>NC_070530.1:1803999-2104665 GCF_025433545.1 Fusarium keratoplasticum | reverse complement strand
TCCCCATTGAGCTCCAGTATCCATCCAATCCAATCTCCACTGGGCCTACCTATCCATCCCACCTTGCCCGCCTAGGCCCTGCTGACGACGATCTAAAGCTCGAGCTAGGAGGTACCGGGCGCCTTGTACCGCGTGGTTGAGCCGCCACCAGCGCCAACCCCCAACCGCCACTAACGAGTACTTACACTGCGGTACCGCAGCCGCCTTGCTCCCGCTGGAGTTGCACCTTACCTCCCAGTTACCTCGCTCTCTAGTGGGCGCTGGCTTGCTGCCACACACACCAAAACTCGCTGCCACCCGCCCGAGCTGGCGGCGTCCCGGCCATCTGGATCAACCACCAAACATCGAGCTCTCTCACCTCAACCTGGACGCCTTTTACACCCTCACAAGTTGGTTATTGTTTGCTTCGAGAAGCAGCAGTAGCAACAACACCAGCAGAATCGCCCCCGAGTAACACGGCAGGATCAGCAACTACCACCCCCACACGTAACCTGGGCCTCCCAGCTCCAGTTTCTCCTCTCCTGTTGATCACCCGCCCGCGAAACCACCTCCCACCCGCGCATATCGTCGCCTCCACACACGATCAACCCCTCACGCCTCGCTTCGCTTTTCTTCTCACAGAACTCGCGCAACTCTGACAGCAAAATCCCTTGTCTCCTCCAGCTCAAGCTCGAGCCCGTGCCCGATCCTACTTCAGCTTTGAATGTTCTAACCGGCATCATCGTCACCTGCACCTTACCTTCAGCTCATCCTTGCTGTTTCTTCCACCTCTCACGTCTCTTCCAGGCAGCTTGCCACGCCTTGCCTCCCTGTGTGTGGACGCACGCGCCACAGCAATCAAGCTCCCTGACGCCGCCACCTCATTGCTCTCGCGACGCCGTGAGCTCTGGTTCATTCATTCATTGCTTGCATCTAGCAAACAAACAAAGCTCATAAATTACCTCCGTCCCCGGATCTGTCGCCCTCTAGGACCTGCCCTGGGCTTTGCCCGCCACCTTGCGCCCGCTTGTTCCGCTAGCTGGGCAACTCTACTGGAAGCTTGTTCGTTCCATCACCTTCACATGCCACGCGCCGTGGTTACTATGCGATTACGCCCAGCTCAGAATATTTGGTCCTTCTCCCTGATGATGGCTCGCCGTCGTAATTAATTTCGACGGCCGCCCTCTTCACTAACCCTAACACTGCCGCCCGTTTCCCTTGGTGCCGCCCCCGACATGCTCGGCCGGCTCTTGCACCTGGGCTCCGGCGGTCCTTCGGTCACGCCCTCTCAGGCGACGGCCAAGACGTCGAGGCCAGTATCCTCGCTTGAATCTGTTCAGGAGGATATTCATACTCGCAATCTTCTTTTCCCAGACGCTCAGGCTTTATATCAACACCGCAATGACCAGGTGTTTCCTCTATCTACAACCCCAACTACCCCGGCAACATCCACAGCCAACGCTTTCGACTATAGCGGCGATGTCGACCTTGATGTGCGCGACGTTCGTGTCATTATCATGCAGGATGCTCTAGGTCCTACCAACGCCTCTCTCCTCTTTGACAGTCATCCAGCTCCTCCAGTGTCTCCGATAGAAAGGCCCGTTGTTCCTCAAGAGCTTCGCCGTACTCCAACCTCGCCGCGCAAGAGCAGTCTTAGTCAACTCTCGCGCCCCCTCGTCATCCAGCCCGAGGGTCCTCAACCGCCTCCGCGGCAAGGCGCTTTTGACCGTCGAGCTTCCTTGCAGGGACGCAGCCAGGTCCATATTGAGACGGACGGTCAGAAAGCTGCGCGTGAGTATCGGGAGGAACTGGCAACTTTTTCTAGCTGCATTTTTGGAAACTCCGAGTTGATGTCCTACAAGGGGACCTCAACAAAGGTACATGTAGTACCGGGCGACTCCCGACCTGTCGATCCCTCGGGCGGTATTCTAGGTGATGGTAGGAGCTCCATTGGCCGCTCCAGTGCTCGCTCCAGCCGTCTTTCGCAGTCGTTCTCCTCAACGACCTTCTCACCAACCAACGTCTCTGGTGCAGCGCATGTTCATGCTCACACACCACGCCAGAGCGAGAAAAAGAAGGTCCTCATCACTCGCCTCTTCCCTGTGAATCTAGCTGCAGATGACACCGACACCAACGTCTCGCCTCCGAGCCGCTACGCAGACGAAAGCGCCGGCTTCCCGTTCCCTTCGACGAATGACGAATCTGCGCCAAAGAAGAAGAAGCCGCAGCCCAAGCAACGACGCACGCCAATGTATGCCGTGGTTCTAGTTGTTCAGCTCCCCGCTGCTCCTCCTTCGACCCGTACGCCTGCCGCGTCCCAGTCAAAACAGCGCGAATCCAGTTCCTACGACCAGGAGTTCTTCTCTTCATCATTTAGCTCAGCTCGACCTTCAGGATGGGCCATGGTTGGCTCTGGTAACTACGGTGATGGAACCGAGTCAAACTTCTCAGTCGATATGGAGGACCGAATCGATTCCCTAACCCGGCACTGGGATATCATCATGAGGACCTTGACGCACCTCCAATCCGTAGTTGCAACCATTCTAGGAACGATGCTCAGACACGTCGATATTTCTTCTCCCGGAGCCATGGCGACCTCAGTCACCTCGAACAAAAACGGCAGGACGCCGTCTTTCTCGGACCGACGCCCTGAGATGCCTCGGGTTAAGCCCCCGAAGAGCACCACAAAGCTGGTATCATTGTGGCCTAACTGTCTTGCGGATGATGCCAATGTTGCGGGCGAGGTGGATGCCGCGAGACATAGAATTGTCATGGGCCTAAGCGCGGCCAGAGTCGTTACCGGTCAGGGGCGATGGGGGATATGGCGCGATGAAGCTCGATGGACGTGCAAGTGGACTTCTGGAATCGACCATCACAACCAATTCTTCTACAACCTCCTGACCGGGTTTCTCGCTACTCACACCGACTGGCTTCAGGCTCTTTGCCCCCCTTCGTACCGAAGACGCCTCTTTTTGCAGCAGAAAAACCGGAGCGAGGAGGACCTGTCACTTCCGGCGCGGACAATCATTGTCTCTGAGGATAAGATGGCTGCTCGACGCATGATCTTTCTCCTCTCGGCCTTCCTCCCCGCGAATTCCCAGATTCCTACGACCCGGGCCCATCGTCCTAGCACATCAACTTCAGTCGGCACGTTCTCGAACTCTCCTCCGACCTTTGTGATTCCCGTTCTTCGAGAGGAGTCTCTTCGCCGCAAGATTAATCGTCGCACTGGACTTCGTCGAGCTTCTCACTCTCGGACAACGAGCCAGAGCGCAAGGGCTTCTGCTGTGCCCATGCAGCTGGCTCACCTTACCATGGATCGTAATCACGAACGCCGCGTTTCGGATGCTGCCTCGATCCGACCATCTAACTTTGGCATGTTTGGTAGCGACATGGTTAGCAGGAAGAGCAGTGCGGCAACTACTACGACGGTTCTGCCCGAAACCACGGTGCCGCACTTTTCCACTATTCAGCGCATCGATACGCATAGGAGGCCTCGACCGAGCAGCAGTGGAAGCGTGGCCACGGATGACCTGAAGCGGTCCCTCAAGCGAGGAGAGAGCACGGGTGGGATGAGCAATGCCAGCAGCGACTCGAGGAGCCAGAGCTCGCGCTGGGGCAGCGTTATCAGTGGTCTTTGGAGCACTCGCCGCCGAGATTCCACCACACTCAGCAGCTACGGACAGATAGATCCGAAATCCCCCACCAAGCAGGCTTTCCCCAGGACAGACAAACTATCCCAAATGGTCGAGGAGGTGACTCTCGGCGAAGATCTCCACGCCCCTTCGTCGTCGGCTGCTCGTCCTTCGACGGAGGTTCGCGAGACGGGCACACCACGAGAATGCAAGGGTCACAGTAGGGAACCATCAATCCGACCGGAACGAACACCAGATCCCAATGGTGCCTTCGAGTCACCGGTCAAGACATCCATCAATGCCGATGACGGGGTCATTGACGTGGACATTTCTTTCCCGGACTACATGACATCTTTTGAGTCTGCAATCAGCTCTCCCTCCAGCAGTGGTTATCTTTCCACCCCAGGATTTCAAGGAGGATTGGATTCCTTTGAACAGGCCTCGCGCTTGTGTATCGATGGAGACCTCCCGCTCAATGCTGCGGGCTGGCTCAATCGCTATCACCCCGACTTTGCGGTTCAAGCAATCCCCCCCCAGGAGGACCTCATGGAGCAGGTCAAGGCGTCTCTTCGGGCCGAGCCAACCCCTGCTCCAGCTTTCCCTCTGCTTGACCTCTCGGAGCGTTGGGTGGAGGTGAGCTGTGTCATGATTGCTGACACTACAACTAACTCGATTACACGTCTCCGTTATCGCCGACTGGTGAAGCCACGGGCACCAGTTGATCGGCCAGCTTCCGGACCTGCAGCCTTCTCCACATCGTATGGAGGAGTTTTGACTCCCTCGATTCTCCCCTATGAGACCCAGCTGGAAGAGGAGTGGATCGAGGAGCCTGTGCTACACTCGGACGAGACTCTGACTGAGGCTGTTGAGAGGGTCATCAGCCTCAACCAGGATACTAGCAAGGACCACTCACTGGCCTCATCGCAGACACATAGCGAGGTTCGCATGAGCACCGAAGCTGAGGAGCCCGTCTCTATCACCGCGCCCGAGACACCGGCATTGCCCAATGCACCCCTGGAGATCCCCCGTGTCCAGTGCAAGACTGTGGTGCTCTCTGCGCTGGAAGACTGCATTCGCGAAGTTATCGACGTGCGCGAGAAGAGGCACCTCGAGACAAATGGCAATGCGAGAAATACACCATCACGAAACCTACTTCATGACGCCATCAACATATGGCTGGACAACTTGGATATTACCGATGGATGAGGCTGATCAAGGAGCCCATTTAACGACTTTATGACATGTTTTTTCCTTTGCGTTCGTTATCCGCCTGTCTCTTTATTATGCGCGGATGTACCATCACCACTATTTCCTACCAGAGACGTCGAATGATACCCCCATGGAGGTGCGTCTTGAGCACGCACGAGATTTGGAAGAGGCTGCGGCCCTGCCTCGAGAGGGAAGTGGATACACAGACCTCGTTTCTTTTTTCGTTTTTGTTTTTCATTGTTCATGATTTAAAGATTTCGAGTTGATTTCATCATGCATTTTGGCATGTCTGGTTGGGTTCATATGGATGGAAATGGAAGCGTTCGACTAGCGAAGGATTTTGCTTGCTTGTTCTTTTTGCACCTGAGGCTTGCTTCCTGGCGAAGCTGACCTGGATGGGGGTTGGGTTGGCGTTTCGCAAAGGGAAGGGATAGCCTAGGAGTCAGGCGAGCGATTCAACATGGATGGATGGTTATTACAGGGAGTAATAATAGACTTGGCCTTTTTTTCTCTGAATTTTTTCTCTGAATTTTTTCTCTCCGTGACTTGATGGGTTGTTGGCTTGAGGTTGGACCCAAGATGGATGTGTCTGTTGTTGGATTATACTTGGTGATTGTGACCTTGAAGCGGCAACTTTGATCTCAGTTGCCTCACGGATCCCTGCCCTCGTAGGGTTGAGGACTGTTCCGGTAAGGCGAAAGATTAAGAGGATGCAATAGACTCTCGGGCCATAGCAAGTCACCCTGCAATACCGTAGGACACTCCATATCGCCTGAAGGGTTTCACTGTATTGAAGATAGGGGTTAGGTGTTGACGTGGAAAACTCAGAACTTAAATACATTGGCCTTTGCCTTACTCTAACATTCATCATCTATGGACATAATACTAGGCAACATAAACACGTCCTTGGATAAGAAAAGTTGAGCCTGGCCTGTCTTTGGATTCATCGTAGGCAACCTCACAACATACCTATCGAGCAATTCTGCATTGTCATATCGGGTGGTGCTCATCAGCATAACGCAAACCGAACGGAACGCAAGCATCGCCAAAGCCACACAGATATGGCTCAATTGCTATTCTACACTGTCAGTTGTCAAGTCCTTGAGGCCTGATGCTTGGTAACCTGACAAAATATACAGGGTGAAAGATATGCAACAAAGGGAAAAAAAAAAAAAAAAAAAGAAAAAAGGAAACCAAGACCTTGGGGTATATCGACCAGTTATTCCCGACGCCCATCCATCCATCCATACGACCACTCAAGCGTGGCTCGTCATTACCCGTGTTCCATCATCCGTTATATCCTCCCTGATCCAGTCACTCGCGTCCGTACATTCCGGGTACTGGTGTCGGAGGGGGTAGTATCTCGTTACTTCCCACCGAGCCTGCTACACTGCTTCTTCTCCCAGATCGTCCCGACTTGCGAGTTGAGAATCGGGACAAGACACCGCCCGTGGGCTTGTTCTTCTCGCTACTAATAACGCTCGCTCGATCGGAACCAACGCCGAAGTCTCTCAGCGTACCAATATCGATAAAGGCTTGTGGAAATATTCCCCATTTGCCTTTCTGGTTTGTTCCAGACCAGCACCAAAACTCCTGATACGGATCTGTGTTGAGGTTAGCGGTTGTCACATGATACACGAGCGGTGCCCCGGACCCGGACCCGGACCCAGCTGTGGTGGGTCCAGTCGGCCGGCCACGGATATCGATAAAAGGGAAGGGGTTGAGTGTGCTTTGAAGGTGTGGGGGGATATATGCCGGGATCAGTCTTGGGGTGGGAAACTTACAGCTGATATTGGTGATGACCTCGTCCTTCTCAAACTTGAGCCAATCACCCTTTGTCTTGTCCTTGACGTTGAACCTCCACCTCGCCGTGACTTGGGTTGGGCTGGTCCCGTCCATCTTGATATTCTCGGGAGATGGAGGGTCGAGCCTCATTATCTCAAACGGCACAGAGGCGTAGACAGCATCATGGTAGCCCATGCACCACTCTCCCAGGTATTTTGCTGGCCACTCGATGCCGGTGATTCTCGCCCCTTGTACCATCTCAAGAGCAGGCGTCCGATCATACAAGAGCCTCTGACCGTACATCCTACGTGCCGCCTCCTTGGACGTAGCCGTAGGCATGTTGCAGATCTCGTTTGACTTTTCCACTACGGGATGTGTTTCGACAGGGCTCTTGAAGTGAAGGTCATAGTCATTTCGATATCGATCTGGCACTTCGGCCTCTTCAATGACAGTGAATCCGGGAACAGCTGGTAGAGGTCTTGGGTGACGAGCCAAGTGGGCAAACAGGGCCTTTTGGGAGACAAAGACTGTTGCGTCACTGGCGTGAAGAGTTCGGCCTTGGTGAATGCAAAAGATGCATCCATACATGACATCGTCAGAGCGTCGTGTTGGCAGATGGCTTTTCTGGAGGAACCGGATACGGTAACCAATGCCATTCTTGATAAAGTTGCCGCGTGCTGTAAGAAAGTCAGCATTTAAGCAATGTGCAGTCATTGCACAGTAACATACCTGCTTTGTTGACGTCCAAGTCAATTTCGTTAAAGTCAAGTTCAAAGTGACACTTGACACACTTTGCAATGGAAGCAGCAGAAGCGAAGCCCTACATTGGTCAGTATGTGATATCGGAGGAAAGGGGGAGCAAACATACAGCCTTGACCGTCTTCTTGACACCAGCTCCTCCGTTCAGAATCTCCTTTGCGCCATCGCAGAACCCCTTGTGAGTATAGAATGAACTCTGAGGGTTGAGCTTGCAATCAACGGCAAACGGGTTCGGAGGGTGCTCGGGTATAGGTGTCTCAGTCTCGACAGGAATAGGAAGATTGTCGATTTCAGGCATCCGCACGGCCTGAGGCGGCTCGATCATGCCTTGGTAGTTGTTCACCGGAGGAGCTTTGAGCGGGAGAGTGCTTAATTCAGAAGAACCGAGAGTTGGGCTCGAGTCAGCAGCCGAAACAGCAGACCCTCGGTGCTCTGTAAGGGGGGTGTTGACTCCGTCGGTTCTAGCAGGGTCAAAGACGGAGCTCTGGTTGGTCTCGACTGACTCTGGACGAGACTTTGGCAGCGAATGAGTTCGAGGTGGGGGGAGCCTCGATGATAGCTGAGCGATGTAACCTGCGCTGGATCTATCCGACGCAACGTCCTCGGGAATGGAAGTGGACATGATGGAGTTGGAGTTTGAATATCGGCCTCGAGGAGTAGGGAAGATGCTATAGGTCCTCTCATACGATGAGGGCTCGGCACCTGTTGGACTGAGTCTCGAATCGTTACTGATTTGGGATGACCGGTCTGAGCCCATGTATAGAGGTCGTGGTCGAGATGTCGGGGACTCTCTAGCCCGCTGCGGGCTGAGAGGCGGCGAAATTGGCTCGATTGGGGATTCGACCGGTGCCACAGGTGCCCTCCTCTCGAACGAAAAGTCGTCTGGGAAGCGTTGCTCCCGGTGCTGCGGCGGAGTCTTGACGTCCCACGGATTCGCCGAGGGAGGTCTTGGAGGCGGCTCCATGGGCGGCGGCCCTTGCGGAGGCCCAGGCTTGAGTGACTCTGGAATATTGGCATAGAGGCCCTCGTCTGGGCCGGATTGCGTCTGCATCAGATGCCGTAGTTGGGCTGTAGCTGCTTCGACGGTTGGGGGGTCATGGACGGAGCGGGAGTCGGCGACAGACTCGGGAGCGCTGCGTTGGACGCTGGCGGGAGAAGCTGAATCCTTTCTCATGTCGGAGAATGGAAATAGTGGTGGGATTGGAGGAGCGTCTGGAGAGATTGGACGTGATTGCGGGCCGGAAAGGCGTGTCATGATGGAACGGGTATCATGGTCGATAGGCACCTCAAGCTTCATGCGCATTAGGATGTCGTAGATCTTGGGGGCCGCCTTTCGCGAAAGGCCTTGCAGCTCGGCAAACTTTTCGGGTTCAAAGTCTTCGAGCTCGATATAGTCGTCAAACTCCCACAGCAATTCGGTCAATTCTGAACGGAAGTTGGCGATGTCGTCTACCATGGTCAGTCAACCCAACGACAAACACAAACTGGGGATAACTCACCATTCTCCTTGAGGGCGTCGAGGAAATTGGAGCCGTATTCGTCAAGGTGCTTACGACAGAGCGGCTCGATTCTCTTGAGGGCTCGCTCGCCTTCCTTGACGAGGCTCTGAGCAGCCTTGAGCATGACCTTGTCGTCGCCGGCATTCTCAACAGCTGTGCGGCCCTTGTCGACAATGTCACGGAAAGGCGTGACAACGAGATCGGCGACGTCATCCATGGCGAGCTTGAGGAGAGCAAGACTCGTTATGGGACTCGTTATGGCTGAGGGAGAGGATGTGGTGTTGAAAGGATCACGGTCGCAAACGGGGTGTGTGCGGGCGTGTAAGTCAATAAGAGGACAGAGGATGAGGGGCGCCAGACAGGGAACAAGAGACTAAGAGGGGGCACCATCACACGACAAAGAGATGGAAAAGGGAAATAAACGAGGCGTCAAGGGTGCCTGGGTAGGACGTAGAGACAGCGGGCCCGGAAGCCAACGGTATGGTATGGGCTTCTGCAGGACTACCTACGACTAGGCTAGGATCGAGATTAGGAAGAAGGAAGAAGAAGGAAAGGAAGAGCTCCAACAAGGAGCAAGGGGGAGGCAAGGCAAGGCAAAAGCCATGGGTTCTCCCATCTTGTCGGAGTTCAACTCCACCGAACGGTAACTACGCCAGGGCACTCGCCGGGGCTCTCACCAGGGCAAACCAGCACATGGGCAAGCTGAGGAAGAGGCCGTTTCCAGATGGATGTCAGTAACAAGCCAAACCCCGCGCCTGTGCCATCCATGGTAGGTCGGTCTCTCTCATGGGATGGGGGGCGTGTCATGTCGCATGAGGGTGCGTGTGCGACGACGACGGACGATTGGCCGGCCGGTCTCCGGGCCCCGGAGGACCTTTAGAGCTTTGACACCAAGTTCCCACTCATGGAGAAGGAATTGCCTGCTAGAGATTCGGATGCAGACTGAACTGATTAGCTAGCGGATGGGCCCAATGACCCCAGTAACAATCACGACAAGGCGGAACGGCTGAATCGTAGGTGCCCCACTTGCCGCCGGGCACGTGTGGTAGATGTGCGCAACGGATTGGACTTTGTAGACGGGGATCTTGACACTATTCACTACCCATTACTCTTGAGACGATGTGGGCAACTCGCACCGTTTTATCGACTCCTGGGCTCGGTCGATGATCTGGGCAATGGTGCATGGTTAGACATCTGACCGAGACCTCTTTCTGGTCAAGCCCACCGTTCGGTTCATTACCACTCTCCCATCTACGGATGCAACTTTGAACTGGACCCTGCGACACAGTTGCCCCTGACTTGGCGTTTGACATCCTTGGCTGATCCCAGTGGGGGAGGAGTGTTTCTTTCTTCTGGTTGCCACGGCATTTCATTGTCTCGCCTGACGAGAGCAGAGTCTGCGAGATGTGAGATTTGGGAAGTACAGAGATGCATGTGGTGAGAGTCTCGAGTCAGCCAGCAACAGCAAAAGATGCGTATCAAAAGGACCAAGATTTCTCACATCATATGGATCAAACCTCAAGACGAGTTCCGACGCTTGTCAGTTAGTTAGGGTCCATGTCGTCGGGTTTTTCTGCAAACCAGGCCAGGCCCTCTTGACGATCCATCCAGTGGACCACCACAGAAAATCATGGGGTAAAATAAACCTGTAGGGCAGGAAAAGCAACCTCGCGAATCGGGTCTTGACAGCGCAGATCACTTTTTGCCCTTGATCAACGGGCGGGCGCTTGACGATAGTCTTTATAAACAGGCAGCAGCAGTCTAATTGATCAATGGGGTCCGACGATCCTACGGTTGCCTAGAGGGATTCCAACCTCCCAGGCATGTTTATCTCTTCATGTCTCTATCACGATCAGCTGAAAGACGACCAAATCAAATCGTCGAATCCTTTGCTGCGACCAGGAACACGAAACATTTACTATCAGGGGGAGCCTGGTAAACGCAACCCAAGACGTCGATCGCAGAAACCTGGACTTGCCTTTTTTACACATTCCATGCCTCGGCATGATAACGCACACCGTTAGTTACTGTATGCCTGATCTACAACGCTTTTGCAGCCGCTACTTGATTCTGCCCTCCCCTCCACATGCAAAGCGGGCGACACAGCCTCCGCCCTGCTGCAGCGGCATCTTTCAACCACTGCATATTCACCTAACCAAGAGCAGCCAGAACATCGACGTGTCACCCACCATATCAATAACTGCCTTGGCTGCTGGCACGCCTGCCTCAGACGGTTGTGGCTCTTGTCGGGCGGGAGGGTGTCCCCGTGAGCCAAGCAAGCCAAGCAAGCCCCCAAGGCCAGATCGCGAGGCAGCCTTAGCACGCACTCTTCTTGATTAGGGTCGACAGGGCGTTCTAGAAGGTTACCCATGACGCATGAGGCTGCTACATCTCTTTGTTGGCGAAATAAGGTACGTATCTCCCGCCTTTGCTCTCTTGTTGACCGAGATCAAGCACCATCTTTTCAAATATTGGTCGATAATATCCTGTCTTTCAAGGGGTTTCAATCTCGAACCGCACGAAACTCAATTCCAGGAAAGTACCCAAAGTTCAAGCCAATCATAACCTCGTAACCATCCATATGCCACCAAGTCGCCATCCCAACCCCGTCACTCCTCAACCAATGTCGACCCTTACTCAACATCGTGTCAACTCCTGCTCCATTGCCTCACATCAAATGTTTCACGAGGCCTTTTCGCTTGGAACAGCGGAAGCGCTCTTCTTTCCGTTTTGGCCGGCAGCGAGCTGTTACCACCATCGTTAGCCTTTTCAACCCTTGTACTGAACATGGGTAGATACTTACTTGCTGCTCAATCATTCTGCGCCCAACCTCAATTGTCTCCTGCATACCCCGTTGACGTTGCCAGAACCTGCATCTTCCTGTCAGTACACCGAAATACATGGGCCTAGAGTCAAGCCTACATCTCTTCAGGAGTTCCGTGGCCCCGGATCGACGCCTGTCGGGCCTCCTCCTCCAGGGCTTCACGAGTGATCTTCTCGCTATGCTCAATGCCGGGTGCCGCGGCCTCTTCAGCGGCGTCTTGCCCCAAGTTCTCTTCGAGCAGTCGCTTCTTCGTCTGGAACCGTTCCTTGCGCTCCTTCTGCAGTCCGGGGCTGTCAAGTTTGCTGAGCACAAAGCGGACCGCCAGCTGGACAACCAGGTAGAAGTGCTCCGCAAACAGAATGCTCAGTAGCAGACCCCACGCCTTCAGGGGAGACGGCTCGCCTTGGGTGCCGTTCTTGGAGTTGCTGCAGAGGTACACAATAGCCGAGCTTGTGATACTGCCTAACCAGGAGAGGAAGCTCAGGGCCGTCAACCAGGGGCCAATCGAGTCGGTCCGCCAGGGGATGGGACGCCGGCTGCTGATGGCGATCTTGAGTGCGTCCGATCGCAACTCGACCCAGTTGTTGACAAGGAAGCAGCAGGCCGCCAATGGCCAAGCAACCGAGAACATGGCGACGTATCCTTTACGCAAGTCAGAACAGCGACATCACGCATTCTCAATAACGTAAGCTTACCAAACTGCATCACCATCTCACGGTAATCTCCTGATACGTCGTACTCCTCCAGAGTGCACTCTTTACGGACACGCTCAAGGAACTCGGCCTCCTCCTCGTGGTCCTCTTGCACCTTTGACCCGGACTTGAGCTGCTTGGCCTTTTGGAATGCTTGTTGCTTGATGTAGGGCACAACAACCTCGGTCGCAAAGTTGACGATCTGGGCTGTCACGGTGAAGTAAAACATTTGGTTACTAATTCGAGCAGGGTTGATCTGAAACTCCCGTGTTGGCAACTCCTTCTCGCTAAAGGTGAGCGTCTGGGCGGTCGCTCTCCAGAAGTTGAGGAAGGGATGCAGGATATGTCCAAACGGAATGTAGACAAAGGCCGTGAAAAACAAGGCCATGTAAGAAGTCATGAAGTTGAGCACAAACTGCTTCTGGATGAGAGCAGCATCGTGGGCTAGCATTGGTCAGCCTGAGTTGCATGTCCAAATACAGTGAGAGTTCTTACCATCTACAGTTGCATAGTTTTCCATAGCATTCAACTTCTCAGCAGCTCCCATGAGGACGCTCGAAATAGTTGGGGTTCCAATAACGAGGAAGATGGTAGGCAGAAATCCCTAACAGAGTCAGTGACGCTCTCAGCAGTGTAATGGCTAGTACTTACGAGATACTGCTTGCCTGGGCCACTATAAACCTCATTGATGAACACCTCGAGAGAGTTGCATGTCACGATGAGGGCACCCAGGGCAATGACACAGGCCAGAGCGAAGGGGATCTGGAGCAACTGGGTCTTGACTCGCTTCATAGGCGGGTAGACCTTGACAGGCTCGCCAGTGATGGGGTCCTCAGCCTCGTGCTCCCACTCGAATTCGGGTCTGGACCGTTGAATGTTGGAGACTCCTCGGACGCCCCACTGGACGGCAAGGTCGACTTCCTGCTTCTTCCAGTACTCGAAGAAGACTACAGACCAGAGTCCGCATAGAAGGGCGTAGAGGTATGAGAATTGGCCCAGAAGCAACCAAGCACCAAATCCAAAAGCGGACGGGATGACGAGGAATCGGAAGTAGGACCGTAGGAAAGCAAAGTAGAAGGCGACGCTCTCGCCAAACTTGTCTCGGATGTTGTCGATATCGGTCTGTTCCAGAGTGTACTTGCTACTCCATTTCTTGATCCATTCCTTGTTGAAGGAATGACTGTGAAGGGGAAATATGGAATCGACGTGCTTCCAATTGGCATTGGTGGG
This sequence comes from Fusarium keratoplasticum, assembly GCF_025433545.1. Classification (NCBI taxonomy): domain Eukaryota; kingdom Fungi; phylum Ascomycota; class Sordariomycetes; order Hypocreales; family Nectriaceae; genus Fusarium; species Fusarium keratoplasticum. Next base: position 2,091,053 of record NC_070530.1, on the reverse strand, counting down.
CGTGACTCCGGCGCCGCCCTCATTACGGGGCTTGGTGATCATGAGGTAGATCAAACGCAGGCGCTCGGCCTCGACGACGGGCTCATCTTGCAGGGCCTGTGCGATATCATTATGGGGAGCCGAGACGCGGACGCCGTGAAGCCAGTCGCCGAGGCGAGCACGGTAGACCTGCTTCGCGAAGAGGTCGGGAGATGCGACTTTGACAAAGACGAGGAGAGATTCGTTTTCTCCATGGCGGACTTCGGTGGCTAGGCCGACGGCGGTGAGGGCTTGGATGAGTTGTACGAAGCCTGCTTCAGCTTCGTCGCGCTCTGTGGAGGGGTCATTGGTTATCGGAGGGGTCATTGGTTATCGGAGGGGTCTTTGGCAAGGGAGGATGGCGGGATAGGAATTACCTGCGGCAGGGACCTTATAGTGAATTACAAAGTCGACGCTGGAGCTGTCAGCTGGGATTGATAGAATGTTGACTCTCGTGGACGAACCCAAAGTTGCTTTCGTGGCCGCCGCCGGGCTGGCTAAAGTCCTTAGGATTGGACATGGTTCGTAGGAGATGCTCATGCGAGGGAGATGTTGAAGCTGAGCTATTCGCAGGAGAAAGATGAGGAGGTTATCGACAGAGGAAAAAAGAGAAGGAAAAACAGGATATGGTCGATGACGCTCCAACAGGATCCAAGGTTTGGAGAAACAAGCTTCAAGGCAGCTCAAGAGCAAGAGCTTGGCTCTTGGAGTCTTGAAGTAGCAGAGGGGAACGCGAAAGTGGGAAGATTGGCGCGGGAGGCGACGTCACCATCCGATCTTAGGGCAAGAGCTAGGGAGGGTCCGTGCTTTCAGCTGGACATGGGTTCAAGTGAGAGGTCATGATGTATCAGAATTGATGCAGATATTCAGCTGTTGTATAAGATGAGGCCTCCTTTTTTTTTATGAGTATTGATAGATTCTATAATTGCTGCTGATATCTGCAATGGCCGTTACAGTTGCAGGTGAGTGCAGCTTATTATAGAGCTGGGCTGCTAATCGGCGACAGTGACATTCAAACCATCTCATGCCAACAGACGCAACATGTGATATTCACATATCCAATATGAAAGACTCACTCTTGCTCTACCCTTTCATCATGGCTCTCATATTTACATGAGATACCACATACTCGTCTCAACTGTCCTCTCACCCTGTGGATTCCTCGCTAAATATCTACTCCGTAATACGGCGTGTTCCAATGGATCGCTTGGCCACCAGCAGAGGCCCCCCTAAATGTCACCCTGGTACCACCCCGCAGTGACGCTAGAGGCTCGGTACCCCGTCGTCACCACCACAACCAAGCTCCATCATTCCCTGAAGCTCCATCTCACTCAGCATCACCTCGATTCTTTACTCCTGCCGACTCTCAATTAGACACTCGCTCAATTGGCGCAGTTCACGCTTTGCCCTCCTCGGAGGCTCATCACCAATCCTACAGTATCGCCATCATGGGTCTCCTCACTTGTCTTCGCCTCAGGCGACGCAACCAGTGGGAGCCCATGACGCTCATTGACCACCTCCTCTCGTCGCCTCTTACATACCTCTCTTTTCTCTTCTACCAGCTAGTCCTCCTCCTTCGTGGTCGTCCCTTCCATCCACCTCGAGACAAGCCCGCCATCCGTGTTGTGTGCATCTCAGACACGCATGACCTCACCGTCGATATTCCCAGGGGCGACGTCCTCATCCACGCTGGCGACCTCACCAACGCCGGCACCGTCGCCGACATCCAGAAGCAGCTCAATTGGCTCCGCGCGCAGCCGCACCCTGTCAAGGTCTTCGTCGCGGGAAATCACGACAGCTGGTTCGATGCCAAGAGCCGACCCGAAGAGGATGTTCGCTCTGGCGCCAAGCCTGACATGGATGGATTGATTTATCTTGAGAGCGCATTGACTGTGCAAAAGATCAAAGGCCGCACTATTTCCATCTTTGGAGTCCCAGACATTCCAGAGATCGGTCCCAAGGAGTTTGCGTGAGTCCACCAACCACTGTATCTGCGATTTTACACTCAGACGCTGACTCCTCTAGCTTTCAATACACCAATGAAACTCAACCTTGGCTCAGCAAAGTTCCCCCTCAAACGGATATTCTCATCACCCACTGTCCTCCAGTAAGTTTTCTCGCCATCTCTCTCATGACGACTCTCCCCCGTCAACTTCAACTTACACCGCTCTCAGAAACATCACCGCGATCTTGGTCTCGGCGACAGCCATCTCCTCCGCGAGGTATGGCGCGTAAAGCCCCGTCTCCACGTCTTTGGCCACGTCCACTGGGGCCATGGTAAAGAGTCTGTCTACTTTGATGATCTCCAGGAGACCTATGAGCGCCTCATGTCACGTCCCCGCCGCGGCCTCATCCGAGACTTTATCCCCAACGAGACGTGGCTTGATATCCTCCGTCTTGTGATCCACGGCCTTCACAGCGTAGCTTGGAAATGGCTCATGTCTGGTCCCGGGAGCAACAATGGCAGCCTGATGGTCAACGCAGCTCAGATGTATGGAAACTCAGGCAAGGTAAAGAACCGAGCCGTTGTTGTTGACATTTAAAAGCCAAGGCGAGTTCGTGTACTTGTATAGAAGGTCCCATCATGGCCACATCATGACAGGATCACCAAGCGTCATGGTGGAAAAAGCGTCAATATCTCGTCTTTGCATTAAGATTTATATGTAGTGTTCCAGTACTTCGTAACGTAACCAAGACAAAGGAAAGAAAATGTTTGCAAAGGGTATACCCGCCTTACCGATGCCCGCCTCTCAACGTAATCACCCATTACATCTCGCATAGAGACATTAAAGAAAACCAAACAAAGGAAACGGAATGGTTTGACAAACAGTCATGACATCTCCCCCATCACAGTAACATCGCGAATGACAGGGCCACAACCACAGACAGCACGATGCTCATCTTGAGGCCCTTGGTCGCGCTCCACGCCTCACCAACAACCACGGGTTGATCTGGTACCCCTGGCGTTCCTGCAGCACCAGGTGTTGCAGCAGCCGCGTTGGCAGGTTCTGTGGGAATAATAGGTTGATCGGGTGCTGTAGGCTGCGCGGGAACAACATCTGGGATGACATTGGTGTTTCCAGGAGAGTCGATCTGTGAATTGGCACTGTCTGAGGGCCGAACAACAACAACGATCGTCTGCTTTTTCGTCCTCGTCACCACAAGATTGTTGTCCAATGTCTCCTCGGTTACCACCTGGATGGTCTGGTATGAGGTCAGGACGGTGGTGATCTCAGGTGCTTGAACCTGGTTAGGCTGGGTCGGCTGGGGTTGGTTGTGAACAACTTGCTCTTGACCCGGCTGTCCCTGATTAGACTGATCTTGACCAGACTGTCCTTGATCAGGCTGCTGTTGGCCAGATTGGTCCTGATCCGACTGCCCATCAGGTTGTCCTTGATTGGATTGTTCCTGGTCAGATTGATCTCGGTCAGGTTGTTCCTGGCTAGACTGCCCTTGGGCGGACTGTACTTGGGCAGGTTCCTCTTCATCAGTCTGTCCTTGGCCAGGCTGTGGCGGATCAGACTGCTCCTGGCCAGATTGTCCTTGATTAGGCTGTTGTCCATCAGGCTGTCCATCAGGTTGTCCTTGACCAGACTGCCCCTGGCTAGACTGTCCCTGGCTAGATTGGCTCTGATCAGATTGACCCTGGCTGTCTTCTCCATTTCCAAGCCGATCTTGTTGAGACTCGCCACCATTTGGCTGGGCCTGGCCGGTACTGCCTCCCCTCGCCGGCACAGTAACAGAGACTGTGATGGGAACAGTCAAGGTGACAGCACTCTCGCCATTAGCACCACAACCATCGCACTCGACCACCTTTGTCTCCATTGGCGGCGCCATCAACCTGGGTGTCTCGCAATCGCAGTCTTCGTACAATAAGGTTATGACGCTCTCTTGCGGGACAAGCGCGGCTGGATCCGAGGGGAAGACTGTAAAGTAAGTGACTGTGGTCCTGACACCGGGACGGTTCAGGGTGGTCGCTCCAGAAGCGTCAGGCTCGACAATGACTTGAACTCGGGTGTTGACGTTGGGTTGAGCCAGGTTCCCGATAGCTCGAGTAACAGTCGTCACTTCAGAGGGGCCGAGTTGAGTGATGACACGAGTGACGGTAGAGTCAGCGAGGGTATTCGTAACCACTACGACCTCCGTCACGTCATCGGTGACTGCCGCGGCAGTCTGACCATCAGAACCAGTCTCCCCAGCCAGGTTATCCGAATCGTTCAGATCAACTCGACCACTGGACGTAGATGGGCGAGATGCTCCCATGCCGGGCGGTGGCTCGGGCGTCTCCGTGTCGGCGAGAGAGGCGTAGACGGTGAGGAGAACACTGCTGGGAGCATCTCGACGGGCAGGCATCCAACGACGGGAGTTACTGGTGCTTCTAGCAGCAAGGCCACCACAGAGCTGCTTGTCATTGCCAGGACATGGCACATCACAGTCGCTCTCATCGGCGACAGCACGAGTATTGGCGTCGAGTCTATCGGCGCAGTAGCAAGTTCTACTATTGTTAGTATCCATGTTCACATATAGGAGGCTAAAAACTCACTCTTCGTAGACGCCGATATATGTTGAACCACCACAGGCCTGGATACAGCTCTCAATGGTCATATCAGCACTCTGGGACGTTTCGTCAAAAGTTAAGAAACCAGTTCTTGAGCCAAAGCAGCCAATGTATGAATAGTTGCCGATACGATCAGGGTTGACTGAGCTACCACCACCTACCACAGGAAGAGGGCTGACAGTCGGGCTACTGGTGCCCTGCCTGGGGATAGTGACCATGATAGTTGAGTGAGTCGTCATAGTCTTAGTCATGGTAGAGGTCGATTCCCCTGATGTTGTCTGGTTCGAGAACATGGTTCGACGAGTTGAGCTAGAGGGATTGGCCGAGCCAGGCGTGTCGAGACCGCTGGGGTTAGGTCCGTTGGGTTCGCTGGGGTTGGGTTCGTTAGGTTCGTTAGGTTCGTTGGGATTGCTGGGGGCGGCGACAGGTGCAGTTGGCGAGATGTTATCTGACGACTCTTTGCTAGAGGGGAGAACCGGTGGGATGGTCTCATCGCGTGAGTATACATCGATGTAGGCGACATCCCAGTACCTATAGTTGTCAGTATCATACACTACAAATCAAGCTATTCAACTCACGTATTCTCAAAGGCCTCGGGGTTATTGGCGACATATTCTCTACAGGTAGGTGCCAGGGCTCTACACGTCTCAAAGCTCTGCCAAGTTCCCTCGCCATAGTCGCCACAGAAGTTCTAACAGAGTCAGCTCAGCCCTACCAACTGTCTTTCAGGTAGAAACTCACAATATTGAGAACAATGTTCATATCATGGTAAAAATCGTCGACATTGCACTTCCTCCCTCCAAAGAGAGCCTGTGGAAGCCCCCATTTCTTAGGATCAGGTCTCTTGTCTTCAATATCGGCAGGGATGGCGCCGCGTGGGAAATGCCAGATTTTGATGTACTCGGAGTCCCACTCCATGGCGTAGACTCCTCCATTGGCGGCATTGAAGCCATCCCCATAGGACGAAGTATCACTTGAAGGTGGATTGAAACCGCATCCAATGTTGTCCGTACCTACAAAGCAGTCCAAGTTTCGTCGTTCGCCTGAAAAGAGGTCCTCATCTGCAGGGTCTAGTTGACAGCCCTCGGCAGTATGGCCAGACATTGTGTTGGTGTAAGCAAGGTTGGCGCCTTCAATGATGTCGATCTCGCCGCCCGAAGGCCAGTTGGGGCCATAAGCCCAGTCTATTGGATGTCAGTGTGAAGCCAAGTATAATTAACTCAGATACATACAAGCTGGCCAAGTACCACATTCTGACGGCGGCATGTGTAGAAAGTCGGCGATGAAGAGGCCATGATGAAAGGCCTGTTTACTCTCGAGTCGAATACTCGGTCTTCCCTCATTGAGTCCGTACTTCTCGGTATTGTCAACCCCTAGGCGGACGACTTGCGAGAAAGGTTCAACCGAATAGAGACCAAGGTCGAGGGCATCTTCCTGGCTTTGGTACCTATTCTCACGTTAGCCTGCCAGGCCATTTATTCTCAGCGAGTACTTACTGAACAAATCCATTGGATAGATCCATCCCATTATGCCAGTTGAACCCAGACAAGAGTTCCTCTCCAATATAGGAGGTATTTAGGGAGTAAGCCATACCAGGCCACACAAATGAAACAACAAAAGAAAACTGAAGAACAGACCAAAAGGAAAGGGGAGACTTCAGAAACTTGTTTGGAAGATAGATAGGATCAACATTTGAAAGCAACGGCGGGCATCAGCGCCTTCTTTTAACCCATTCAGTCGTCCTTGCCTGGGAGCGGCGAGCCCACCATGGCCGCATGAGGAATTCGATGCCTGGCTGGGCAAAACGTCTGAATGCATACGTCTGCGAGGCTGACGACGATGAGCCGTGATGAGACACCACGAGACTCTTTGAGCCAAGGCTTGAGCACAATGGTCAGGTTATGGGAAAGAGGATGCTATGTGAGTAGACCGACCTCTTTGTTTGCCATCCCATACATTCCACCGTCTCAACATTGCGTTCAAGTTTCTTGGGTCAGTTGCCAAGAATAGGTAACCAGAAACGTTCATCTTTCGAGGAGACGAGTTGGTGAGACATTTGACTGATAGTTCGGGTTGCGAGTCGGACGTTAAGTGAGACATGACATTCCAGGCATGTGGATGAGCAGGTTGGTAAATAGATGAGACACTAAAGGGCAGCACATAGCTCGGTTGAAGTGCTACTTGGCAGTATAGTAACATGCAAATAGGTAACAGGATGTAATATCCAAAGAGATTCATAGTAAAAACCAATGCTCTAAATGCATTGTTTGTCATATCATCAGTCTCATGATAGCTTCATGATCTTCGAGTGGAAATAGAATTATGCCTCTGATGCATCTGTACTGGTGTCACATTTAAATTAGATTCCAGTATCAACCCGAATTGAGACTCGATCAAGCCTCCTCAATTAAGGGTGAAACATCCCAAGACGCCCGGGTATTGAAAATTGCACGCTTTTTTTCCCACCCAATTCGCGTCCTCGACGCATGCAGCTCGCTCCCTCTATACCATGATCCGTCTTAAGCCCTCAGTTCCGCCCAGCACACGCTTCCCAGTGACCGCGCACCTCCCTGCTCCGCTCTCCCACTTTCCTTCGTGGGCCTCCATGAACTCCTCCTGTTTCGGGTGTTGTCCTTCCAGCCACTTGTGGATGCATGTGTAGCAGTAGACGACTCCAGTCTGGCAGGCTGTCGGCGTGACAATCTCGTCAACGCAGATTGGGCACAATGCCGAGTCCTCCGGGAATGGGACTGTGAAAACAGGGAGCAATGATGGAGTGGCAATGGGGGCATCTTCGGCTGAAGGAGTCGTCTCGCCCTCGTTGGTTGTCTCTTCGCTCTTCTTCTTATCTGATCCTCCCTTGCGACCCAGCCCGGATATCACGGGTGGAGGGAGATCAACACTCTCTGTGGCCTTTCTTGATAGTTGCTTTGCAAAATCAGACTGATACCACCACTCTAGAAACTTCAATGCAAAGATGCTGGTCGGCAGCAGAAGAGACAGGCCAGAGAGTAGCCGGGGTCCCATCTCACGAGGGTTCAGCAACGAGCGCAACCCAGGTCTATGTCCCCTCTCGGGTGTCTGGGTCAGGGCCTCGATGGCCTTGTAGTCGGCGCCCGTCATCCTCCGCACACGAGTACCTATCAGCCACATGAGCGGGCTATGGTACTTGCTACCGTCGAAGAGGTAGGCAAGGTTGAAGGCCAGCATGGCAAAGTAGTAGCCAGCATTGACGCTCGGGTATATGTTCCGCAGGAACCATCGGTAGTAGTACAGGAAGCGGTCGCGAAGAGTCGGGTTATCGGGCATTCGCGTGTACGCCGCGCCGAGCAGGGCTCTGGGCGCATTCACCTCGTAGCTCTCGTCGAGCTTCCGCTTGAGATAAGGGATACCGACGAGGACGAGCAGATTCTTCCACACGTCCTTTGTGGACAGCTTCAAGGTCTCGCGCACGAGATCAGGGGCCGACATGCTCGCGCGGGGGACCTCGGCATGCAGACCCTTCTCGCGCTTGAGGCCATAAAAGTGTTCTGTAAAGGAGCCGCCGCGGGTTCGCAGGTAGTGGCGCTCGACGAGCAGCATGGCGGCGGCGTAGATCTCATCGAACGAGTTTAGTATGCGCAGGAGGTATCGCGGGTGTCGATGGGTCGCGATGGTGAGGAGGTAGCGGAGGGTGGGCGGGAGGAGGGCGTTGAGCTGCTGCTCCGAGAGAACCTCGAAGAGGGACGGCTTCTGCTCGTCAAAGGTGCCCCGAAGGGCCGTGACGAACTCCATGAGGTTGCTATAGATGCGCGACTTGGGGGTATTGATGGATTGGGGTGATGAGAAGCTGGGACACGCGAGGTGAAGAGTTGCACGTGGTGGATTCGCAGATGATGGTCGATGATGGTGGAGTTGGGAGGTGGATTGACCCCCGAGGAATTATTAGCGACCCCAGATTCCGACCGCGATCTATTCCCTTTCGGCGCGTTGCCGTTGGTGGAGGCCGGGGCCGCCTGTGACGTTGGCCGATGTGCCTCGGCAACTTCTGGCGTCTTTCCTAGAAGGGGTAGTCATCAGCAGTTGGGAATTAGTTATATCAAGCGTAGTTATCAGCTTTTATTGTTAGTATTTGGGTATTTCTCTTGGCTCCTAGGTAAAAGGTTTCTCCTGTTCATCTACCTCGGCCGCTCCCAATTCGGCAATAACACGGAGCACTCTCGATATCAACAACATTCCCCCATCATCACTCACTCACCATTATCACATTATCACTCATTCATCATAATGTCTGACACACGGGACAAGAACCTCAAGGCGGCAGCCGAATCTATGAAAGGTCATCGAGAGGCAATCCTAGGAGGCAACCCCGAGGACAAAGTCAAGGCATGGCTTCAGCTCACTAAAGATGAGAGTGGTCATCTCAAAGCCGGGGTAAGCAATGACCTGCATCTCATAGAGTACATTTTCTAACACGCATCCCCAGGACTGGATGCACTCCCTCATCCCCCATCTCTCCCTGGTGTCCGTCAATGCCGAAGGACCTCATCCATCGTGTGTCTTTTCTTACACAGTGCAACCCGACAACTGTAACCGCCTCAGGAACTTGCATGGAGGATGCGCGGCTACTCTGTTCGACTGGTGCACCACGTTGCCGCTCGCCCTGGTGAACCGGCCTGGATTCTGGCTGGGCATGGGCGTGAGCCGCACCCTCAACGTCACCTACATGAGGCCGGTGCCGGTGGGTGAGGAGGTGCTCATTGATTGCGAGATTATCCAGGTCGGCAAGAAACTGGCAACTCTGAGGGGAACGATGAGAAAGAAGAGTGATAACTCGCTGCTGGCTGTTTGTGAGCATGGCAAAGTGAATATCGATCCCGAGCCAAAGGCCAAGATATAGATTTCATACGTCAAGAATCTCAAGGGTCACCTGAAGGTCGATGTTGGGGAGGTTGCGTGAAGGGGTGAGATGGTCCTCCTCAGCTGGCAAAAGGCAAGGTGTTCATATTGAATGCAGCTGCTTAATGCCCTCCATTAATGTTATCAATAATATTGCATGGATATTTTGATGTGTTTAAATGAATTGTTAGACTTAAATCCCAAGCCTCTGTTGCAGATATTATTGAGATTGTTGTTGAGATGCAGGTTGATTCCAGATTCCCCGTTTAGGCAACCCAGATAACATCGAAATATATCACCCACGAATAGCACTATGACGCGTACACTGCAGGATATTCACGTGTGCCAGTCCAACTCTATTTAAACATTATTTACGAACAACTTACTTATATTATAACCGCTGTCAAAGAAATCCTATTCTCAAATTCTACGGTTCTCGTGTCAATCTAGGGTAGCGCTGCCGTCATCTCAAAACCCCCACCTGCAAGGACGTTATCCGGCTCCGGACGAACCGCTTGGCTCTAACGTTAACCTCCGCAAACCAAACAGTGGAGGCGTACAAAGGCCCCTCCGTTAAGTCCGAAGAACTCTCGAGTACAACAGAAACCCCGTCGATATCGTCATCTTCACCTTTGTTCACCTCTTCTTTCACTCACCTCTAAAATGGACGACGCCTTCTTGCCCGGCGCTGGTGAATCCAAGCTCCTCACTCTGCTCCCCGCAGAGGTGTTGCATCATATACTGCAGTTTCTCCCCCCCGCCGACCTGGTGTTGAGAGTGCCCTGCGTGTGCTCGGCCCTGCACGCCTTCATCAAAGGGAACCGTAACTTGTTCCGTCAGGTCTACCTGGATGTGCTTGTGCGTGCATCTTAAGAAATCCCACCCGGAGATGATGGTTAATGAGATGTAGGATGAACCCACTGATAATACCGGCCTGAACTGGGAGCAAGAGGTTCGAGATCTTGTCCGACTTGAGACGATATGTAATCGCCAAGCTGCGGCGGACAAGGTAAGATTCAAGCGCATCGCCCTCAGTAGCCGTCTTGACCACTAGAGAACATCTGCTGAAACTCATCAGAGACACGAACTGGACTTTGTTCACCACATCGTCACTCACCTCCTCAAAAACGCCTCTCCCTCAGATGAATCCGTCAACCCCTCCCGCACACACGCAACCTCGCGCAACGCCGCCCTGCTGCAGCGCATCTTCCGCGATGGAACCACGTCAGAGGCCTTTCTCCAGCGCTCTTCTCTGTTTGAGCGTGTTCGTGACCATCACCACCACTCAGCATCTGCAGCCCCTCAGTCAGTAAATGCGGACCGTAGGGCCATTCAGCAGAAGAGCGCTCATCTTCACTGCCTCCATGGGCGGCCGATTTTGAATGCGGGCCGTCTGCGCTCTCACAGGACTTACCCATTTGCGTGCTCCAAGGTGTACGATATGCGCGAGTACACCATGAACTCCAGATGGGGGCCCTTTCTGGCTGACGGTTCCGACGGCGTCGACTGGGAAAAGGTCGAGGCCATCCTCGTGGTCCTGAGCAACAACGTCGGCCCCAGACGCAAGGTTCCTCAGATATTTGGTGAGATCTGGGACAAGCCATTCTCCGGCTCCTGGTCAGACAGCTTCAAAGTCCCTCCGCCGCGCGATCTGACCTCCCTCGAGGCGCGCGATCCCTACGGCGTCACAGGCACATGGTACCGCGTTTGTTGCCCCCCCTCATCCCTCACCCCCTCATTATTTTTCAATCTCATGATCTGGGCGAGACTGACCAACAAGGCACCAGATTGTCTGCTTCCTCGACTACAGCGACTTCTTCGCCTTCAACTTTCCTGATCACGATTTTGTCGCTCCTGATGCGCCACGACCTGCCCTTGATGTCGGCGAGGCCACTCGTTTAATAATGCTCCGTCTTCAGGTCACATCCATTCAGAACCCCGGGCCGGACGATGGACAAGATTTGCCAGTTGTGCACTTCAAAGGCGTCTCGCGATCCCTGGATGACTCGTTCGACCACAACGCCAACTCAAATATCCGAGGTAAGTCTCTAGTTTCCTGTCTTGGCCAGTTTCCATCATGACTAGTAGCATGAGAGCTAACAAGTGAGCATTCGCCTCGAAAGGTACCGTCCGTCTAACCCGGGAGGGAGAAGTTCGTTGGACAACCTTTTCCATCTTCCATGGCGTCGAACGCTGGCGCAGCGAAGGCGTCCAGATCGGTGGCGTGCGCTCAGCTCGTGGTGTCGTGGGCAACTGGTTTGATAGGTATGTTTTGATTATCTATCCAGTCCTCAACAGCTACTTACCCCAGCGCAGGGACTATGATGACCATGGCCCCGCTGGCCCTACGGCGTTCTGGAAGGTCGGAACTGCTGATCAGGTCGCTAACATGGAGGATGACCTCTTGCCGAATGCCCTCTTCCTCCCATACGCAGCTCTCATCGACATGGATGCCGAGATTGACCTCGAGGCCGACATGTCTTATAACTCTGACGACGAGGACGATGAGGATGATGACGACGACGAGATGGACGGAGAAGAACTGTCAGAATTGCTACATGATGCAGAGCTACCTCTTACAGATGTCGGTGTTTCCGACTTGATAATTGTTCATCACCAACAACTATGAATGAATTGGCATTGTTAATTTACTAGAATAATCGAAAACATCATGGACACGGGCAACATATCACAAGCTACACGATCGAAACATCAGAATGAGTGAGGATGGCGAATGCGCCCATCAGTTTTGTACTTCTCCTGCAACACCGAGGAGCTAGAAAGGAAACGCGCTGTCGTCAAGACATTGGGGGTATTCTAAAATACAAAAGCAGCCCATCATATCAAGCCTCCCACCCCTTCTAATCGCGACGTGCACGTCGCTTTCATCATCAAACGTCTTGTCTCAAATCCATCATGCCCTTCCCTTGTGTCCTATATATTCCATCTCTTGATTCCATACGCCAATTTCCGTGTATCCTAGTATATGTGTCCCCACGCCTTCAAATCACACCCAACCCCCTTTTAGTGTATCGTACCGCCCTGATTGAGGATGATGCAGTTGTTCAATAGAGTTGCCGCTTCGTGCAAGAGCTCCCACCGTGTCCCCTCAAAAGTGTCCTTGAGAATCATCAGGAGTGCCGTGTTCGCGTTGATTCCCGTCCTGCCCTGCAAGTTGCCTGGGTTCTCGATGGTGCCGAACTTGATAAAGTAGTTTCTCATGTGTTGAAGTTTCTCCTGGCGATTTGTTGGTAGCGGCACCTCCGGACAAGCTCCCTCAAGAGCAAAACCGTAGCTCCAGACCACCAGCGCCGCAAAATACAGCACCCAAGGTCGGTTCAAGAGAACGTCATCACGCGCATCGTACGGCTCATCCAGATGGTAACCTCCTGCATGTGCGGGTGTCACCTGATCAGGGGCCAGCACAGAGCACAAGAACTTGAGCGCATAAAAGGCCGCATCTCTCGCTCGAGCGGAATGGGCCCAGTGGTCCTTGATACGCCTCTGAGCGCTGTTGAACTCTTGCGGGCCAATAGCACGGCCAAGAAGACGCTTCGCTCGCGCAAACATCTGGCAATCCACAATGTCCGCATGCATGGCCATGTGCGCCAAGTGGTGCAGAACCGTACGGCTCTCAAACACAACGTTGAACTCGTTTCGCTTCAGGGCGTCATCTCGATAGGGATCCGAAGATTCGCTACGATCCAGATGCTTGTCAAAGTCAACCTTCCACGTGTCGTACGCGCGAGTAAGTGTGGCACGCCATCGGTCTCGGCCACCAAGAGCCTGGATAATACCACCGCCCAGCACATTGACTTGAAGATCCCGCTGATGCATGTGCCACGAGACGCTCAAGAGGCCTGCCATCAACACGGTTCTCCCGAATGAGGTTGTGTGTACCTCCTGAGCGCTCAGCGTTCGCTTAAGACCCTCCAAGAACGAGGTCGGCTTGATTCCGTTAGACATCAAGTTTGACTCGATCCGCCAGACCTCAGAGCTACTTCCAGCCCGCCACATGGATTCGTCACAGGGAAGGGGTAGTCTCATCTCGTGAGCGACCATAACCGCCGAGTGGCCAAACATAGTAGCGTGAATCGAGTCGACAATAAAAGCGGCAAAGGCTGCGCGCCTGGTCGCTTCGTTCGTAACCCAATGCTCCCACCACTTGTCGGCAGTTCCAGTCGAGCTCGATGTGGACGACTGCCGTGATCCGTTGGACCCATCTCGAGGGTTCGGCGGTGAGTCCAAGGCCGATTTTCCGATCAGAGAACGGCCTCGCCGCATTAAAGTGATGGTGGTAGCATGGTGGATATGAGCTCTCTCGTGTAGTTCTCTTGACGAGTACATCTTTTCGTAGAGCTCAAGAAGAATGAGAGCTTGGAACACCCATAGCTTCGCAGGAGGCCGGAAGCTGACGTCCATGAAGATGTCCCAGCGCAAGTGCCAAGCAAGGAAGTTCGAGAGCTGAGCGCCAGCCTTTGTCACCTTATGCCCATGCGTTCGATCCAGGCACGCAGCCCCGATAGCCATCATGGAGAGCAAAAGGAGGTTTGGTGTCTTGTCAGGAGAGAACGTTGGCTTGTGAAGGATAGGCATCTGGTCGCTGAAGTGATACCAGTAAGAGCCAATGTATGCCTGCATCATCCTCTTGCTGAGCATGTGGTCGTTGTTCATGCGGTCGCCCTCAAGAATATCATCCCACTGGCGTTCGGATGGAGAGTGCTTGTTGTCATGGAAGCGCTCCCTGATGAAGTCGAATAGCTCCTGACTCTTCTCCTCAGATATTGTCGCTTCTGGTACTTGCTGATCCAAAAGATTGTTGACGGCCATCACTTGTTGAGGAGCAGTCGGGAAATACCCCATCGAAGCACTGTCGGTGCCGAGAAGAGACATATTGAACTGGTTACCTTGCAATTCACTGTAGCTGAAATCATGTCAGTCCAAGAATCCCAGATATTCGTGTTGCGTGATACTAACTTTGTGTAGCTTGGGCCGACTACCGGGGTCATGGCCTGGCCGGGCGAATTGAAGAGATATGCCATAAAGTCCTCGGGCATGCCGACGTAAGGTGACTTGTTGAGATCGCCAGCTTCTCCAAAGACAGGGACAGTCGCGGGCATAGCCATCTGATCCAACATCATCAACTCACTCGCCTGGGTTGTTCCAGGCTCCGTGTACTCTGCCGAGGTACTGGTAACCGAGTTCTGGGGGTTGGAATATTGTGCCGGAGGCAGGTTCATGGGCATCACATTCTGCTGACTGACAAATGTGCTGGCCTGGGCCATATTGTTTTGCTGGTTTGGAAAGACCTGCTGGTTTGCGATCGGCGACATGACGTTGAATGGTGTGTTAGTGGCCGACATTGACTGTCTCTGTGTCACCGAAGGGGACTGTGGCTGGCTAAGCTGGGGTGTGCGGTTATCATAGCCCGGGTTTGGAGACATGTAGTTGCCCAAGCCGTCAGGTAGTTGCCCATTTGGATACATCCCGGTGGGAGTATTTGCCATGGGCGAGTAAGGGTTCCCGTTCGCGTCTAGGGCTGTTTGATACGGGATGTTGGAGGGGTGAGCCTTTGAATAATCGACCGGGTTGCGATTAAACTCGGGCGAGTTCGTACCAGCACCAACTCCCACTCCAACACCGGCACCATTGCCAGGAGCAATCACCGGGGCGATATTCCCTGCTACAGAGTCCCTCTGGTTGAGCTGAGAGCCTTTTGCGGCATGTCTGTCCATATGTCGCTTCAGCAAATCTCCTCTCACGAAAGTTCGCGTGCAGTTAGGGAAGTTGCAGTGGTAAGTCTGCTTCGAGTTGTGATTTAGCTGGTGGCGGTACCTGCGTATCGTTTGTCAGCATACAAGTCCAAGTGTTGCACTGGGACAAGACATACAGATGCTCTGCTCTTGAGTAGCTCTTCCCGCATCCCTCAGCACTGCACTCAAATCTCTTGTCGAGCCCTTTCCGACTTCGTCTCCGTTTCCTGGCCGGTCCAGGGCCGTCCGAGTTGGAGGACGCGCCGTTTTGGCCGTCATGGTGGCCTTCAGCCTTTACATCCTGCTCGACGCCCTCATTCTCGAGTGAGCGACTTCTTTGCCGACCACGGCCGGAAGGATTCGATGCGTCGATGGGCGAGGGGTTCTGGGCGTTCCCCATTGCGCCGGAGCTAACCGGAGATATGGGGAGGATCTGTTTCAGGTCGTTTGGATGTGAGGCTAGAATCGATGCCATGACCTGAGGTGAGGATGGAGGAAAACGGGGTCGAGAGCGGCGCGGGACGGGTGTCGAGAGGAAGGGTCAGATGGCCCAAGGTTGTGAGCTGTAGACAGGGCTCCACCAAGGCAGGCAGTCATAAGCCAGAAACGACGGGGGCGCGAAGGAGCAAGCTCCAGCAGTTGAGGCTGCACAGTCGCAAAGTGTCGCGGCGGCGTTGCCGCAGAGGATGGCGGGGTTGTGACAGCCGAGGGGCCGCGAGAGTGGGACAGGGCGGAAATAAATCGATAATTGCTTCGTTTAGACCCCTACGGATTGATGATTGGATGTTGCGCGTGAAGCATGACAGCGCGAGGGGATCAACGCCGTCGAGCTGGCGGGATGCGTGAAGAAGAACAGCAGCGCCGCAACGGAAGGTCGGCGTGCGGCGTCGAGGTCTTGGACTCGGGGTGGCCCAAGCGGATGGGTCGAATGGGAGCTGGACTGGTTCCTTAATGTCAGCAGGCGAAGTCAAGAAGAGGTGTCGCGTGTTTTTGCGGGTAAAATGCTATGCGAAGTGGATCGAGTAACGACAGGCCAGCTTTGGGGAGACCGGGATGTGGGCCGCAACTGGAGACTGGGTGATGCCGAAACGGCGTGGAGACCACTTTTTAGTCATGGACGCCGTGATTCGCCGTCTTGCCTGCGTCTTCAGCTTGTGACGTACGGAGGCTGCTGGGAGAGGCGTTGTCGAGGCGCGAGTGAAGCTTCGGCTGTCTTTGCAGTCCTGCCTGGGCTATGGAAAAGTCCAAGATTTGGGTGTAACAGTCGGCTAGAATGCGGAGACTCCACGAGACGTAGTGGAGAGGAGAACCCTGGGAGGGAAAAAAAATACCCTTGTCCGGCCGGCAGGCAAGCAAGCAGGGTCGAACGATACACAGCAGGGACTCGGGCGGGTGCAGAGACACAGAGATATATCCAGCGCGACGGTTGAAGGTGCTCGACGTTGACGGGGAGTGTATAACAGCCCGTTGTTGATGAATGTCCAGGCAACGGCAAGCTGCATTGGCGCTGCGCATGCAATGGACGGCGGACGGATACGGCCGTTCATGTGGAGTCGGGAGATGACCGAAGGAAGAGAAGAGGGACAGATGTGAAATGCGACAGAGGCCGAGGTGATACAAGATATGAAAGCACACGAATAGTTACCTTGGATGTATGTATGCGATGATGTGCAGGAGATGCAACACTGAACAAGTCGAGGCTGAGGCAGATGCAAAGATGGATGGCTGATGAGATGTGATGGTTCACATGAAAGTGTAAGGACTCGAAGATCGAAGGGCGGCAGGACGTGACAGGTGAGATGAGGAGGCGAGCGAGCGAGGACCGAAGGCGTCTTTGGCCGAGATGAGATGAGATGAGATAATGATGGCTGAGATAATCAGGAACCACGGCTGCGTAAAATGAAACGGGCCGTCCCCCAAATAATAATAGCTCAGGCACACGCAGCAAATGCAACAACAAGAGCCGCCCAGAAACCAAAAGAAGCAACACAGACTCTCCGAGGCTTCGAAAAAAAGGTGGGATGGATCAAGAAGTTGCTCTGGGGAAGTGGCAGCAAGCGGAAACGCGTGGACGCGGGTAGGGTGGGGGGTTCAAGAGGTTCTTTATGGCAGAGCCAGACCCCTTGGACGACAGAGTCTCACCAACCGTCCAACCTTTAAACCCATCACCATCACCATCACCCCCAATCCACACCCAAGGGTCCCAATGTCCAATCCGAGCCTCGACAATCGACAAGCCTCTGCCCTTTTCGTACCAAGGCCTTGCCCTCCTGGTAAAGCGCCCGTCTGCCCTCCACTTGCTCCTCCACCCTCGCCTCTCCATTGCTCCACCTTCGCCTCTCCACCCTAACTCCTTTTGCTCCGACAATGTGCTTCGTCTTGCGCGCGCACGCTCGCTCACGCCTCTCGCTGGCTACCACCTCCAACCATCAACCCTCCATTCCGTCTCCGCTCGCGACTAGCGTCGCCTCGTTCACGCCCTGGCCTGGATGTCCGCCCGGCCTCCGATCATCGTCGCCTTGATCTTAACGATTTGGCCCATGCTCCCGCAGCAGGCAGCCTCGACATTGGCATCTGTGGACAGAGCAACATCTCGAGTACGACAAAGCTGAACAGAAAAGGGCCGTCCAGACTCGGTAGTCGGCCGGGGGGGCTGCGGACCCATGACCGGGGAGGGGACGCCGGCAGGGGTGTAGCGCTTTGTCAAAGACTCTTTTGCTCGCCGTGGCCGGGCATCCATGATCCTTCCCTGACGATTTGGTTGTGCACTCATGGCTCGACGCCTGGACCTCCCACGGTCGACGGTTCCATGTTGCTGCATGGAGACCAGCAGGGAAACCCGATGCCGGGTTCTTCCTCAAGGCACCGCACCGCACCATGGAGCCCTGAAGCTGCGCTGCGCCCAAGAGTATGTACTTGATCCGTAATGCTCATGGTCCTGTTGGTGGCTGATGGCAGTTGGTATGTTCACTCTGAGACATTCGCATGGGGGTCAGCCAACTGTTGGTTCCTCGCGATGTGGGCTGTGGTGGTGTTGACCGTCCTGGTCGTTGGTGCTGCCTGCCATCTTTCAGCTCGATGCGCCTTGTCCTTGATATACACGACACTACAGGATGGGTCGTCTACAAGCAGACCAGTCTGTGCTCGCTCCCGCCGTCGCGGGCAACCGTTGTTGATGGATGACGCCTCGAGCTTCTTCTTGACCGGCTGGTCAGGCTACGATGGGGCTAATGTTCGTTCCCTCGCTCACGGGCCACTTCGACCTGGCGCTGTCACGTCGCCGCACAGCACCGGCCCTTGCGTGATGGGCTGCTAGTCAGCGGCCCGCTCTAGGCTGGCTGCTGGCTTTTCATCAGCATCAGCAGCTCGTTGTCCGTGGCATGAGCAGTGGCGTGCCCATCTGTACCCTCCTCCCGGGTCCTCGGGGTGGAGACACGGCATACGGACGGACCACATACGGACTCCTGGGATTGTTGATGACGCCGGCGCCTCCACGGAGACGGACGGACGCATCTACTAATACGTTCGGGACTGAGTTAAGGCGTTCATAGCCCCTTGAAATGCCATTTGGCATGAACCGGGTTCATCGGCAATCTGGCGCTTGGTCGTGTGCCAAAGTGCCCGAAGAGAGCCCTGGACAAAGCAAGCAAACCAAACATGGATCTATCAAAGCAACTGTAAATGACCACCGCCATGGGCACGCCGGTACCGGTACTGGGGGACTGAGACATCCACCACATGAGCGGCTCGCCATGCGTGATGATGCTCCATGACAGCGAGCCGCCACCGTACCTCGAGGTCTTTGCGCTCAACAGAACAGAATATGGCTGGTTGCAGCCATTAGGTATCCTGCAAATGCGTGATCCATATGTCGGCACCGCAACCCCAGGTCAAGGCCCTGCATTTATGAACCAGGTGTGGTAGCATGCCATGCCTCCCAGCGTCCCCTCGGTCATCGGTGTGGGTTTGTCGATCGCTGATCTGCACCAAGACTCAGAAAGGGCGTCTGGCAATGCTTCGCCGAGCAAGGCTGGAAACAATGCCCCATCCAAGCTGAAGTGGCTTGCGGTGAACGACATCGGAACCGCCGTGCTCTTCGAGAAAATCTTGCGATGGCACATCCTGGCCCGGCTTACTTCGGATTGTTCAAAGTTGGACGCACTTGCTGAGGACCTGTCATTGTGCTCCTAGGGATCTCAATAGACGTCAGCGCAGCACACAATGAAGCCAAGCCAATATCGAGATCTTGGACGAACGAATCCGCGATTGGCAACTGGGCAGTCACTAATTGGACCCAAGCGTGCCGTCAGCCTCTGATATGGCCCTCGAGCTTTCTGTTACGAGAGGGATTCGAGAGAATGAGGCTGTCGTCCATCGAGTTGGAACTGGAGCAACCACCACGACAGCCAAGGCTCCAGGCGGCTGAGTTAGTGGGGTGCTGGCTGATGCTTGGGCGGCCAGGGTGCGCCATTTTCTCCAACGCCCAACGCTCACGCGGTTTGCCAAGGCCCAGCGGCATGGTTAACGAGGAGGAGACTGCAAGGGATTGGCACTTCTGACGAGCATGTTCCCCTGGACCCTGCGAATAGAGAGTTCCAACTGACATGGGGCACAGGACTGACCTCCACGATGATCTGATGGTCCGGCTGGCAACCAGAGAGCTGGAACACCAACTTGTCAACCAAGTTAGATGACAGGCTGCCGGAGTCTGCCCGTCGAGACCGAGATCGGTCGACCTGTTGTTCGGTAACCATTATGGCTGCACTAACTAACATAGTCAGGCCAGCCCAATCAATCTCATTTGCTGCTAGTCTTGTTTCGAGACAGCCCATTAAACCGCTGACCCAGCGGTTCCATCGAAGGCCCAGAGAAACCAGGCATGAGTGGATGCAGAGATGGTGGGATTTGAGAGCTCGCTGCCCTTTCATCGCCTTAGCGCCAGCAGGTCGCCTGCTAGAGTGGCCCCCCCCAGATTCTCGCTTCTCCACAGCGGCCGGCACGTTTGGCTGGGAATGCTGAATTGCGATGTACCCAGACAGCCCTGTTGAACGCTGCGTCTCTCGCGTCTGCAGCTATTTCTTAGGCACTCAGGACCATTATAATCCGAAGAACCCTGATTTGTTACCTCCTGGGCTAGCAGTTGGGTCGCAGCACCCCTTTCGACTGATCCTTATCTGCTGGAGATTGATTGGACCCCTGATATCATATACATACAGACTGAGATTTTGTCGGCTCATCGAAATAGTTATACCGACGTAATGAACCCAAGGCCTGGATTCTGGGGTCTGGGGTCTGGGGAAGATGGCAATCAGTCACTCGCTGCCGCCTCCTTCGCATGCACGTTGCGTGTCTGCCCGCGGCAAAGCACATGGTGCCATGACCCCCGTGACGAATTTCCCACTTGGACGTTGGACATGTTTCGAGTGGAGGGATCGCCACATTGTTCGTTGACGAGGGACGATGTTATCCCTGCATGAACCGGTGGCATGCTAAAATCTCCGTCAGCAGTGGTCCACCGATTGACTTGTACCTACATCGAGATGAGGTTGGAGAAAGCCTCATCGTCGAGTTGAGATTACGAGGACACTTGTGAGCCGTTGCCCAATCGGCGCAGGAGATGGCCTCGCAATGTGCCGAATGTCGACTGATGGGCCGGCGGCCATCTATGCATCGAGCGAGTTGCAGTAGTGTGTCTGTATCCCAGCATGCAGAGGCTTGACCAGACTCCTCGGTGGCCCGGATAGTAAGGTGTTTTAGGCAAGGTTGGTGACCCAACCATCGGGTGGAAATGCGGCACTGGAGGATTAGGGCGTTACCGGAGAGAGGCCAGTGAAGGACGAACTCGAGTCTCAGACGCCGGCAAAGTAATCAACGGCGTGCTACGGTTCATGATTTGCCGAAGCATGGCCTTGAAGAAGCAATTCTCCAAAGCCACATGGTTTGGACAAGATGCAGGTCGACGAAAAGGAAATGCGCTTTGGGGCGCCCCGTCCCGTCGGATCAGTAGTGGAGAATTGGGCCCTGGATCTTCATCCAAGTGCTGGGCGCAGCTGAGATTGGCGGCGATCGAGAGGAGGCTAAGATGACGAGGCGTGGGAAAAGCTCAAGGCCGCGCTTTGCGAACGAGTTAACAAAAGATGGATCGGAGATATCACACAGCGATTCCTTGGCCTCGGCCTCCCGACCCACACGGCAATGAAGCTTTGCAGCGTGGGGATCGTGGGGGTTATTGCTGGAGGAGATCCACCAGAGCGTGGGAGGCCATGATGGGATGAAACTTGGAGCGTGTTGTCAGTCACATGGAGGTCTCGTGATGGAGTTAGAGACACCCATATCCATGCGTTGATGAAGAGTGCTTATTCATCAGCGCCCTCTTTTTTGATTCCATGCCGGAATTTCGAGTCCTCACGCTCCGAAAGCTCCGAGCTTTGCTGCCTCTCCTGCATCTCGGACGCAAAGTCCCTGGACCCTGGAAAACAAGTGACCACGGTAGCTTGCCTTGGAGAGCATGAACAGACGGCGATGAACCAACGTCTTTGCACCTCACGAGCCTCTACAGATCCAGAGCGCATGGCGAATACGAGATGAAATTCTTGGCTCACAATCTCATGCCTCATCTCATGGAGCAGCATGTATCGAATTCTTGAACAGATATTCAAGAATGCCTCACTTCGACATTGTTCATGAGGGGCAGAAAGAAAAGCGGTTCAGGTGATGGAAGTGGCTGGGAACAGATGGTGCACTCAGTCCCTGGCAGCGGCAGTACAGACGCCGTCGCTCCGTATTCCCGCCTGGGCGGCCACATGACGAGGACGGTTTCTCCATCTACCTACTTATTTTTCGACATCGCCCGTTCGATTCTTGACGCCTCCTAATAAGAACGAGAAAAGGAACCGTCCCCCTTTCCACGCCTCCCCAAGACTAGATGGATGCAAGATTCTTTCATCTAGCCCTGCAGAATGGCTTTCACTGTCGACAAAGGCCGGAATAGGGGCGATCTGCGCCAGAAAGCAAAGAGAAGCGCTCTTTTGGCAGCTTCCACGGGCTTGTCCGACGGTTGAACCACCGGGCCGGACCCTTCTTTTTTCGCTTCTGGACCCCAAATTCCTTCTGTCCCTTTAACCGTTTCTGGTCTCCTGGGTGAATTATGGACGAAGGGGAAGATGGCACGAGGGAGCGTGGGAGCGAAGTGGCCCCACTCATGCTCTTGACTCTGGCCTCTGGCTGGTGAGATTTTCTCTTCCAGATGCTGTGACGTCGGAGCTTGGTGCGGGCGGTGGGCGGTAGGCGATCAATCCAGCACGCGCCCCAGATCCCCGAAAATTGCCCATACCCACGCCCTCGCTCACGGTCACGCCCCCCGACGCCGGCCACTTCTCCTCCTCCTTCTCCTCCCACAAACCGTCGATCGAAGCTGTACTGCTATGTGACCGTCTGCTCTCTGCGATCTATTTGCCTGCTGTCTAGCACGAGTTCTACACATTTACGCACACATCAGCGCAGCTAGCCTTCATCATGCCTCCAGCAAAATCCTCGCGAAACCACGACGACTCCAAGGCCGAAGGCCCCAATTCCAAGGAAAAGGGCGGCAACGGTCACTCTTCGACCAAGATGCGCCGGGGCGCCAGCCAGCAGAATCACTCTCATCTGCGCGAAGTTACAAACGCTGCTGCCATTCCTCCTCCTCAGCCTGCTGCTGAGCCTTCTCCTCCTAGTGTTGGTCACCCCTCTCCGTCCTCGCACCACGATCCTCTCCAGCTGTCTCATGGAGCCCCTCCCTGAGCCCTCACAGCTGGCTCCCCTCTTGTCTATTGATTATCATGGAACTGACTCGTTTTCTTTTCTTACAGCTACAATGGACCACTTTCGAGCGAGACATCCTCCATGCTTACCGTCGCGAGCATCGCCTGAACACCCCGAGCTCCTTCTCGAACCCCTACCGTCAATGGATTCTCTCGCAACCGAACGGAATTGGCCTCCATTCCCCAACCATGGTTCGACGCCAGCAAGCTCGTCGCCAGAGCAAGGACAAGCTTGCTCTGGCCGTGCGCAAGCATTTTAACGGAATGGGTGTGCAAGAGAACGACGTGATCGTCGACTTTATTTACAAGATTCGTCACGACACCACCCGCATCTCGAAGCCGTACTCGGCCCCGACGGCGACGACGAAATAAGGTATTTTTGCATGCAAGGCTTTTACAAGCAAGGGACGGGCACATTGGAACGGAGTTTTTAGGCGTTGGACCATGGCATCACCAAGCGCAGTCGCTTCGGGACGACTTTTGATTTTTTACGCAAAGCTGCATAGGCAGACAGGCACGTTTGCATTGGTCGCATGCACAGGTTATAGATGGGTATTGGGGGTTTCGAATTACATCAGATACCATGACGAGCTGGAACAGAGTTGTTTTTTTTATGCATACATGCTACTGTCTTTCCCCCCTGAGTCTCTCATACGTATTCGCTCACAGAGAAAGTGCACAAGGTGATTGTGTTTTCGAGAGCAAAACGGTGTTGTGGGCGCTTAGTGTCCGAGGCGCCCAGATCCCTGAGCTGACCGGTTGCGCCTGACGACCGCACACACCAACAAATACCGGGTCTAATGCGTGCCATCTTGCTTTGGAACTAGACAAATAGATGTTCACCGAGGACCTTGATCAACTTGTAGAGGTCATTCTGTAGGCCACTTCTTGAAGACGACCTTAAAGTAGAGAGCTTTGATCGCTGGCTACAGCTGGTCCCAGCGCTGGTCGGTGGCCCCAGCATCGGGGCCGGCGCCTTGCACTTAAATCATGTTTCAAACCTGTTCTTACGTGGTATAATAGAGAACATGAGCCAAGCAAAAATGTTGGTTCGTAAATAGTAGATCCGTTTACTCAGATGTGAATCAATTCCACTGAATATTGAGACACCTCTACCAAGAGCCGCTCGGCTTGTGACGGTGTGAATACCTCGGGGTAGTTTCGGCATAAGTTTTCTTGATTGTTCAGCATGGCCGATATCGTCACCCGCTGGAAGATCGTCAGTTGTATAATGACTGCACTTGGAGATAGATCAAGCAGCGCAAATAGTGTTTTTGCCTGCAATATTTCTACCTCGCCTCCTCTAGTATTTATTGATGCGAAAGTTGAACATCCCCCATCGGCTTTGCATCGGCATTTCGCCTGTTCCTGAATTCAATCGCCTCTCAGCCAATAACTAGCCGACCTTACAAAGCAGGTGATCCGGCGTCGGCCCTATGACGAAGTTTGGTGGATGTCTGAGGCACCAAAAGCTCGGCTCAAGCCCGGTTGGGAGAAGCCTCGAACTTCAAAGATTTTTGAGGAAGCACGGCGAAGCTATTCCTAGGTACTAGTTTGCCTTGTAACGTTTCCCCCTTTTCTTATTTCTGCTCCTCGATATTTTCTTCGTTTTTGGGGCAGATGAATCACTGTGGTACAAGATGAATCCCTGCCTTCTGTCAAAGGCCGCGGCTCCCGCGCGCGCTGCCCTGGCGCAAAGCCATCTCTGCACCTCCAAGATCCAGTGCTTAAGCAAAGGCGCACAGTTGCATACCGCGGCATTGCGCATCGGTTCCCGGGACCGGTCATCCTTCAAGAGAGATACCCGAGTCCCCTCGACCAAGCGGGTGAGTAATTCTTGTCAATGGATCAGCCCGGCATTTCTGATCTTGTGTAAATAGTTGTTCCACGCCACAAACTCGGTCCAGCAAAAGGACCCCTACCAGGCCCTCGGAGTCAGCAAAAGCGCATCCGCCGCCGAGATTAAAAAGGCATACTATGGCCTAGCAAAGAAATATCACCCTGATACGAATAAGGACCCCACCGCGAAGGACAAGTTCGCCGAGATCCAATCCTCTTACGAAATCCTCTCCGATCCCAAGAAGCGTGAGCAATATGATCAATTCGGTGCCGCCGGCTTCGACCCCAACGCAGGAGGGGCTCCCGGAGGCGATCCCTTCGGTGGTGCTGGAGGCTTCTCTGGTTTCGGCGGCTTCGGTGGACAAGGAGGATTTGGTGGTTTTGGAGCACAGGGAGGGTTCGGTGGTGGGGTCAACTTTGAGGATATCTTTTCGGCATTTACTGGACAACAAGGATTCGGCCGCCGTGGACGACAGCAAGCTTATCAACAAGAGATCCTGGTCGGCGAAAATATCGAAGTCCAAGCCAGCATCACCTTTATGGAGGCCGCCAAGGGCACGAGCAAGACCATCTCCCTCACACCGCTCAGCACATGCGGAACATGTACAGGCAGCGGCATGAAGCCCGGCGCCTCGCGAGGTGCTTGCAAGGCTTGCAACGGAACAGGAACCCGTGTTCACTTTATGCAGGGAGGTTTCCAGATGGCCTCTACCTGCGGAACCTGCGAAGGCACCGGCTCGACCATCCCCAGAGGCTCCGAATGCCGAACATGTTCAGGAAATGGTGTGGTGAGGGAGAAGAAGACGATTACCGTGGATATTCCAGCTGGAATTGAGGACGGCATGCGACTCCGCGTTGACGGAGCCGGCGACGCTCCCGCTACCGGCCGAACCGCCGACCCCAATGTTCGCGCCCAGAAGGGAGACCTATATGTCTTTGTGCGTGTCGCCAAGGACCCCAAGTTCCGTCGAGAAGGATCGAATATTCTTTATACCGCCAACATCCCTCTCACAACCGCTCTGCTAGGTGGTCAAGTAGAGATCCCGACGCTGGATGGCTCAGTCAATGTCAAGGTCTCTACTGGTACCAACACCGGTGACAAGATGACCCTGACCGGCATGGGCATGAAGCGTCTTGGTTCTCGACGTGGTGGCAGTGGCGACCTCAAGGTCGAATACCGAGTCACCATGCCCAAGTACTTGAGCGCCAACCAGCGAACGATTGTTGAAATGCTCGCAGACGAGATGGGAGATAAGACGGCCAAGCGTGTGATGAACGTCGGCTCTTCTGCAAGGTGAGTGTCCCCGCTGCAGGGAAGCCGTCGTCGACCTGCTAACCATGCCCAAGTGTTGACCCCAACAACCCCGACTCGCACAAGAATGAGGGCTTCCTCAAGTCGATGTGGCACACGCTGACCAACAACCCGGCGCACCAAGAGGAACTTGGCAAGGGCACCGAGGGTGAGAAAAAGGAGGACCCGAACAAGAAGTCGGATGGCAGCAGTTCGAAGTAATGAATGGCCTGTATCATATGAATTGGAAGACCACGACATACTAGATGGGGAGCGCATTTGCTGGTGTTAAAAAGGTTGATATTATTTGTGTATGGCGTCGGCGGAGGTCACGACAAAACCCGACGACTCGTCTATGTAGATCTGCCAGATCTGTTGTATACCAATCCTGTAGTATAGAAAGAGGGGGCTCAAAGCTCCATCGGAGGCCACTCCCCTCATGAAATTGTAGTCGCATGACTGAAGGACAAGACTGTGGTCCTCTGATTGCTTTGAGTGAGTGCTACGCGAACATGGACATGTCATTCCACCATATGTAGAGGCCGAGACATCACGTTGACAGCTTCATACTCACCTTGGAGACCGTAACAAACCTCTTTGAGTGGGACGAGGAGCATGGCCTGTTGGCGGATCTTGTCTGACTTGATTAGAGTCCAAACCGTTGTATATCATCATTTAACTCACATACCAGGCATCCATCGCATAGTTGTCCGCGTAAAACTCCATTGCAAAACCCCTTTCATCACCCTCAGCCGATAGGCTTGAGCTTCTTCTTCTTCTTCTTTTCGCCCCCAGATTGCCCCTTCTGAAATTGTCGCCAGCTGCTGATCCGCTCATCCCGGGTGGCCTCCCAGTCCTGCTCGTGCTGGCGCTTCCGCTTGCGGTCCTCCACCTCGGCGTCGGCGCGGCGCTGTTCGCGGCCCTCCTCCTGCAGCTGGGCCTTCATCTGCCGGCGGCGCCGGTGCTCGTTGTCGATGAGCACCTCGCGCGACTTGTCGCGCCACATGCGACGGAACTCGTCCGTCTTGAGCTCCTCGCTGTCCACCGTCCACTTGTTCTCGCGAATGAGGAGCATGCGCGCGTCCGCGATAGCCTCGTCTAGCCGTGCGCGATGCTTCTCATCCATGAGCTCTGTCTGTGCCTTCTTGAGTCGGTCGAAGGCGTCGGGCGCTAATGGGTTCTTTGTCTTGTCGGGATGGATGAGTAGCGACTTCTTGCGGTAACAGATTTTGATATCTGAGTCGGGGACACCAGGCTGGAGATCTAATACAGCATAGCTATGTAATGATCAGCTTAATTGTATATCGATGGCCATGCGTCAGGCCAGCACTTACGCGTCGAGTCGAAACGCCTTCAAAATTCGGTCTATCTCTGCATCCTGTAGCTGGATTAGCGGTGGTCATGATGTCGATGCGCCTCTCGCAACGAACCTTGTCAAACTCCTTGGCCTCAGCCTCGAGGGCATCAAGCGCATCCTTGTCTTCTTTTGAGTCTTTGCCGGCCATTTTGATACTGAGATGTCTGATGCGATGTAGTATTTGTGGTTGAAAGAGTGAAAGGAAAGAACAACGGGAATGGGAATGTAGGTCAGCTTGGGTGTTGGTTGCGGCAGGCGAAGCCGGAGGGAAGGGACCCACTTACCCCACGAGATAAGATAAGACACCTAAAAAAAAATATTGGCTGGTCGACATTGAAGCTCTCACCATCCGCTAACACTTGAACAACCTCTACAACATTGCTTTTTAAGGCGCGTCAACATGCCACGCCGCGGAGCCTCACCAACCCCTTCGGAGGGCGAGGTTGATATCCTCGGATCCCTCTACCCCGGAGACGGAGACGGCGACAATGGTACCAACGGCAACGACGCTGGCCTCGATCTCGATTTTGACGGTCTCTTGAACGGCCCCGAACCTGGCAATGATGACGGCGACGAGGCCTTTATCGCTCTGCAGCAGGCGGCTTCCTTTCGAAAAGCTTCCAATCTCAAGGGAAGGACGGTGAAGAAGGGTGGAGGCTTTCAGGCGATGGGTAGGAGTTTTGCGCGTCAACTGCAAGTTATGTACTGATCTTTCCCAGGCCTCAACAGCAATCTTCTAAAGGCCATTACACGAAAAGGATTCTCAGTTCCAACCCCGATTCAGCGAAAATCAATCCCCTTGATCCTGGACAGGAAAGACCTGGTGGGCATGGCGAGGACAGGTTCTGGAAAGACTGCCGCCTTTGTGATACCCATGATCGAGCGATTGCGCGCCCACAGCGCCAGATTCGGAACACGAGCTCTTATTCTCTCACCATCTCGAGAACTTGCGATCCAGACCTTGAAGGTTGTCAAGGAGTTTGGTCGTGGAACCGACTTGAAAAGTGTTTTGCTGGTCGGCGGTGACAGCCTGGAGGAGCAGTTTGGGTACATGGCCGCCAATCCTGATATTGTGATCGCTACACCTGGTCGATTCCTTCACCTGAAGGTCGAGATGTCACTGGACCTCTCTTCGATTCAATATGTCGTGTTCGATGAAGCCGATCGCCTGTTCGAGATGGGTTTCGCTGCGCAGCTTACCGAGATTCTCCACGCCCTGCCCCCTTCGAGACAAAGTCTGCTGTTCTCAGCGACGCTGCCTGCATCTTTGGTTGAATTTGCGCGCGCCGGCTTGCAGGACCCCAGCCTTGTGCGACTAGATGCTGAGACCAAGGTTTCCCCTGACCTTGAAAGCGCCTTCTTCTCCGTCAAGGGTGCTGAAAAGGAGGGCTCTCTATTGCACATTCTTCACGATGTGATCAAGATGCCGGTTGGACTTCCAGAAGGCGCAAAGGAGCAGCAATCCGAAAAGGGGTCCAAGAAGAGGAAACGAGGACCCGAGGGTGGCAGCGGCAAGCCAACAGAACACTCTACAATCATCTTCACAGCAACTAAGCATCACGTCGAGTATCTGGCAAATCTCCTCATTGAGGCAGGCTTTGCGGTTTCCTACGTTTACGGATCCCTCGACCAAGTTGCCAGACGTATGCAGGTTGAAGACTTCCGACGAGGAAAGACAAACATCTTGGTTGTCACTGATGTTGCGGCGCGTGGTATTGATATCCCGGTGCTTGCCAACGTCATCAACTTTGACTTCCCTCCTCAGCCCAAGGTCTTTGTTCATCGAGTTGGTCGAACTGCCCGAGCGGGTCAGCGAGGTTGGAGCTATAGTCTCGTGAGAGACACCGATGCTCCCTACCTGTTGGATCTGCAACTGTTTCTGGGCAAGAAGCTGGTCGTTGGTCAAGAGAACACAAGCCCTTCATTTGCTGACGATGTGGTTGTGGGAGCATTGAAGCGAGACTCGGTAGAGACTCACGTGGAATGGTTCAACAAGGTTCTCCACGAGAACGAAGATGTTTCCGCACTGCGGGGTGTCGCTGGAAAGGCAGAGAAGTTGTATCTGAAGACAAGGAACTCGGCTGCCAGCCAAAGTGCTAAACGAGCAAGGGAGTTGGTTGGAACCCAGGGATGGACGCAGCTCCACCCTCTCTTTGGAGAGGATGTGGACGGAGCCGAACAAGCGCGAGCCGATATGCTGGCGAGAATCAGTGGTTTCAGACCCCAGGAGACAATCTTCGAAGTTGGCCACC
Organism: Fusarium keratoplasticum; assembly: GCF_025433545.1. Classification (NCBI taxonomy): domain Eukaryota; kingdom Fungi; phylum Ascomycota; class Sordariomycetes; order Hypocreales; family Nectriaceae; genus Fusarium; species Fusarium keratoplasticum. The sequence continues at coordinate 2,061,305 of NC_070530.1, read as the reverse complement.
GAGACAAGTCAACAACGGAAGCTGCCGAGGTTATGAAGCAGCTACGCAAGAGGATTACACCTAGAAGGAGAGAGGAGAAGAAGGACGAGGAGGACGACTTTGATGGTCTGGATGATGTACCATCCGGTGCACAGATGGATGTCGACTCTGACGAAGAGGAAGAGGAAGAGGTTGATATGGAGGACGATGAGGAGGATTCGGATGACGATTTGGAGGTGACCGTCTCCAACAATAATTCCAAGAAGGGACAGACGGATTGGCGAGACTCGGAGGTCTTCATGTCATACACGCCACGGACGTTCAACGCCGCCGAGGAGCGCGGATACGGTGTCCAGTCTGGCGGTCAGGGCTCAAGTTTCGTTGAAGCAGCCCGTGACGTGACCATGGACCTCACCAACGACGAGAGCGCCAAGGCGTTTGGAGCACCAACTCGGGCCAAGATGAGATGGGACAAGAAGTCCAAGAAGTACGTGTCACGCGAGAACGACGATGACGGCTCCAAGGGCGCCAAGATGATCCGCGGAGAGAGCGGCGTCAAGATCGCGGCCAGCTTCCAGAGCGGCCGCTTCGACAAATGGAAGCGCGCCAACCGCATGGGCAAGCTCCCGCACGTCGGCGAGGTCGAGCGCACCGGCGGCAACACGGTCGCCCAGCTCCCCTCGGGTCCCCGGTACAAGCACAAGCAGGAGAAGGCGCCTAAGGAGGCCGACAAGCACCGCGACGACTACCGCGTGCGTAAGAAGCGGGTCGACGAGGCGAGGGAGAAGCGCATCGGAAGGTTCCGCGACGGTATGGGCAGCAAGAAGGAGCTCAAGGGCCGCGACGACATTCGCAAGGCGAGACAGGAGAAGGAGAGGAAGAGGGCCAAGAATGCTCGGCCGTCGAGGAGGCAGTAGTAGCTGCGAGGATAGTGCTCCAGCGGAGAAGTTGTGGTTGGCTGCGCATGGCGTTTATTGGTTCACATATAGAGAAAATCATGACACTATTTCGAGACCGAGTTCAATCAAGGCATGTTGGATGTCGCCCTGTTTCCTTCCATCTTCCGTCCCGAGAACTTTGGATAGGTTATGTCATTGAACACAGCAGAGTTGCGTCCGATCCAAACAAGAGTTCCTTAGGCTTTGTAGTCCATCATTGGTTGTAGCACGCGGCTCCTATTTCGCGGGTCAGTCTTTCCCCTACGCGTTGCCCCAAGGCAGAGTCAATAACATACCGCGTGATCGACAGTGGAAGAAACCGTCTGGCGTGGTGGTCGAGAAGGCCGTCCTTCCTCCTCTGCATGACATGAGTTGATAGACATGGCACTGCCTAACTCAGCACCGCAGGTCCTCTTACGAACTCTTCTTCTCTCAACCACCTCTAACGCATCATTGAAGGGTAACACTCTCCATTTCCGACACACGTGTACTCTCCTTTTCTTCAAGTAGTGAGGCCTCAAGATGCGCTAGATGGGCTTCCCACGGTCTCCATCACTAGCAACACAATCTCAGTCCTCTCGAAACTCTCCAAGGGCGAAATTCGTCGTTCGGCAAGGGAAAGATAAACGATGTCCGCACAAAGAGCAGAGCATATTCAACCAGCAATCCCGGAGCCCCCGCCCCCATATCTCTAAGACCAAGATGGCCAAATCACAACGTGAGTACCCATCATGAGCACTTCTCGCTCCACTAACAACTCCGGCAGTAGAGGTTGCCCGAAACTAATCCCTTCGATTTGCTCTGGCTTGCCTTTCCGAACAGGTCTAAGTGAACCAATATCGAGCCCACCCAGCCATCGGTTTACTTCGATCTACTCGGAATGCCAAGTTCGACACTGAACAGATCGAAATGAACCAATCACAGAATCAAGTTCGACTTCTCCAAGAAGATTTATCAGTACGATGTGAGCTTCAATCATGATTACACCCGCTAGTCGCTCATTCCGACTGATCCGAGAAACAGGAGCCCTCCAGCATGAGATGATCATCAAACGGTCCCGTCGCTGCCAACATAGCCCCCGGCCGTCCATTGAAAGCCGATATCGCAACACTTGGCAGTTGTTATTTCCAATCAGCCCTTTAAGACAACCTTGTGTAAGAAGCCTTGTGTAGCCTCCTTTGGCCAACACGCTCACGTCACTCCTGCACGACACAACATAGCTGTTCCGCATTGTCATGGAGTGATGATCATGGCGATATGGGAGCATATGACCCAAGTCGTCGGTGACGAGGGATTGGGATATGGAAAATTGTTGGTATATGGAAATAAAAGGAAAGAACGATTGAGATGTGATGGCTCATAAAATGCCCCGGTTTCTGCAAGTATCGTCGATTGTCTGCAGAATGAGCGCTGGTCATGGAGGATAAAGAGTGGAGGATTCGCAGAATGGAGTGGATCTGTGACACCAACCTGGTTACCTGCTCTTTGATCTTGTATCTCAATGTAGGTAAGAGTTAGAGATTTTTATATCTTGGTGAGTTTAAGATTGTATCTGCTTGAGGTTGTTTTATTTTACTTTAGGTTTCCTCTAGCCTAAAAAGATAAATGAGGGTTGCTGAGGATAGACTCCTATCCATCTTGAGAGACTCTCGGATTCAGTGGAACAGCTGAGGTGCTCAAGCTCCAGCGTAGTAACATCAATATCTGGGTACCTCCCTGCACAACACATGCCGTACTCCGTCGAAGAGATCTTTATCGGGGCTAGCTCCACCTGGTTTGTTTCGGAGAAAAAGACAGGAACTGAAGGGACGCTCGAGCGTGGGTCGATTTAAACGCCTGCACGGCTGGCTGCCGTCCTAAATGCGGAACATACATGATCAGTGCTTTGCTTCTGTTGAGAGGGCCTCGCCCTTGAAAGAAGCTCGTAGGTTCTTTGTAGTGTGATTCACTTATAGGTAGAGAACGGTAGACGATGGAGCTTTGACTACCTACCTCAGCTGGGCTTCAGCACGAAACGTACAAAATTCTCTCAGTGACAGCTGGCACCCGCTGACTCCCTCTTGCAAGCGAGCTGCGCGACCTTGAAAGATCCATCTGCCTCCCCAAAGTCCTCTGATCCATGCCATGCGTTGGATGCTTGTACCTCCGGAAAGATGGTCCGCTGGGAGATCGGCACGGGGACCTCCGTGGCATGGACTGCTACGACTGTGTAATTACACAAGACTATGCAGAAAGTTCCATTGTTCGACCATGTCACAGAGCACTTGTTCGGGGATATCGTCTGGCCAGGGTCAAGGCATTCTAGCTTCTAGCGCCCGTCAGGTTGGCGCTGAATGTGGCAGCACTTTGGGTCTGAGCGAGGGAAATCCCCAGGGCTGCTCGGGGCGCTTGGATGACCCTCCCTAGGCCAAGGCCTCTTGCCGATTCGAGCCCTAAAGACCGTGCTTCTCGCCATACTATTCGTAGCTACAAGGTTGATGTTGGAGTCTCAGGTTTATGAGTGACCGCCATGGCCCTCCCGCAACTTCAAGCCAAGATGTCAAGATACAGAAAGAAGTTACAATGAAGAGGCGGCCAAGTTACATTTCCGTACTAGCAAAGTGCCGGACAGGAAGGTCTAGTTTCCACATCTTGATGGCTAACTCAGTAAGCCCTCAACGGGAGACTCGACTCTTCAGGATTGATCACACCGTCTTTTCCAAATCCTCCATCCTTCTGGGCTGTACTCTTCTAATGTCAAGGTATAAGCATTAACAGAGAGAGTATTGCAGATTCTACAAGAAAGCCTGCCTGTCCAGCCACGAAGAGTCTGACGTGATGCGATCAGCAAGGCAACTTGACTTCGCCAACACCGCCATGCTGACCAACGAGGCTTTTCACATCTGAGTTGGCAATGAAAACGCAGGATGGGATGATTCCGAAGCATGTCAAAGGTTATAGCACAGTCACGATAAGAGATGCCGTCGGAGGTTTGGGCGAATGGCGCATAAGGATGCTCAAGCTTGAAACACCAGACCCCGGCTCCGAGCCAAGACCATTCCATTGACAGCGCAACAACAGGAAGAGGCGATGCCAATGCGACATGGTTCACACACACACACACGCTGCGCATGACGTCTGAAAATTCGGTCTGCATGGGTTTGCTCCGGGCGTGATACCTGAGATCCTACCCCCCGAGAGACAACGCATCGCCTGGAGGTTTCAATGTATGCACAAGAAAGAACAGATCTTGGGCCCTGCTTCCATGGCTCTCGACCCAAAGGATCTACCATGGAGAATGTCCCCGTGTTCTTAAAGAAACAGAGCAAGGAACCGTCGAGTTGCAAAGCACCTCGATCTTGATCATGTACCTGCGTATCAGGTTCAGCAAACGGCTCGCGCAGAAGCTGAAAGCACGTGGCGACGAGTGGCACAGCGCCCGGCAAGGTAACACCGACAAGATGGATGCGATGGAGGAGCATCAACCTGTGCCCTGAGGCTCTACGTGGGAGGACAGGGGACCGGATGGAGAAGCATGGGCATCACAGGGGTTGTAGAGGGTCCACATGGCAAAAATAGCTGCAGCTTCTCACTGTAGCGCCAGGGGCATCCATTTCTTCACTAACACCGGGCCTCGCCAAGCACGGCCAATGCCCAGGTTCTCGGCACCTCTTGAGTGTTAGCATGACAACTCAATCTCTCTCTGAAACACCACAGCCGCCCCATCACAGGTCAACGACCAGCTTCTCGGCGTCACATCTTCACCATCAGCCGCCGCTTCTCCAATCACCGTTCCGCGCCCGGCTCCGAAAGAGTCCACCTGCTCCACCGACATCATGGTACATCCGCCACCCCTTGTTGGAGATGCTTAGGTTGTGCTCCCTCTTTGCTCCTATCTCCATGGTTCTGTGTTGGCGGCCAGACAGCTCAATAATGCAAGTCATGGGGAACTTGGCGTGGGTCTTAACATGGAGACATCCACTTCGCTGGGCGGGCAAGAGTTGGGCTTGTATATAGTCTCCTTGGTTGTCCTGTCTTTTCAACAGTCACCATTGTGATTAACCCATCGAGCCCTGGGCCGAGTATATCAAGGTCACTTTCTCCCTATTCTTTGTCCCCAAACACTGCCCATTAGCAGCTTCCTTCACTTGTGTCTATCTAAGATGCTTCACGGCTTTTCCTGGGGAGGGCTCGTCGCCCGAGCAAGTCTCCTTGCCTCATCCACAACCCATCTCGGAGCTCGAGAGGCTGATACATACACTGAAAAGGCCTCCATCTCTATCCAGAGGCTAAACGACGACTGGTACAACGCTGCCACCGGAATCTGGGACGGCGCGTGGTGGAATAGCGGGAGTGCCATGGCAACACTCGCCGATTTCACGATGCTGAGGCTAGATGAGGCCAATCGGCTCAACCTTGGAGGAATTATGAGGACTACCTTTAATAATGCCCAGAAAACCCAGGTGAAAACTCTCAAAACAATGACCAACGGGCTGGTTTTCTCCACATACTGCATCGATTCCGACTCGGGCTGCATGGCCAAGCGGGACTTTCTGGGCAAGCGAGGTTTTGACGATTTCATCAATGAATTTTATGATGATGAAGGTAAGTCTACTAGACGGTTTGAGGGGATATAAAACTAATGAAACACAACAGGTTGGTGGGCGTTGGCTTGGATTCGGTGTCACGACGCCGCGGGCGATGCTGACTTCCTAGAAGCGGCAATTGACCTTTTTAATGATATGGGAACGGGCGCGGGTACACCCTGCGGCGGTGGCATTTACTGGAACAAAGACCGGAAATATGTCAACGCCATAGCCAACGAGCTGTACCTTTCCGTTGCCGCCTCTCTGGCGAGGCGAGTCCCTGGCAACACCACTTATCTGGAGATTGCCAAGAAGCAGTGGAAATGGTTCGAGGCCAGCGGCATGATCAACAAGAACGGTCTTATTAATGATGGCCTGAACGGTTGCAAGAACAACGGCCTTCAGACATGGAGTTACAACCAGGGCGTCATCCTCGGTGGACTCGTCGAGCTTGCACTAGCGACTGGTGACGGGGCTCTAATTGAGAAGGCGCACCGAATCGCATACGCAGCCATCAAGGAACTTACCAACGACGACGGTATCCTCATCGAGACGGACGACTGTGAGCTCAAGGACGGCCACTGTGGCCGAGATGGACAACAGTTCAAGGGCATCTTCATTCGAAACATCCACTATCTTCACAAGGTCTCGCCAAAGGACCTATATCGCAGGTTGATCATTAAGAATGCAGACTCGATATGGAAGAACAACCGGAATAAGCGTAACCAGCTGGGTGTCGCCTGGACAGGTCCATACATCGATGCCACAGGGCCTTCACACAGCAGCGCCTTGGACGTTCTCGTGGCGGCTATTGGAGTGGCCCAGTGAGAGATTCATGACTGGTATTATGATGGATGGGATATGGGATATGGGATATGGGACATGGGAGTTTTTTGATACCCTTGATAATGATGAATTTAACGTTCTTGTCCGCCTTTCCAGAAACAAACTACAGTCCAACGTGCGGGCCCACAACTAACCGCTCCTGCAACGGTGTCACGTGCAACCGCAACTGTTAATGTGAATGAGGTACGATGAGGAGCTTTGCATGAAGACCTGCGTGACTGGCCTTGGGTTACAGAGGCCCTAGAGGCCCATTGCCCTCTTGGAGGCAAGTACAGGATACATTGACATGTAATCGTTTAGGATACTCACATTTGGGAAGGATGTTTGCAGTCTGAATCCTTCTCATGTGAAGGTCAAGTCATGAAAGGATTTCATTATGATTAACAATGCTACCAACACGAGAACAAAGAGATACCACACAAGGCGACAGTTCCGATGGCAATGTTAAAGAAGGATAATTCGGAAGCCTAGTGTTAGAGACCTAGTGTCCCGGGTAGCTACAGTGTTGGTTTCTATATGCACTGTACAATCAACCACAACCTTATGAACAGCGGTTTATTGCATTCTTAAATATGATTAATATTTCACACGGAACAAAGCTTCTCAAAACTTGTGCTATTCAATTCAGATTTGTTGAAATAAAACGTTGAACTGGATTGTTTACTGAACAGTTGTCAATCATCACGCCTTGGACCCGCTTCTCCAGCATCACATTTACCTTGGTGCCTGGAATCTCCAACTCAGTCAGGAACACATCCTGAGCTACACACTCTCCCACAACCACAGAGGACACACAAACTCGTCCCTTTGCGGCGTGGAGACGAAAATGGACGCGCCAGAAGCCGACATTGACATCAAGCTGCAGAAGATCTCGGCTGATCTTCTCAGCGACTTTGACCGCTCCCTGCCCCATTTTCTCTGGAAGCCGGATGGCCACGGCGGCACTCGAGTCCGCTCGCGGGTGCGCGCAAAGGAGACATTCCGCCTGACTTCAGCTGTAAGACTATTCTATCACTGATTGAAACCTGCCTGACCCTTCTATACAGCTTCTGGACCCCTTCCAGGAACTTCCCCAGTTGCTGGATCCGTATCTGCCCAAGTGGATTCCCCTCCTCGCCGAGGCGTTCCTCAAGCATCTGCAGACACGCCACCGTGGAAAGACGCTCTCGTCTCGCTCCAAGCTGCTGGTATCTGTAGAATTTGCAATCTGCAAGATCCTGTACACTTTCTGCAAGATTCGTGGTGAAAAGGTCATTGTCCGCTTCCTCAATGTCGAGGCCAAGTACCTTGAACTGCTGCTCCTCGCCATCGAGGAGTCGGAGCAGGCCTCGACAGACGAGGATTCCCTTGGCAAGTGGTCATGGGAGGAGCGCTATGTTGTTCTCCTGTGGCTTTCCCACCTTCTTCTGGCGCCCTTCGATCTTTCAACCATCTCATCAGTTGACTTGCAAGATATCACGGCACCGGAAATCCCGGGTATGGTTTGGCCTGACAACCTTCCCGCCATTACCGTCCGGATGATCCCTCTGGCCATCAAGTACATTGGTACCCCAGGAAAGGAGAGAGACGCTGCAAAGGCTCTCCTAGTTAGAATGGCCACACGGCGCGACATGCAGGAACTCGGAGTCCTGGAGAGCCTTGTCAACTGGTCCCTGGCATCTCTACGCCTGCAGAAGGACCGGTCTCCGCAGACAACTTACTTTTACCTCGGAATCTTGTCTTTTCTTGCTGGAGTGCTACGCTCATCGTCGGATACTTCCGACATGAACCCCTACTTGTCGTCCATCTTCTATGCTATTCACGCTATAGCCACCGGCGAGAACGAGCTCTCGAAAACAATTGTTTCCTTTGCCCTGGCTAGGAAAATGATCCTCAAGGTCATCCGATCCGTTGTCGTGCTTCTGCTCCGTCAGACACCCCAGGACATGGCCAGCACTGAGATCACGGAGACGGCAATTGGGTATTTCCTCGACTGCGTAGCTGACAATGACACACCAGTGAGATTCGCAGCGAGCAAGTCTCTGAGTATCATTACCCTGAAGCTGGACCCCGAGATGGCCTCTCAAGTCGTTGAAGCCGTTCTTGAATCACTTAACCGAAACGTTCTCTGGACCAGGCCAGCGGGAGGCAAGCCAGTCAGAGACCTCTCTGCCGTCAACAACCTTGAATGGCATGGCCTTATGCTTACACTTTCTCACCTACTCTACCGACGATCCCCACCAGCTGAACAACTCTCGGACATTGTCCATGCCCTTCTTCTGGGCCTATCTTTCGAGCAAAGGAGCATGTCTGGTGGTAGTATTGGCGCCAACGTGCGAGACGCAGCATGCTTCGGCATCTGGGCACTCGCCCGGCGATACGCAACTGATGAACTCCTTGCAATCCCGACACAGTCCGTCTTTGCCGCCAAGGCGCACCCTGCCACAAGCTCAATTCTTCAGGTCCTCGGAACCGAGCTTGTGGTAACTGCCTCTCTGGATCCTGCTGGAAATATCAGACGCGGTGCATCAGCAGCTTTGCAAGAGCTGATCGGAAGACATCCAGATACAGTGGATCAGGGCATCTGGGTCGTCCAGACTGTTGATTACCACGCTGTTGCACGACGCTCAAGGGCCGTCGAGGAGGTGGCCGTGAATGCCACCCGGCTGTCAAACCAGTATGGCGAGGCTATCATTGATACTCTGCTCGGATGGAGAGGAATCGGTGACCTTGATGCCCTTTCCAGACGTGTTTCTGGCACCGCGTTCGGCGTTCTAACCTTTGAGCTATCTGATACCAAGTCCGATGACCCCCTTGCTCGCTTCAGGGACTCCATCCAGCTTCTCACTGATCGTCTCAAGACCCTTCAAGTTCGCCAGGTTGAAGAGCGTCATGGTCTCTTGCTATGCTTTGCTGCAGTCTTGGACAAGTTTCCCGCCTTGGCCGCTGCAGGCACAGGAAATCTTGACTCGTCACTGATTCATCAAATCCTCTCGACAGTTTCAACCGTGTTGGAGGACTTGCAGTCGACGGCTTATCGCAAACCAGAACTACTTGCTGAAGCTGCCAGTCGTCTCGTTGTCTCGACGCTGCCGATCCTTCAGGTGGCACTTCTGGGCATCAAGTCGGAAGAAGCTCTCCGCCCTGGCCAAGAACTTCTTCATCCCGATAACTCGTCCAGTTATCTGAGCCTTGTTTCTGCCCTCGACTCGCTCGACAGCGCCGCAGATGAGCACGTGCTGCGGCTCACCTCCTCACTACGATCCATTATTCCAACTTGGCTTAACCGCAATGAGCAGGAAACTGTTGAACCCGCCGCTGCTGCATCCCTTGTTCTTCTGATATTCAGCGGCCCAACAGAGCGCAAGGCGATCCTGGACGAATGGGCTGAGACGGTTAAGCACCGCCCTACAAGCCGTACTACAGTGCATGGCAATGGTTACTTCCATGCCCTCACCATTGCGCAGCCATTAGCCGAGCTATCCGAGGATGTCGCCTCCAAGGCACTACTGGAGCGCTGGGAGTGGGACACAGAGGTCGAATCGAGGGTTGCCATCCTGCAGAGCCTCACACAGAGCCGCGTTCTGCGAGATAAGCCCATGGTTTTCCTTGATCTGATCGCCGAGGGACTCAATGATTACACTACTAATGCCCGGGGAGATGTTGGTTCGCATGTCCGTGTTCAAGCTCTGAAAGCAGTTAGGGCTCTATGGTCCAACCTGGACGGGGTAGTTGAATGGACAGGGGATTCTGTTCGGTCCCTCTTCTTCAGCACTCTTCGGCTTTCTGCAGAGAAGCTTGACCGCGTTCGTCCAGAAGCGCAGGCCGCCATTGCACTTGTTCTCAAAGAAGGGTATGTTGATAAAGGGAGATGGTCTCTCCATCAGTCTACTAACGCCGTTCTAGTGATGCTACGCGATTCCGCGAACTCACATTCTCTTCAAAGACTTACTTTCAGAACCTCTTGAACCTTCATGTCGGAGACCGTCTTCGACCCCTTCTTCATGATGTAGCTGAGGCAGACCCAAGCGCATGGATGACTGAGCTCATGGCTGGGTTCGTTACATCGGCCGATACGGGCAACGAGGATTTGGTCATCGCTAGCCGAGCCGCACTCTGCGACTTCTGTGAGGCCAGTCAGGAGAACCTCGAACTCGTCTGCCAGGCGCTGCTTCAGAATCTCAAGGCCCGACAGGGGCAGGACAGAGTCATTGTGCCGACCCTCGAGATCACTGCATTCCTATTCCATGTGAAGCTCTTCCAGGGCAGTACCGTTAATTTTCGCAGTCTATGCCTGCAGACGCAAAAGGCTGGCTACAAGACAGGCAACGTGCGCAAGCTCGAGGCGTGCATCAGGGTCTACAGCGGCGTTGCATCCATGGGTGACCAGGAGGGTGCCGAGGCAGGCGTGCAGGAGGCTAGGAAACGGCTGGGTGCACTGTTGTATCATCCCTGGCCCAAAGTCAAGAGCATGGTGGTGGATGGGCTCTGGGGTCTCGTTGGGGATGAGGAAGAGGCTGGCGAGAGGCTGAAGGGTGTGGACTGGGGCCGGGTTGGAAAGGAGCAGATCAAGACGGCCGTGGAAGAGCTGCGGTTGGTCTAGCGTGCTTGTAGATCATGGCCCGGCATGGCAGCTGAGGGTTTTGTTGAACAAGTCGAAGGACGTCGGCATTGCAGCAACACAACGCATACTATGGTTCCTGATCGACCCGCCTTGACGGGGGTAGAAGATCACAGCTGCCGCTGGAAATCCGGTATCTACCGATCGCAACAGTGACGTCCAACAAGTGTCAGCCTCGCACGGTTGACGGGTTGTAAGGGTCTACGAGACGCTGTGTCCGAGAGAGGAAGGTGAGTGATACGACGACAGCCACACGAATCTGCAGGTAAGCCTAAACGTGACGACGATCATCGGGCTTGGGACAGGGTGACAGGACATCCAGTGATGACGGATATGTTGGACGCTGGCTTGTGGGGAGATTGGGGTAGGGCGAAGCCACGAGGCCGCTAACCAAGCCAGACTGATATCGACGACTTGTCGACACTTGTTGGGAATCGGGTTGTGGGCGTTTGTTCGTGTCTCTCCTGAAGCTGATCGAGTCAGTCAAGGCGTCCCGGTATCGGGCTCATGGCAATCTGGTTTGAGTTTTCGCCGTGTTTCTAGTCATGTTCTAGCCAAGCCCGGCCAAGCCATCTGCTGCTCCATCGCTTCGCTAGTGTGTTGCATGACAAGCTAATTATCCCTGGACGACCGTTGCGCACGCAATAAGGCGGCGGCCATGATCAAAGAGGACGCGGGGAGGGAAAGTTTGTAGAAGCCCGGCTGCCAAGCTAGGCAAAGGCATGAATCATGTCGTGGGGGATGGTGACATGTGCCAGGCGAGATGGCGAGGTAATGCGAAAGGATATGTTTATCTGCTACGGATCGCTCGGCTGAGCTGAGAAGCCAAAGCAGGGTAAAAGCCTCCGGAGGCTGAGATGGCGCTGGTCTAGAAAGCTTCCAGATGCTGAATATCGTCGAGCTAGTGGATAGGATGGTAACTCAGTCGCCAGGCCTATCATGATGGCGAAACCTCCATCCAGCCTTCAATAATATTCAGAGTTAAGGGGTCGACAGTGCTCCCCACCTCGCGTCCGCTGGCCAATGAATGAATGCCTGTGAGAGTAGCAAAATGGCAACGAGCCTTGAATTCGAGCCTTGACCAGAGGGCGGTCACCAACTGACATGGTCGAATTGCCGGCATCGTAGACCACCATGCAGGCAGACCAGGGCACAATACTCCGTAGAGGATTGTGCAACAGGGAGCAGACAAGGTGGAATTCGCTAGCCATGTGCCTGGCTCTTTTGGGGACCGTAGACGCGCCGAAGGTACCAAGGACATGTGGCTGATGGGATGGGATGAGACGGGACGGGACATGAGCATCACGAGTACGCGCATGCCCCTCCTCTGCCTCGGCTGGGGTTTGGGAGGCGGCACAACGAGACGAGGCAGAATGAATACGTGAACGAGCCGGTGATACGTGTCACAAAGACACCCTGCGTCGCAGTCCCAGGTGTTTGGTGCAAAGACCTAGCGAACATGGAACGGAGAGTATGAGTCTGAGCGCAAACTGGGTGCGTGCTGTGAACGGAATCGGGCCGCGCAGCGATCCCCTCGAATTCGTTTGGAGGGTAAATTCCAGGGCTGAGGGCATCACCTGTGTATCGACGTACGGAGCACTGGAAAGCCTGAACTCTGTTAATCGACAAGGCCAGCACACGAGCACGGCTTCTCGGCCAGTACCTGAAGGGCTTGGCACGGGTAGAGATTGGAGCTGTGGCAGGTCTGATATGACCCCCTGACTTGATATCAGACCAAAATCACACCTGGGATCATTGTTGGCAGTGGCATCGCATGTGTTTGGCTTCTTGATCAAACGGTAATAGCTCTCTGCGCTGCGGGCGCCAGTCGACGGGAACGATGGAGACAGAGGCACAAGCGCAGTCCAGGCACAGACAGGCCGCAGGTGAATCGCCATCAGGTGCAGCCCCAGGGAATCCACCCAAGAGATAGGACAGATGCGCGCATCGTGAGGTGTGGAGATGGGCGCAGATAAGAGAGGGGCGAGAACCCATTCGGGCGGGAAGCTATGATTAAGTGGTGATACGTAAGAATCCAAGACCCTCGTCAGGATCGTTTTTCGACATGTCGTGTGAAGGGGTCGTTGTGGGATGAGGCGTTGATGCTGCTGCTACTTCTGCTTCTGGAGGGTGTGTTTCCTAAAATCTCAGGTACCAAGTTTCGATGTTGGTGATGGAAGGAGCAACGAGGGGACCTGCCCGTTTCAAGGAGAACTCAATTTGCCATGAGCTGTCTGTCCCAACTTGCACGATCAATCATCCCCCCTCCAAACAACATCCTCTTTAAGCTCCCACCCGTTGCCGAAAGAGCAAGCTCGCACCCAGCAGATCAGTCCCAGCAGAACGGTTGGACGGGGGGCGGGTGACGTCTGGAGCAGCCACTCGGGAGCATACGCGGTACGGCTTGAAAGCACTTCTGGGATACGACAGCCGAGACGAGTTGCTCAATCAAGGGGCCGGGCTTGCTCAGGGCAACTTGGATGAATCCCAAAGGATCAAGGTACGACGTTAACCAGGGAAAAGAAACTGGGCTGCCTGCTTGGCTCACATTCAGCGGCGGGCAGTACGACATTGTCGCGTGATGTAATGGGCCCTGTTGAAGGGATCCCTGTTGCACGTTTGGACCTGGGGGGAATGCCCGCCTCGCATTGGACGCTTGATTTCTGGCAGAGTCTTTGTTCCAGCCATCCAAGCCATCGAACCAGCAAACGGGCATGTCCCCCACCGTCGCCTGTGCTGGAAGGCAAGGACAAGTTTCAAGCCGTGAACCATGATGAAAGACATCGATGTCCAACGACGGCTGACAAGCAACGCAAGAGAAAGATACTGTGTCTGACGGCTGGTAACATGGCACGCGATAGCCCGGCCTTTCCGCGAACAAAAACCTAAAAAGAAAAGGCTCATCTGATGCTCGAACCGGATGGGTGACAGCGAAACCTCGAAATTCACCGCGGCAGGGTCTCTCGGAACACCAAACATGGCAATCAATTTTCCGGCTCCAACAGCCATCGGCCACTTCCGCCTTGACAGGTGAAGAAGCCTCACAAGATTCCCTCAGTTATCGGTGCAGCATCTCAACCATCCTGGTCCAGCCCAAGCAAAAGGCCTCAGTGACGGATCTCGAGTCGGCCAATCCCCGGCGATTGAAAACTCAGGCCCCGGTCATGACTATCTCTCGGCATCCGGGGGGTCGGCTACGGAACCGCACCGCCCACCGAGAGGCAGCCACAACGGGGCAGCTATCGGTACATTGCCTGGTACAAGAGGGTAGTGTGGCAAATCATCAGTTTCCCCCTCCTCTGCGAACAGCGTCAGGTATCTGCATGACCAGTTCCAGGTACCCCGGACCCTCACCAAGCCTGACCCGCCCTGTCGCCTGCGCCCAGAGCTGCAATCAGTAACCCCCGTTCAAATTTGAAGCAGAGGGAAACCCTGAAAAGATGGGGGCCACGAGCTGTGCTGGAGGTGGGCTCTTGAGCGTCAGTCAAACCGTGCTGTCGGCACTCTTTTGATTCCACAACAATTTGGGTGCAAGTCTCACTTGGCGCAGAGACACACTTTGACGCGCGGAATGTGATCGACATGGCGCCGAGATCTCTTCAACGCAACGGTTTCTTCAAGTTAATGGCGCTACGGTAGTCCAAGACCATAGCCAGAACGCCCACGTCGCTTCGCCCTGCCCCCTCGTTGACAGGTCCCCGGCCCCTGTCCGAGGTTTTCGTCAACTTGACCGGCTGAAGCTGGAGGGCCGGAGTGGCTGTTATGATTCTCTTGCAAGTGTCTATGCATTGCTGTACTGTGTCCTGGGACCGCGCGGCTCTAACTGCCGCCAGTGTTGTTCACATCAGACACATGTCGGTGTGAAGAGCGAGCCTAGCTATCTTTGAAGGTTCTTTAGAGTTCCGGGTCACCGAGCTTATCTTTTTCCTGACTAGGCAGGCTATGCTAGGGATGTGCAGACGGTCAATGTCTAGGCGCGGATGTCGTGTCTTGGGACGTCTCCTGATCCGATCCTCGCATCAAAGGTGGCTTTTGTTCGCTCTTTGCCTGCTGCTCACCGTCGACGGTCGTGTCAACGCAACGCCTCATGGCTGAGTGAGCCGCCGAATCACCAAAGTAGCGTGCCCCCCAGGTCGTGCGAGTCCCGCGACCCCAAGACCCCAAGCGCGCTAAGCCAACAACATCTTCGTCAGGACTCGTTGGTCTAGCCCCGGTGGAGCACGGAGCAGAGGCAACGGATGGGTTGCTCTTGGATGCCCTGGCCTCTCACTCCCCATCCTTGGCCCTCCCCACAGGCCCAGTCAGTGGGTGGCGGCCAACGCCCAAGACACCCTCCTCTCCAGAGCCCACAGCACAGGGCCACAGATGACGGACGGGGCTCCAGGCCTTGGGTGACGGGCGTTCTCGTCTGTGTGCAACTCGAGGACTCGACCGTCGACGCTACTGTGCCCTCCGGATAGACAACCGGGTCGAGTCGATTCGCCCACACTCCTCGCCTCCGCAATATCTTGGGGACCAGCCGCACCTTGTCTGCATCCACTCTTGGACATTCCCACTCATCTCTTATCTCACCCTCCCAACTCTCTCCTACATTCATTCTTCTTTGACATCCTCTTGAGCCTTGTCCACAGCCCTCTGCCTCACTCCTTGACCGACTGCGAGACGATTGACCGGCGCGAACCATCACCTTGGCCCCTTGCCACTCGCAGAATCAAGTTGGCCCTCCCGGATCGACCATCTTTGCGAATGCGTCCTCAACGACTCTCGCTACACAGTCTTTGACCTCGACCTTGACGGCAATCTTGTCCTAACCCCCCATTGTCCGTGCATCGATCTATCGATGCTCTTGATCTCGCACCGAAGGCCTCTATTTTCATGCATCCATCGCTTGTGCCGTTACTACCACCGCTCAAGTGCCATCGCCGGCCGCCTCATGTTGAGCTGAATCCTCGAGGCGTATCAGATCCAACTGCCGGCCCAACAGTACCGCATCCTCGGCCTCCTGCGTCGGCCCATCCGCAACCTCTGATCGAGTTATAAGCCCGAAGCCGTTTCGTTCACCTCGCTCGTCGAGCCCTCTGCGGAGGACGACGAGCGCGGACCGCCGACGTAGCCATGACGCTCTACTCGGATCCTCCAACCCTCCGCGAATTCAAGTACGACAAGCCGACATTGCTTGTCTGCTGGTGGGCAACCTCGTTTTGCACCCTCATTATCCTGTTGCGACTGGCTGGTCGCTTCATCCGAACCGAACGACTCTTTACCGAAGACCGTGTCGCCGCATTAGCCCTGATCCCGTTGTATGCTCGCATGGCATGCGTCCACTATATCCTCATATACGGAACGAACAATGCTCAATTCGACGGTGTCGAGCTCACAGATGAGCAAATACGTCAAAAATCCATCGCAAGTGGCCTCGTGTTGGCCAGCCGGGTTTTCTACGCCGCAACGTATGTGGCGCGCCCTTTTCTCATCCCCTTGCTTTGCCCACATCCCGCCACGTCCAACCGTGCGCCAACGTCGAGTTTTAGATGCTGACTCTCCTTGAATAGTCTCTGGGTGCTCAAGACGGCCATTCTCGAGTTCCTCCACCGATTAACACGTGCCACGTGGGAACGAGCATGGCAAACTTCTCTATACGCCATCCGAATTATCCTCGCAGTCACCTTTGTCGCAGTCGTCATTAGCGATCTCATCGAATGCCGTCCTTTCCGCGCTTACTGGCAGGTGTTGCCCGACCCCGGTGGTCAATGTCGCCAGGGCTATGTGCAGCTTATTACCATGGCTGTCTGCAACGTTTTGACGGATCTGCTGCTCGTCATTTTCCCCATCCCGATCATTGTGACAAGCGCAATGACGCTGAAGAGAAAGTTCCAGCTTGTGCTACTTTTCTCTCTCAGTCTGTCCGTTGTGGGCGTTACTCTTTACCGAGTGCCGCACATTATTCGAGAAGATGGTCGCCAGCAGTACCGATCACTTCTCGCCTCAGTGGAGCTCCTGTTTGCTACGGCCGCGGCTAACTCACTAGTTCTGGGTTCCTTCATGCGGGACCGAGGCTTGAAGAAGCAAAAGTTCCGACGAACCTCCGTGGCCGAATCTCTGGATCCCTCGCTCCATCCCAGGCGCCCAACTCTTCACCGTCATTGGGGAAGTGACGAGGATCTGGTCCGAGATGTTGGCATGACCGTTGACCCCGAACTTCGCGATCAGCCAGACAACAACAGCGACAGCGGCATCTTCCAATACACTCCCGCTCCCATCGCTCGGAAACTCGACCAAGATCTTGAACGTTGGCAATTCCCGCAGCGGCAGCGCAGCAATGCAGAGCGAAGTGACGACTCTTTGTTACCGCATGATGCTCTCGCTCTCGCCCAAGCAAGGAGTGATACCGGTATTACACCAAGAAGAGTCTCATTCTTTGATGTTGGTGGGCTACTAGACACTCCCAGAGAAGGTAGCGGAAGCTTCCGTCATGACAGCCGCGATTCTTCCAACAAAGACGAATCAACATCAGAGCACACTCCTCCTGCGCCATCATTGCCGGCTAGCACGGGAGGATTCCGCCGTGGCTCTACCGCGCTGCTGCAAGATCTCGGAGGGATGTTTGGCCCTCTTAATACGAGACAAGGCCGATCCAAATCCAAGTCTGGAGGTACTGAGCTGCAGCCAATACCCCAGTCGCAGCAAGAGACACGGTACAACGCTCACGGGAAGCCCGAGGCTGAGCTCAGGGATCCAGGAGGTCTCCTGAGTTAGGAAACCAACTTGCACCTACGAGGCCGGAGGCTTCTGTCTTCTACGATATACTTATACTATGGCCGACGATACGCCTTACGACGATAGCGATATGTTTTACCACGATTCTTTTTTCCCGGTCCGCTCTTGGAGTAGATATAGCGGCAACCGGTTGGCGTTTATAGCATGGTGTCGGAGGATCCTCACGGAAAGGGATGGATGGCACGACGGGGTAATAATGTGCAAAGATGGATGCCATGATGACTTTTCTTTATCTCAGAGGCACATGAGAGAGGCGCGGGCTTCGGGCGCCTACGCAAATGGTTGATACCTAGGGTTTATTATTCCGACCGACGTTTTTCACGTCGGCTTCTTTTGGTTTTGGGTCATCTGGTTGGTCTGGATGAATGGACGAATGGGTTGATGGATATTGGTTATATATACCCCGGCGAAAGCCAAGTTTACATTGGATGGAATTGGTAGGATAAAGGACATTGTTTATTGGCTCTTGAGAGCATTCAAATAGGATAATATTGATCCATATGATGGCATATGTCTTATCGACATTTATTGCATTGACTGTGTTGATGTTTTGTGATTAACGTGATAATGGCTGCCTGTTGTGGCTACCTAGAGATGATATGCTCTCGAACACTGGCATCGCATATAGCAGCTCTCAAGGTAGATGATAATCCTTCATTGGCTCTGCTACGGCATCGCGCAACATACATAAAACCCCTGAAACGCCAGCTTTTTAGAACCTCAATTACAGTTGATTGACGCCTCCATCCTTCCTTGATCTAACCAGACCTCTCGTCTCCGCAAACATAACATCCCCGTTGCCTCCCTCGTTCTTCGTCTATACACACAGCCGGTAACTGGCATACCGTCCGGCCGTCTCACTGTTACGGATGATCTTGACGACCTGGCCTCTCTTGAGGCCCAGGTAGCGAGCAACGGGATCTCGCTGCAGGATACGGGGCAGCTGGGTCTCCTTGAGACGGTACCGCTTGAGGAGGGCAGTCTTCTCGTCGCGGGAGAGCAGGACGTGCTTGGGGACTAGCTCGTGGTGGGTGATGTTGACGAGCAGGTCGTCCTCGAGGAAGCACTCAATCTTGGCCAGGGACTCGACGCTGGCGAGCGACTTGCGGGCGGCGGGAGACAGGGGCACGTGGGTGACCATGATGCCCGTCTTGTAGTGGTTGGTGATGACGTACGTAGCGAACTGGCGGATCTGGCTCACGCCAAACGTCTTATCGGCGAGGAACTCGACCCAGATGGGGCCGCAGTCTGGGACTGGGTCGGGCTTGTCGGCCGTGGCTGGGGGGGTGAACTTTCTCAGCATGGACTCGCTGGGACGGGCGGAGAACTGGAGCTTTGCGCGGCTAGATGTTTGCGAAGAGATGTCAGCTATGCTGCCCTGTGTGTGTGCGGTGTGTCTTTTGCAATCGCGGGAATGGGGGGGTCTTTGTTTTCTTACTTGATGGAGCCGTCGGGGTTACAGTACTCGTCGCGGAAGCGGTCGAGCGAGATCTTGACTTCCTCCTCGGCGAGCTCGTATTCCTTTAGAGTCCATGTCAGTCTCGCGTGTTCCAAGGCATAGAAAGAGATGCGCGACAGGTGTTGCGCCGTCATTCAATCAAAGGCAAAAGACATACTCGATCCGCAACCATCTCGTGGACGGTCCTCCACGCTCGCCAGAGCCGGACGACCTCCTTGGACCTGGCATCCGTAGGCACGTGATCGATATCCATGATGGTATGTTTCGGAACAGGATACAAATTCGAGGTCCAAGGTTGTGATCGATTACGAGGGTGGAATTGTTTGGTTTGCGGTCGCGCGGGCCTCTCTGCTTCAAAAGTCAAAGTTTCTGCGGTCGCTCACAGCCTTGCATGCGTCGGCGCCGCAAAAGTCCAAAAAGTCCTTGAGCGGGTCCAAGCGTCTGATAGGGTCATGTGATTTGCGCCACAGAGAGCTGACAGAGCTGACAGATACGCCACAGTTGGATTGTGGACGTAGGGGTGCACCAGCCACGACGCGCGAGTCTAACCTAGAGTCAAAAGTGGAAGGAACAGCCCCGACCCCTGCCCACCAGTGCCAGCCCGCCCCAGACAGACGGTGACCAGATCCGTCCAGGCACCGGAGGACCAGGTCCAGCGGCCGGGCCCAGTCCTTCAGTGGTCTCGGGGCTTCCCTTCCAGTGGACGCTAGGGGAGACGACCCGACTCCAAGGGGAGGGGACACCCCTAAAAAGGCCGCCGGCAGGACCTGAGCAGCCCCCGGAGACAAAGAAAAACAGCCCGTGAACCTGAACGCACGGGCCAGAGCCCCAACGGCGGGCTCAAAATTGATCGCAAGTCAAACTGGAACCAGACACGGGTCCAGAAGCAGAAAGTGGTGACTTGGGTACCTTAATTACCTACTTTGGGGGGGCATATCCTTTTTTTTTCGTCCACCTCCTCCCGCCTCTCTCTCCTCTCTTACTTTGACACTTTCCCTTCTGACAACACGTGTCGTCGCCCTCACCTTCACTCTTGCTAGTCAAAGCCATCTCGAGCAGCTTCGCTCCCGGCTTCAACCTTCTCCCCGTCCTCCTCACCGTATCCTCTCCGGTACCCGCTTCTTCGCAATGGCCGAGACTGCGACTGCTCCCGCCCCTGCGGCGGACAAGCAAGCCCATACTCGTCCTACCAAGCCTGACGAGAATGCCTTTAAGGAGGCTCTCGCAAAGGCTGAGAAGGACCACAAGGCTTCCATGGACCGCCTGGTACGGCCTCAATCCCCCCCTTCCTTGAGCAATGGCTATACCTATCAGCCCAGGTTCCACACCTGTGGGCTCATGTGCTGGCCAAGGGGTTTACACCGACTGACACTCTACTCTCTATAGGCCGCTGTCAAGGCCAAGATCGAGATTGCTATGCCCAACAAGAACAAGGACCAGCCTAGCCCGACCCAGAAGCGACGACAGGAGCTCATTGCCCAGGCCAACGAGATCCGCCAGAAGCAGGCCGGAGGCAAGAACGCCCGCACCACCAAGCTCGACCAGATCAAGCGCCTTGATGAGCAGGTTCGCAGCAGGATCGCTGAGCAAAAGACTGCCAAGGCCAAGGTTCCCTACAAGTCCCTCGAGGATGTCGACCGCCAGATCGCCACTCTTGACAAGCAGGTCAACTCCGGTACCATGAAGCTGGTCGACGAGAAGAAGGCTCTTTCCGACATCTCCAGCCTCCGAAAGATTCGAAAGAACTTTGGCCAGTTTGAGGACTCTCAGAAGCAGATTGACGACCTGCGCGCCAAGATCAAGGAGATCAAGGACAGCATGGATGACCCCGAGCAGAAGGCCATGTCGGAGCAGTACACCAAGATCCAGACTGAGCTCGATGCCATCAAGGCCGAGCAGGATGAGGCTTACAAGGGTCTGTCGACCCTCCGTGATGAGCGCACCAAGCTCCAGGCCGAGCAGCAGGAGAAGTACACCGCTATCCGCAAGCTCAAGGACGACTACTACGGCCAGAAGAAGGCTTTCCAGGCCTACGAGCGTGAGGCCCGTGAGCGCTACCGCGAGAAGCAGAGGGCTGAGCACGAGCGTCACATCCAGGAGCGCAAGAAGGCCGAGGCTGAGCGCCGCCTGGGCGATGCTAGCGACCCTGCCTACCTTGATGAGATTCGTCGCGCCAACAGCCTTCTCCAGTTCCTCGACCCCAACCACAAGGTTGAGAAGGGCCCCCTGATGGCCGACACTGGTCTCGGAGCCCAGGCTCAGCGAAGCGTCGATGAGGCTGGCCTTAAGGGCACCAAGCTCGTCCGCAAGGAGGACCGCGAGGAGGAGTACTTCTCTGCTGTTAAGAAGGGAAAGAAGGGTAAGAAGGGTGGCCATGCTGCTTCATCCAAGTTCTTCAATGTCCCTCCCTCCGTTGTCGAGGATTGCGCCGCCATGGGTATCGACCCTCCCATGAGTGCCCTGGACATCCCCGGCGTTACTGAGAAGGTTCGCGCCAAGCTCGACTTCTGGAAGAACGACCAGGAGGCCCAGACCAAGCGTGTAAGTATCCTCCATTTTACCTCCGAGTTAGACATGTGGAGTCCGGTATACTGATGTCGAATGCAGAACATTGAGAAGGCCAAGAAGGAGATCGCTGAGCTTGAGGCCGCCGAGGCCAACGGCGAGAAGGTCGAGGAGGTTACCTCTGACCTGAAGGAGACTTCGATTGCTGAGAAGCAGGAGTCGTAATCCTCTCCCACGCAGTCTCTATTCCGCTCGTCGGTATTCCCCCATGCCGACCATGCTGGGGCCATCCACGAATCTTTCTACCACCATCCTCACCACTTACTTACTCCCCGTCTTTCGTCCTTTCGGCATCCACCTCTCTGAACGTTCCTCGCGCCACCCCTCGGTATATCGAATCAAATGTTGAGGCGCCCTCAAACGTTATTCGAAGCTCATCTGGCCACTGAGTTAATTATGCCGAGTCTCTTGCCGCTTCCACACTTTTCCCTCCCTCCCTATATAACCTCCTGGTCGAATATAAAAGCGCTTGTCGTGCTGTTTTGTAATTAGGCGCTGTTTTTTCACGAAGGTGATGCGCAAGAAAGAAGAACGAGAGATGAAGAAAAAATTACAGTTGGTTCAATCTGGGAATGCTTGGATATTTGCGTGATGTAATTCATGTTCGGCTATCGAATATCTTGCCGATCGTGACCCTCGCTTCTAGTCAATCGCTCGCTTACCACTCAATGGGGAGAGCCTGATGAAGAGTCATGAGGAGTCGAAAAGAGTAGACCTGAGTTGGCATGCATCGGGCATATGCGCTCGCTTGGTTGATCGTCTCCTTTGGTGTTGCCCTGCATGCGTGCATCAATGACCACCAGCCGCATTCGAACCTTGCAAAAGCCCCGTCGTCTCACTGCACTGCAGACACATAGATCCGCGGATAATAGGTTGAAGCAATATGCAGGTATGGGCATGACACTAGCCAGCCCCCAGCTCATCTTCGGCCTATCGCCATGGCCTCAGCTGCCCTCGGACGCCCCTCTTTTGATCATCCATCCCCCACTCCTCCAGCCAAGAAATGCTGCTGGCTTTGCTCGGCCGCTCGCTCGCTTGCGTGCGTGCGGCAACTGTCTCGTTCGGCAGGCCATTGGGTCTGTCTGTGACCATCCATGATGGGTTGGGGGTGCTCGTGGTTGAGTGAAATATTGCCTTCTGCGGCGTGGTATTTTGCTTGACTTCAAATACAAATATGCCCAACTTTGGTAATCCCCAACCAAATACTCCAAATGAAAATACTGCCAGACCGGGGAGGCTTCTAGTCCAACACAGGTGGAAACTTTGGCCCAAACTTTGAGAATCCTCGATGATGATGCCACTTTGGTCTGTTATGCCGGTAATACTCCACGCCCCAATTATGCAATGGTCGTGATGTTCGTAGTAGTCGTAATGATATGATTTGGCTGCATTGTATGCATGCCTTGCAGCAGCTGTCTTGTGTATGGATGGCTTTGGCAATGTCCGTCGGTCGTGGCCGCCTTCAGTAGCTGGGATAGTAAGACGCTGCGGGCGGTGGTGGAGGAGGCCCGAAGCCAGCAGGTCGCCTGTCTCGGGGCCCTGGCGTGCGGCGATCGAGTCGGGGCATGGGAGGAGGAGGTGTTTGAGAGTGAAGTGCGGCCGGGTCGCGGTATCCGACGGGTGCAACGGCAGCAGAACCACCGCCTCCTGGACCACCGCCGCCGGCGCCGCCGCTTCCGCTTCGACGGTTTACTTTGCGGAAGTTTGACAGTGAACCCAAGGGCGGATCCTTGACCGCGGGCTCATCCTCCGCCGGCAGGGTCAATTCAACGAGGCCAAAGAAATACTCAAGAACTTCGGGATATCGCTGTACGCTCGCTTGCCAATCTTCATCAATGCCGCGCTTGAGGGAAGCCTGAGCTTCGGCAATCTGCGTCGGGTGAGGTGGTGCGTGATAATAGTGATATGCGTGGGCGGTGATACGGTCCAAGTGGGCAGAGTGTGCCGTCTTACGTTGATCGGTGAGGAGGCGGAAGTACTCGAGGATGTAGTCCTGTGCATGTCCTCGGACCCAAGATCTGTCAAGATGTAGAGTTAGGATTGACTCGACGTCGGGATTGATAATCAGTCGGGCTTGCGAACCGTATCTCTGTGTATATCGACCGCATCATGCGGTCTTCGGCCTGCTTGACGGCGACGTCAAGTCCCTTGGCCTCGCAATCGCATGCCATTGACGCCGGAGCGTGGCATATCGCGCAATCGGGGTCCATCCTGTACGTGGTGGGCTTGCCAAACGGATAATTTCTGGTATACATCTTAGCGGAGGCGGCAGACAAATCGGCGGCGACGAAGCCGGAGAGAGTCGAGTCGAGTCGGGGAAAGTAGGTAGGTAGGTAGATGGGTAGGGTCGTGTGCAACGGGCGGTCAACTCATGACATCGACGTGAAGGTAGGTTTGAGATCCCCCTCCAGCCCCGCAGGCGTATTTCATGAGGTGTGATGTAGGAGAGAGGGCCAGTGATGACGAGATTGCACGACGTAGGCCGGGGATGGGGGCCAGGAAGTGTAATTGCAGAGGAGAGAAGAGTCAAAAACTGACCTACCAGTAGCTCAAAGGCACGAGCCGTCCGTGTTAGAGTCTGTCGGGCGTGGCGGTAAGGAGATAACGAGACCAGGCGTGAAAATGGTCTGGTATGCCCGTTCAACACCAGCAGACGGGGGAAGAGAGCAGCTGTTTCGCTGGAGCCAGTATGTATCCTGCAAGGCAAGCACCAGCAGCTCTCGGGGCTCGAGCTGGAAGGGGAGGGAGAAACTGAAGAGCGAGATGGAAGAAGTCGCGTGGGGAAGCGAAGGAAGCTATGTGGAGAGATCGAATGAGGACGGCCGGACCACGTCTACAGTCGTGGCTCGAATGCGGGACCACGGAGCGTATGCAGGCTGACCCAATGACCTCGAGCTGGTACAAGGGAGGGGTCGATGGCGGCGAACCGTCGTTGGGCGATGCTGCGGCTCTCAGGTGTCGCTGCCGGGAAGGGTGGTGTTGATGAGCAGCAGCAGCAGCAGCAGTACCACTCTGGGAGGGGGTGGAGGTCGAGCGCGAGTGGAACGTGGACGTGAGGAACTGGGACGAAGTTGACCGAGTCCGAGAGATGGAGGGCTGCTGGGCTGGGCTTCATGTAGAGAAGCGAGTCTCAGAGCTGAACCAACCGACGAACTTAAAAGAAGGCGGGAGATGGTCGGGCTTGACAAATGAGGAGTCGGTTGGGCTGGAGGTGGTGAGCCAGGGCACCGTTTGCCGAAACTGGACGAATAGAGATCGAGGTCAGCAGCAAGGAGCCCCAGCGAAGAGGCAAACCGGCGGCAGAGAGGGAACAGAGGACTCAGTCCACGGATGTGAGGGAGAGCACAAGAGTCTCGTTTGGTTTCGTTGGCGCTGCCGTCCGCTGCAACACCGATTCACCGCATTTTGGCGTCAGCAGCCGCTTGCTGCTCCATCACTATCGGGGGCTGGTCGGTCGGTCTCAGTCCACTTGCTGGCCGAATGGCAATCAGCGCCAACTATGGGCCATTACGGTCTGGCTGCAGGATCCCGACGGGGCGAGGCGAGACGAACGGCCAGGGGACGTTGGAGAGTCCATTGATTGGCAAGTCATCGAGAAGGGTCGCTGATTCGCGAGCTATCAGCATTCACTGTTAGTTTCTAGTATCCTAGATGAAAGGGCAGAATCCCATCAACAAGATACTGACATTTGCGTGGTTGTACAACCTGGCTTGTGCGTTCAGAACCGGCCAAAGCGTTCGGCAAATCGTACAGCTACTTCTCGGGTACAAGGTCCGTGAGGGCAATGCATCGACTAGTGGCAATGGGACGTTGATTGTGTCAGATGAGCGAAGACGGTAGAAACCCGGTATCGGCTATCGTCTTTCGCTTCCGGCGAAGAGGGACAGAAGAAGAAGAGGAAGAGATCCGTAGCTTTAAGATGAACGATCCTGACTGCCTTAGTAGTTTCACGAGAGAGTCCTAGATAATAACCTGAGGCATGCGCGGTTGCCTACATTCACTAAAGTCCTCTTTCCCTTTTGGGACCTATTCCTGACCACGGCGGGGAAGCGCGGTAACATTGCGATGAAGATTGGACGACAAGGAATAGACCAGGGCGGTCTTCTACAAATAGAGCGACTCGAAGACAGGATTTAGCTTAGTCGTCCCCTTCTTAACTATTAGACTTTCCTAGGCTGATACCCGTGAGATATCCGTCATGGTGTAGATCTATGGATGGCTCTCCTGTGAACGCACCTGCCCGCCCAGGCCCCGCTCTTATCGGAGAAATTTTGGCCAAGCTTTGGCGTCAATGAGCTTCAACACCACATCGTTGCTTGATTCAAGCAGGAGCTTGTCGCTCAATTGTCAGCCATGGCTCCGCGCTGTCCGAGCGCGTCTGCGCCTTTCCTCCCCTTTCTCTACCCGTCGCTATTTGCGTCAAGGCACGCTTTTGCAAGCGTAACAGCGCTCCGACGACGCTACAACTCGACCGTCAACGACCTCCCAGAGACACGGCTCAACCCAGCTCCCGACGACTATGCCGCCCCAAGCTTCTCCGATAAAGCCCAGCTAAGCCTATATGCTGGTCGAGGTGGAAACGGTTGCATCTCCTTCTTGCGTGAGGCATATCTCGCCGAGGGCCCTCCCAATGGCGGCGACGGTGGTCATGGAGGCAACGTCTACATCCAGGCCGCCCACGGCGAGACCTCGCTGCACAAGCTTGCGCGGAAGCGCTTTATCCGCGCGGGTCGGGGGAAACATGGTCAAGGAAGTGCAAAAAGCGGTACTCGGGGAGACGATGTCATCATAACGGTGCCTGTGGGAACGGTTGTGCGTGAGCTGGAACGTGAGGATCCCGTCGCTGAGGAGGAGATGGATATGCGGCTGTGGCGTGTCCAGGAAAAGCAGCGCAAAAGGGAAGAGCGATTGGCTGCTATGGAAAGGCAGAAGAAGGAAGAGGAAGGCGAAGAAGTATACGAAGAGGAGGAGCATGAGATTGAGGAGGATGAGGAGGAAGACCAGAACCCTGAGCGTCGCAAGTGGTTGCTATATCCCGGTCTATCCAAGACGGATGTCAAGCAAACCGTTTTCCCTCGACTTCCGAAGCGCCATCGCCTCTATAAGCAACCTCCGCCCAAGATCCATCTCGACCTGTCTCGTCCGACGCCCAAGCCCATCCTCCTCGCAACCGGCGGTATCGGTGGCCTGGGGAACCCTCATTTCACATCGCGAGCGCATCCACGCCCAATGTTCGCGACCAAGGGAGAGGACGCCATTAGCATGAAGATTGAGCTTGAGCTCAAGCTCCTTGCCGACGTTGGGCTGGTGGGTCTCCCCAATGCTGGGAAGAGCACCCTTCTCCGCGCCATTACCAACAGCCGTACTCGTGTTGGTAACTGGGCTTTTACGACTCTGCAGCCCAATATTGGCACTGTTGTTCTTGACAAGTATTCTGGTCGGCCTACTATCAAGAGTTATCGCCGCTATCCCGCTCAGATGGGACTGCCCGAGGAGGTCGAAACTGAGCCACGAACCCGTTTCACCATTGCTGACATTCCGGGTTTGATCGAGGGCGCTCATCTGGACCGCGGACTCGGAATTGCTTTCTTGCGTCATGTTGAGCGTGCTGGTGTCCTCGCCTTTGTCATTGACCTTGCGGCGGGCAATGCTGTCAAGGCTCTGGATGCGCTATGGCGTGAGGTCGGCTTGTATGCTCAGATGCGCGATGAAGAGGAGGCAGACCGCGAGATCGACTCGCGCGTTGACTGGGACCTTGAATCAGACCTGGACGGTCCCATGAATTTTCCCCCTGAGTTTGAGACTGGACTCCCTGACTCTACGACTACCCCTGCTCTTCAGATTGCTGGAAAGCCGTGGTTCGTTGTGGCGACCAAGGCCGACCTACCAGAAACCCAGGCTAACTTCAGAGAGCTCAAGGAGTACCTTGACGGCATCACCAAGGGCGACAAGCCGCACCCCAGCGGCGTCGAGAATGCCTGGACCAAGGACTGCACTGCCATCCCGGTGAGCGCTATCAACGGCCAAGGCGTTGACAGAATTGTGCACTGGACCGTCGGTCTTTTGGACGAGTAAATGGACACGTTGGGGAAGCCCCATGTATTATACCATCTGTATCAAGAGTTCATCCCTGGCCATGATTTAAACATTGTAACAACACCAAAATTTAATCAAACACGTGTACACCCAGTTTACCATTCTCATTTCACGCGGCCTCCTCCGCCTTGGTCTCACTCGCTGCCTCCTCCTTCACTGGCTCCGCAGCAGGCTCCTCAGGCGAAGGAAGATCCGCCACGTCGACCGCCTCCTTCTCACCAGCCTCGGCCTCCTTAGCTTGCTGGGCGACCTTTTGCTTCTCCAGAGTAACGTTGATAAGAGGGGAGGTGTCGTTAAAGATACGCAGAAGCATAGCAGACCGGTCCTCCTTGGGCAACATAAGGTTGAGTGAGTGAATGCTCTTCCAGATAGGCAGAGCCATACGCTCAGCAAAGTCGGGATCCGAGCCGTCGGGCTCAACACGGAGGACGGCGCAGCCCATACCGATGTCGCGAACACGCTCGCCGATCTCATCGAATCGTTCCCACTTGCCATCGTTAATGCGAGGGAACATCTCGATGAGGAGCTTCCGGAAGGTCTCCTTGTTATGGAGGTGGACAACGCGGGGCTCGCCGACGTAGCCCTGAAGGATGGGCATACCCTCAGCCTGGATGCGCCATCGGCAAACCTCAGCGGACGGGGCGTCCTGCTTCATGTACATGCGGACACCACCGTGGATGAACTTGATTCCGCGGCCTTCGTTCTCAGTCAGGATGTCCCTGAGGAGGGCGCTGGTGTAGTAGATGGCCTTAGCGGGCTCACCCATCTCGTTTCGCACCATGTACCGGTCATCGGGGAAGCGGCTAGAGATGTGGTAAAAGTCCTTGATGTTCTGGACAGTTGGGTGAGCTGAGTCAAGGTACTTGAAGGGCTCCTCAACAGGGCCGTTTCGGCGAGGCTTGCTGCCCTCCTGGTTCTTCGCCTGAGTCTGAGGAACAGGCGTGGCACTAGCTGACGACTCAACTTCGGTCTTGGCCTTCTTTGCGGGCTGATCCTCGGCATCCTCAGACTCCAGCGGCCTCTTATGTCCGTTGGTGGATGCATCCGCCATAGCGACATCCTCCTGCTTGGCTTCCTCAGCAACAGGGGCGGCCTCAGTGGCAGCGGGGACAGCCTCAGCCTCCTCCTTAGCCGGCTCCTTCTCTTCGGAAGCAGCCTCGGCCTCGCCGTTGGCCTTGGGCTGAGCCTGAGGCTTGGGATCGTTCTCATTTCTAGCCTTGAACTCGGACTTCTTTTCCAAAACAGTGATGAAGAAGCCACCGGTGTCCTGCATGTGGGGGTAAACTCTCATGCAGCGTTCCAGGGGTAGATCAGCGCAGTCAGAACCCTCAACCCGAGGGAACATGGTCTCGACGACTCTTCCAGGGATGACGTTGTCGGGGCTCTCCTTGGCAAAGTCCTCAACCTCCTTCCAGGAGCTCCAGATCCTGGCGCTCTTGTCCATGATCTTCCAGTCCTTCATGCCAGGGTTCCGCTTCAGGTTGGGCAGCTGGTCACTGCAGTCGACGATCTCGACGTTGTCGGCGCCGCCACATCGCTCAATGGCAGAAACAACGACGGACTCGTTCTCGACGGGGTTCATGCTGCAGGTGGAGAAGACGACTCGACCGCCAACCTTGAGTAGCTGAAGAGCTCGCACCAGGATTCTGATCTGAGTCTGGTGCAGACCGAGGGCGCTTCCAGGCTGCCAATCCTTCCAGATGTTGGCGTTCTTGCGCAGAGTTCCGTCACCGGAGCAAGGGACATCGGCCAGAATACGGTCGAACTTGAGATAGGTGGGCTTGCTGTTACCCTCCCTAGGGGGGAGCCTGATGGAGGGGAACTGAGTAGCGTCGTGATTCGTGACGAGAAGGTTGGGGGAAGAAAGTCGCTTCAGCTGATGAACAAGCATGTGGCCACGCTTGTAGTCAGAGTCGTTGGCGATGAGCATACCAGTCGCTCTTCCGGCATCGCTAGGGTCGGCTTCCAGATCGGCCTCGAGCTCGTCTTGCGTCTCGGCGCCCAGTTCCAGACCGTCCTCCTTGGCGAAAGATCGGAGAACCTTGCGAACACGAGCCTCCTCGCCCTGGTGGATCATCTCAAGCAGCTGCGCCGCCTTGCTTCCAGGCGCGGCACACATGTCCAGGACGGTCATGCCAGGGTGGAGGTCCATCAGCAGAGGAGGAATCATGCTGACGACTTCCTGTCGGCTAATGTTTCCAACGCTCGTCTCGGAGACCAGGAACTTTTGGAACGCGGCGAAGGGAGGGAACTTGCGGATGACGTTCTTGGGAGTGGTCATCCACCAAGCCAAATCGTCGGGGTACCAAGGCACAGGCTGGGGGGGCTCGACAGGGCGACCATCCTGGTGCTCGATGTTAACGATCTCGGGGATGTATCTGGTCTGAAGGAGGCCCTTGACGGTGAGGGCGTGACTGTGTGGCGATCAAGGTTAGCAGGCAGTTCGCGACACCGCGACACGTGAGACGCACCCTTTGGAACCGCAAAACCTGAAGCTGTTGGGGAGCTCGCGTCTGAGAGCCTCCCAGTAAGCATTCTTCTCCTCCTCGGGGAGCTGGAGCAAGGTGTCGTAAAAGCGCTGGAGCTTCTCGTTCTCCTTGGGGATGACGGGATAGTCTCTCCAACCACCTCCGGCCTGCGCGCCTCCTCGGCCGCCGCCGCCTCCTCTCCTGTTCTTTCCCTGTGTGTCGCGTCATGTCAGCAGAGCGCAATTGGCGCGTTAGGGGTCGGGGGGTGCGTACCCTGAAGCTCTTCTTGCCCATGGTCGCAAATGTTTTGGAGTGATTGAGCTGAGCTTTGCGACAGAAATTTCGACGGCAGAAAAAAGGTCCAGGCCATGCCCCGCCGCTTTTACGCTTTTCAGCACCCCGCCTGCGCGCTAATGCTAGGTTTGAGGCTGGGCTGCAGGTCCGTGACCCACAGATTATCCTCGGGGAGAGCATATGGTTGCAAGATATACTCGGTCTCTTGTTCAAGGTATGTCACATTTTCACTTGTTTTCTCCAATTCTTGTGTCTAGTTGGTTAAGCATGGGGACAAGTAATTATCAGTTTTCTCAGCCCTTGGTGGGGGCCGCCCACACCTCCCAACGAGAGAAGAGTGTTCGTATGTTCTCCTCCAAGAGCAGCTCTAAAGATATCATAGAAATAATAAAATATGAAATAAAATATCTCAAGCATTACCTTAAGGATATCCCTTATAATTTTAACATTTTTTCTAATCAGCTATTCTCATAAACTATTCTCATACAGTTGAGACCTTTGAAAGGAGTCAGAGCTCAACCTTGCACCACTAGGTAGTGCGCGACTCAAGGAACCAGAATGTGATGTATCTCGGTATCCGAAAGACTGGCATAGAAAATTGAAAAATCCACATTCATTGACGATTGGTCAATTGTTGCATCCTCAAACAATATCTGAGGCCAATAGAAATTGTTAAGCTGGCCAAGCCGAAGCCGAAGCCGAAGCCGGATACCCAGTTTTCGAGGCAGAATGAACCAGTAGAATCTACCTATGATGGCTTCGGTCCGAGCTACGGCACCTTAAACACGACGAGTTCCTCACCTTCAACTTATACTTGGACTTCACCTCATCTTTGAATCTTTCCCAAAACTTGAAATGAGAACCACCCAGG
Source organism: Fusarium keratoplasticum (assembly GCF_025433545.1). Classification (NCBI taxonomy): domain Eukaryota; kingdom Fungi; phylum Ascomycota; class Sordariomycetes; order Hypocreales; family Nectriaceae; genus Fusarium; species Fusarium keratoplasticum. The sequence continues at coordinate 2,029,847 of NC_070530.1, read as the reverse complement.
ATCATCCGCCTCGACGGCCAAATGGCAGACCGGAAGCTTGTGATCCATGTCGAGCACGCAAAGTAGCCTGCGATCACACCCGACCTAGCTGTGATCGATGTCGAAAGCGAGGAGAGGCCAGCCGATGCGTCTATACAACGACAACTCCACGATCGAGGAGCAGAATTCCATTTTACTCGGAACAACCTGAAGTATCTTCTCCGTCATCTCAGTCTTCCAGGACAGTAATGCGCAACTCTGTTTTTGGTCCAGGTTATCTCGGGTCAACAAGTCATGCCTCCGTCTTTAAGGAAACCAGAGATAGCCTGTCCATCCTCGAAAAGCCCGACTCTCAAAATATTGAGTCAGACACAGCTCGGCAGCAATCCCAGTTGGACATTGGATTTCACGACCTACCGCTCCCAACCCGTCAGATGTGTCTTCTCGTTCTGCAGTATCTCCCTGGCCAGCGAGACGCCTGCATGGTCTTCCACGGTGATCCTTCGTCCGCCAGCAAGAAATCCTGGACCCATGTTGCGGTAGCTCGAATCGTTCAATCGCTTCAAGACATATTTAGGTACTTTGCTCAACACGATTCCCCTCTAGAAAAGGTTGCCGATGTGCTATGCCGCAACACAGCACGGCCTATGAGAGATGATTTGACCAGTGCAAAAGACTGGATGGACCAATTTTGTGGCCACAAACTACGATGGGAAGCAATTGGTCTACTCTGGGCTCATATAGAGGGCCTATCAGATGCTCTAGGGTCTCTTGATTCCCGCCAGCTACAGTGGATGCCGGGCAAAGAATCAACCGAACTTGCCTTGACTAGCCTGGGCTACTGTATCAAAATCTCACGTCACTTTACCGCGGGCAACGCCCTTCTTCTTGATCTCTGCCGCCGAAAGGGTACGCTTGGGACGTTGATTTATGGAGATGCGAGTAAGTCCATGGCTGCATGCCTGAGAACCAGATGCTGAATCAAGACAGGCTCTACGTTCTGGGATTCGCATAGCTTAGCTGTGTCCATGATGATTTTCCTCGGGCTTCACGCTCAGGACGGTGCCTCAAAATCACAAGTCCAGAAAGAAGCACCTTCATTCTGCACCGAATACAAGCGGCGTCTTTTTTCTTACATCTTCTTCACCGACAAATCCGTCGTTTCCTTCTCTGGCAGACCCCCACTCATAAGTCGCCGCTACTGCTCAACTGCGCTCCCCTTAGATCTTCAAGATGAGGATTTAATGTCGGACGAGGCTACTCTGGCCGAGGCTATGAAAACGCTGGACGACAGGGGATGGCAAACCCAAGGAAGGGTTCGCAGCGTCACGCTCATGAGGGCACGCATAATGATGTCTTATGTCCTCGATGAACTGGTCGAGATTGCACTCGGCAACGATACTAGTATCACGCTCGATTACCTCGAGTACGTTGACTGGCTTCTTAGAGACACATTAGCTGACATTCCGCCAGAAGCATCAAGGCACGTCAACTCAAAGTCTTTTCTGAATACCCCTCGAGCCTAAAATACAACCACGAGGATCTATCCGACCCCGATCTTGACATTAAAATTCTTTATGTCAGGATCCTGACTTATCTGGCTCATCTGCGAAACATCTTTTTGGTGGAGAGGCTGCTCCTCCAGCACGGTGGGGTTGACGAGGGCAACTTGCTTGCCACCAGCTTTGATTTAGTCAGAGTCACGGTTGTCCTCTGGATACACAAGGATCGATTCGCCGAAATGCGGCGCAATTTCGAATGGCTGGTGAGTTACCGCGATTTAATCGAGTGTCAAGTTTCTAATAGAATAATAGTTGATGGCTTATGCCGCCCCTGGGGGTGGCATCCTCTGTCAAGAGTTACTTCGACCAACGTTCTATGGTACTCACCCCCTAAACTCTGAGCTATCACGGTCGAGTATCGTCCAACAGCTGAGCTTGCTTGCTGCATTTCTGAATTGGGTTGGCCCGACTGCCCCAAACAGCATCATGTGTAGCGACTGTCAAGCTATCATTCAGCGCGTGCTTGACCAGCATCTAAACACTGTTGCAGAAAACGACAGGGATCTGGAGTCTCTGGGATCACTACTGCCGCATTCGTTGGGGTTTCGGTTTGATTTGTTGAATACCTTTGACTGGCTCCAAAGTGGCATACAATAGTGTAATGCTGCCTATCACGCAACCCTTTGTTTGATCCTAGACGCTACTCCACAGACGGGGCAGAGCACCTTTGAGAGGGCATCGAGAGATTTTTTTTGCCAATATTAATCTATTGATCCGTATCGCCAATGACTGCTCGCCCTTGCAGCTCCGCCGATCAGGGGACTTGGGCTAGGCTGGTCTCTAGCTCGGCGCGCTATTGATGTGATATGCGCCATTCTAGATTTCTGGGCCAGCTGAAACAATAACGGTCTTTTTTTCATTTACTGGGGGGATTCGGCTGGGGCGAAGAGCCCGAGTAGTTCAGAGACCAGTGAGTACCCCTGCATTGACAATTCAACCGATTGATCGCTTCTCGCCATGAACCAAGCTGCTGGAGACTCCAAGTCAACTCCACAAGACCACACGACATGCTCTCCATCTCGTAACAACGCCCCGTTGAAATTGTGGAATGTCGCCAATCTTCTTCATCGGGAAGATCGGCCGTTGAGAGGGCTTTCCAAGTGCCGTATCGGGAATGGATAGCCCGGAGCCGTCCGTGAAACTATTTGAAAGCCACAAGGCTTCGCATGCCACTATCGCCGTTCTAGCGCCTCTACATCAGCTCGCCCGTGTAAGCCAGCTCAGGGGCGGGTCAAGATGCTCCCTATATGAAAGGCTCATTCATCCTCTGCCGGGTCTTCGAGGCTCCATCATCCAACTTTTGTTATCCGCTCTTTTGATCTTTTCATTCTCTCGTTAACCACTCGCTCACGATGCGTTCCATCGTGGCCCTGGCGGCCTTGGCCCTCTCGGGTTCTGTCCAACTCGCCTCAGCTAGTGTTTGCAGACCCAGCGCGACTACGGATCTTACGACCACGACGACGTCTACGAGTGCTCCCGTGGTGACCAACGAGCTCAAGGGCGCCAAGTTCGCCCGCAGAGCTCCCGATGGTGGCATCGTTGACTTTGAGGGAAGCGGTGATGCTCAGCATGCGGAGGAGGGATACAAGGGCGATGGTAGCAAGGATAATGGCTGTGTTCAAATGCATGCCGACTCTGGTTCGAAGCGAGCTCTGGGTCCGGATGTTGGCATCTCGCAGCAGGTGACTGGTCTGAACCCGTCTACCCCCTACACTATCCGGTTCTATACCGCCATCGTCCTCTATCCCCAGACCACGGAGAGCTGCTTTATCAGAGCTTACCTCGGTGGTGATCCCTTCTATGAGCAGGCGCTCTTCACCTCGGGCCCAACTGCGGCCTACAGTTCCGTCGTCAGGCAGGCCAGTGCCCCGGCCAGCTCGGCTACCTTTTCTATTCAGATGCAGTGCAGCGGCGGCAACGCGGCCATGATCTACGTCGACTCCATCTTCATGTCCAACCAGGTTACTCCTCAGAACATTGACGACTATGACCTCGTTGGTGATGACGACGATGTCGAATCCCCTACAACCACTGCCGATACCGAGACTTCGCAGGCCAGCTCTACTGGAACTGTGCCTCCTGAGACCGAGAGCGAGACTGCTACTAGCTCTGAACTTTCTGAGACCGAGAGCGAGACTGCCACCAGTACCGAGCCCCTTGGGACTGAGACTCAGACTGCTTCCAGCACTGAGCTTCCTGAGACGGAGAGCCAGACTGTCACCGGTACTGAGACCTCGCAGACTGAGAGTGCTGAGACGACTGCTACTACTAGCGTGGAAACTTCTCAGACTGATGTCGAGGCTGGGACGACTACCGGTACTGAGACTGGCGATGTCGAGACCAGCACCACTGCTAGCACCGAGACCAGCGACGTTGAGACTGGCACCACCACCGCCACCGAGACATCACAAACAGAGGCTGCTGAAACTGGCACGACTACTGCTTCTGAGACTTCACAGACTGAAGATGCCGAGACTGGCACAACTACTGAAGCCCAATCCACAGCCGAGAACGAGTCTACCGTCACCTCCCAGGAGGCATCTGAGAGCACCACTATTTCCGAGGAGTCCACCACTGTTTCCGAGGAGTCCACCACTGCTTCTGAGGAGTCTACCACTGCTTCTGAGGAGTCTACCACTGCTTCTGGGGTATCCACCACTGCTTCTGAGGAGTTGACCACTACTTCGGCAGAGTCAACCACTGCCTCGGAGGAGTCCACCACCATCAGCTCAACTACATCCTCTGCATCATCTGAGCCCACAATCAGCAGAATCTGTGCCAACGTTGGATCCAACCCTGATAGCGGCAAGGGCTGCGACAAGAGACCTGTCACAGCGGACCCAGATTACTACTTCTCTTTCGTAGGAAACATTGAAAAGGAGCAGTGTGCGGCCCGCTGCCTCGGTGATGATGAGTGCGGCCATTTCGAGTACCGCTACGTCAATGATTGCCACAAAGAATGCCGCATTTATTCCGCCAGACTGTCTGCCGACTCACCCACCGGTCCTTCTGGCGATACAAACATCTGGGCCTACGACCGTAGCTGCGCCTGGCAAATCCCCTGCTGGCAGCCTCCGGCTGATAACGTCTGCTTAAACAAGTTTGCCGACACTCCAGAGCCGACTTGTGTCCGCCAAAAGGCCACGCTCAAGCAGTGCGCCCAGCCCTGGCTCAGACTCACCGTGGCAGACTGCACGCCCGAAGAGTCGTGTGCTGGAGCCTGCGCGACCTACACGGGCTGCGTCGCCTTCTCCCTGTCCTCCGATCCGAACGATCAGCGCAACTGTCTGCTGTACACGGACCGCGTTGAGGATATCTCGGAGGCCGACGATTCCAGCCTCCTCGAGTTTGTCGACCTCGACTGCTATGCCTGCAACGGCAAGAACATGGCTTTAACCACCTACGCCCAGCCTAGGGATGACAATACCCCCAAGCCTGATAACACATGTGCTGCTCCGAACAATGCCAACTTCTTCTTGGCTACCCCTGGGGCCAACACTGCTACGACTCTCTTGACCTCGACCCGTGCTGCCACTACGACTGAGGCTGCAAACTTTGCCTAGAACTAGTTTCTCATAGAAAGAGGGAAGCTAGAGGTGTATGAGGATGGAAGATCGTTCAGACGACTAGCCATGGAGAATACTCAGGTCTATATAGTCACCATTCCTTAATGTATATTTTTCTTTCAGTTCATTTGCATGCTCTCAGCATGCTTATAAACTTATCAAGTGTATTGATACATTCTCAATTGATTTGGGTATTCAAAGTACAGTCATTACATGCTGGCTAGCAGCTGTGTTTCAACTTGGATCCCTTGTGAATGGCTCTAGGCCGGCGATCCGTTCTGCTCTTGGCAGTAAAATTCCTCCATTCTCACAGACAGTGACCATTCTCATAGTCTGATCCCATCCCCTTTAGATGTCCGTTTACATCATCAGACCGCCAAAGAAACCAGCCATGGCGACACCCAGGCTCATGAGTCCCCAGCGGATCTCACCCCGAGCCTCGATGCCGGCGTTGGGTGCCGCGCTCTCGGTCGAGCTGGCGGTGCCGGAGGCGGCGCTTCCAGTCGATGTGGAACCCTCAGAAGAGCCTGAGGAGGCCGTGGCAGCAGGGCCAAGCTCGCCGCCACCAGTCGACTTGGGCTCGACGGTCTCATCAACGTCGGCAGCGGCCTTCTTGTAGGCGGCAAGAGTCCTCTGACCGCTGGATCTAATGTACAATGTTAGTATACCATCAAGCTATTGAGTGTCGCGGAAAACTTACGGAGCATTGATGACACCAACCATGCCACCCTGGCAGTGGCCCTGAACGGCACAGTAGTACCAGATGGGGGTCTCGGCCTCGACGGTGACGGTAAAGACCTCATTGCTGACCTTGTCCTTGACGTCAAAATCACCGCTGAAGAAGCTCGTGCTGTTGAGGGGCTCGCAAGGCTTGTCGAAGCTGCTCTGGGCGACAGAGTGTGTGCCCTGGTAGAAGTGGAACTCGACCGTGTCTCCCACGGCGGCCTTGAGGTCGGCAGGCGAGAAGGTGAGACCTCCGTCGCCGACCTTGACCTTGTGGACTTCGGCGAGAGCGGCCGGGATGAGAGAGAAGAGGAGGGCAGAGGAGTGCATTGTGATTGATTGATTGATATGCTTGATGGTGAAAGACGGGTGGACAAATAGAGATGCAAGGCTGGCTTGTATATACAAAAGATGAGTGTGATTAAATTGATTGATGATCAAAACAAAACCGAGTCAACCTTCAAGCTCTTTATACTCTGAATATCAAGACCAAAAACAATGCAACATCCCCAAACTCATCGAGGGGTTAGCCTCAAACAGGGATGAAGCAAGAGGCGGCCGCCCCTGGACGCATCTCTTACACAGCCACGACGACGGACAGTTTGATGCGCCCGAGTCGGAGTATGAGCCAAGCAGCGTTTCACTCACGCTCTGAGGGCGCGCTTGATCAAACCGGAAGCTCCCAAGAGCCGAGGCCTTTGCCCTCGTATGCACTAATTGCCCTTTGAATTGCCTTTGGCGCCGGCAGATGCATGCCGTCGAAGCGACCCCCAGAAAGGGACAAGGTTTCACCAGGGCAAGGGTCTCAGGCCCAATTGGAGACGATGCGACAGCCGTCATATCCTGCACAGCCTCTGGCCAGCCAAGCTTTGCATCCATGCTAGTGAGGAATTTGGTTTGGCTGGGCGAATTGAAACTCTCAAGGCATGGTAATATTTGAAATCATGCCGGGTGGGAGAAGCTCTCCAGGCCTCCAAGGTGCAGCCATTCCCCTCCGTGTCTGTGTATCTTGGAATTCTCTACCCCAATGGCAAATGCATCGTGAATGCAGCGTAGACGCAGTAATGCTGACGTGTGCCATGACTGCTGACAGACAGCGCAGTCACCTTTGTCTGTGAAATTCAAGCTGCACATATACATGGCTTAGCTCCTGTGCATAGCATACAAGACAAAGGCAACTTGGTGCGCTGTGTTTCAGTTCTGCATTGTTTGTCTCAGGTTTCGTTTCCATAAACAGATACATGACCCCAAAATGCAAGTTGCAAACAGGGTTAATTAGCTTAGAATACATCTCGGCAGGCTGTTAGCCACCCTAGAGGATCACGAGAATGGACGTGAAGGATGATGCACACAACCATCAAGACTGCAGGTGACGCCAACAGTAGAGAATGGGCCATACTATAATACATCAAAAATCGTTTTTATTGAATTGATTGGCATTTAGTCTCATTCCCGTTGGCGCTGGCACTTGATCCGTATCACATCCGATATTTAACTATCAATGAGACAACCCTTGGCGTAGAGGATTGATATATTCAGACTCAAACCCCAACTTGATCTTTAATATCAAATCTAGACTATGAGCCTATTAAAATTTATATCAAGTTACCGAGTAAAAAAAAGACGGCATCAAGTTGCTGCATATTTCAAAGCATTTGGCCTCATGGCCTGGAACCTGACAACAGTCTGAGTGGCCATCTCAGCTGAGTGTGTCTCAGATAAAATAATGCACGGAAAGTGAAAAAGATTTGTTATAGTTACTTTAGATCAACCTCGATCAAAAGAGTGCCCTGGAAGATCTCAAAGCACCAAAGGCCTAGGCCGCCATCAAGCAGATCGATATTAATCATGCTTCAGCTCGCCATTATACTAGACAGCTCTACAGGCTCATGTTCATACCCCGGAATTACTCTACACAACTCCAGGCCTCTGGATCCCTCGAATCGCCCCCTCGGTAGACGTTGTGTAATGGATAGCGGCAATGCTTGCGCTGAAACTCCTCGCCTAGACTGGTCGTATCGTTGATGTATTTTGTCCCCGTGAGCGTCTCGGGTGCGATGCCCTGCTCTACCCAGCGTACTATGGCCGCGAGGACATTGTGGTCGGCGTCCATGTGTGCGGTAGGACCTGACTGTCCAAAGTTCCATGCCCCTGGACCCAGAGCACAGTGATTCATACCACCGATTCCGAAGAAGCGATAGGACTCGTCTAGCTCCTTCAGAGAAGACTGCATGGACCTGGAGACATGCTCATAGTACGTCTCCGAAATTCTACACGTAATCACCGAGTCCATCTGGCCGTGGTACGTAATGACCTTTCCACCTCGGTTGCAGAAAGGGCTTAGATCACCATTCCACGCGTTGAGCCCAAAGGGTTCTTGGCCCAGAAGTATGGATAGTCTGACGAGTTGAGCGTGGCTGGGTCCCATTCTGGTTCCTTGAGGTATATGTGTCGAATCAGCTCGCATGACAAGGATACAGGGGCGCCACTGAACCATATGGACGCCGTGTTGTCCTCGGAGCCGGGGTTCATGGCGGGGTAGACAAAGCTGCCGTGGTTGTCAAGGAGAGGGCTATAGATCTTTCTGACGGTTTCTGCCTGTCCCTCAGTGAGGCAGACTTTTGTCTGCCCACCTTTGCAAACGAGGCCGCTCGGGTCGTAGTGACAACACTCTGCAGTTTCAATAACTCCATCAACAACTCCGTCGAGACCATCACACTGACTATACACATCTCGCTGAATGAGGGGCCACATGGCCTTGGGCACAAACCTGGGGCTAGTGACGTTGCCAGTGAGTGGGTAAAAATGTCCAGCCCAGGAGGTCAGGTTGCCCATGGCATGCGCTGGAGCCCCGGCGACGATACCGTCAAAGTCGGTCGGGAAGTCTTGCGCCTCCTTGAAACCCTGTCGCCCCCCAGAGCAGCAGCCAAAATAGTACGACCTGGTATAGGGTTGGCCATAGAATATTTCGGTGATCTTTTTCCCGACAACAACGCCAGTGTGTACACTAAAGATCGAGTCAGACTCTGGTGGAGACGCCTTGGAGACAGTTTCACTCACGATCGATATGCAAAGTCAGCAGTCGGCTCCGTGCTGTTGAGTAGCGTTTTGACCGTTGTTCTGTTGTGAACCTAGAGATGTAGTTAGTCTCAGTAAAAGCCTGGCGCTTCCGATGCCCATACGTTGTTTGCACCGGCCGATGCGAACCCCTGAGTCATAGTGTAAGCCATGTCTCCATACGAGATACCTGTATTGGCATTGTTAGCTGGACGTTGCCGTGTTTATTAGGGCATACAACTGACATCCTCCCAGTCCCCCGTTGCCAACACTCAGAAATCTACCGGTCCAGTTCCGTGGCATCCAAGCCTCCATACTTATCTCGCTGCTGGGAGAAGTCTTGACTGTGAGGGCGATACGGCGCATGTCTGCAGTGACTACCTGCCACGCCGCGCCGCAGGACGGGTCCAGGCCTTCGATGGTCAAGTTCGTCCCTGAGGTTACATACTCGGAGGATCAGACGGTTGTATTCTCCAACTGTAGGTCTGAGGAGATGGTGGAGCATGTGGAATCGAAAGGGGTTGTCACGCCGGTGGTATATGGTGCCAAGGTAAGCCAGGCTGTCCAAACTGTGAGGGAGAACATGGCTTGTCAAAGAGATCTGAGTCACTGCCTAGGAAAGGGATGAGCCAAGAGGCCGGGATATAGACGGGGGGCAAAAGAAGGTGTTTAAAGAAGCCTTGGCTCTTCAAGAGAAACGGGTCAAGTCCCTTTTATACCCGGTACCTAAACGGAAATAGTCTCCCTTGAAGTTCCCTGCCACCTTGATTCTTTAGTTCCTTGCATAAGATGGGCTGTCTCAGATATACTGTAGCATTCAAATTAAATAAGATAGCCTCTACATCACGGAATAATCAATGTTCTACTCCACAGCTGACGACACAGCTGCCCACTAACTTGAGAGTGTGCGCACGCTAGAAGATACCGTTGTTAAGGCGACTTGAATTTTCGTTTATTCGTATCAGGCACCTCTGAGATGATGGGATGTAGTCTGCTGCTGTTGATTCATGCTACCCAATCGCGTAGTTTCCGCCTGCTGGGGTGGGCACCTCTTGACAGGGGTTGAATGAAATCCGGGGATTTGGGGAGGGGCTTTGACATGGAGGCTGAGCAGGCAAAAGTATTTTATACCGTGTGATGCGTCATATTGGACGTTAGCTATGCCGAATGCCGAGTCAAGGCTCAACTGTTGGCCGGCTCATGCCCCTCGCCTAGATAGGGATGCCATCACATCGTGTACAGATGAATCAGAGAGGGCAAAGATTGCTGATTGAGTGATCCGGGCCTCAGACTGCAGTTGAGTCCCCTGCTAGAGGATTGACAGGGACCCCAGACTCTGCATTCGCAAGGTTGCGCCATCTCGCGGGGGAGCAAGTAGCTGTTGCGGGAGATAGACTCCCTTGGAGCCGAGTAAATGAGCCTAAATGATAATAATTGAGGACAGTGGGTGAACCTGCTCAGCTCACATATTCCGTTCATCTAGTGGCGCATGTACAACCTCGCTCAACTTTGTACCGAAGCAACGAGGGCGCAATACACTGATACTCACTGTCCAGCCTACAGAGAATGATTACCCCTGACAACCAACCACGTCACTCTTCCCGATTCCTTGTCCGGAAGAAATCCCATGGGGCGGGTATTCTACAGATCAAGGGAACGAAAGCTAGTCCCACGGGGAAGCTGAATCCTTCAGCCAGCAGCTCGGAGAGGGTCGACTTTCAGGCACCTTTGATTTCCTCTCAACGGGGCGCACCTTGAGTTTTCCCATAAGTTATAGACAGCATCTAACAAGGACGAGTATGCTGTACTCTTGAGCTCAGGAGGTCAGCCAGCATGTCAATCACGCCAGAAGTCGATAACCCTACTCCTATACGGGTAGCTCTTCTCACCAAAACCAACAGAGCAGTAGCAAGATGTTCTGGTCTAATAATGTGAAGTGATACTTATATAATGACGAAGCGTACTAATCAAACGTCTGTTTTATACAGATTGAAATATCCGTAAAGGTGCACTCGTGACTGGCGTCCCCTTTCTTGTTCGTGGCGAAGACACCCACACAAGGACCAGTAAAGTCCCGATCTGTCAGATCCAAGATATCAATATTGCCAGCCAACACCCAGCCGGTGTCTCCTGCCTCAGGGTGCTCAGTCATCCACGTGAAATCAAGGTTTGACTCCGAGTACATCAACCTGAAGTGAATGTCAAAGGCGCCTGTTGGATTTCCCATATCCTTCGGCGAGGCGACTTGGGTACGATTACATATGGCCTTGGCTCTCCCGGCGTTCTTGACTTCAAAGTGAATAGAATGGTCGGAAAAGTCATAGAAGACTCTTGCATAGCGGTGTTCGTCCTTGAAGCAAGCCAGACCCGCGATCACCGAAGACGAAGATTCCGCCTGGCCTATAGCGAGAACCGCACGATCTTCTCCGTGAAGAGAGCGTTTTCTTCGGCCCACGAAGGACACGGCAGCCGAGGGTTCGGAGAGATCTGTCGAAGATGCTTGGATGGTGACCTGTTGAGCATCATCACTGATTTGATAGGCGCTGAGGTCTGGGTCGCGTAGGTAGACCAAATCAACCGTGGGATTCAGACGAGAAGGAATGTTATCCTGTTTACCCATAGCGGGAAAAGACTCAATGGGTTGCTGAATCACCGGCCACGAATCTCCGGTAGGCCATTGGACTGGCGTCAGGAAGGTTTCACGGCCCATTCCGTATCGTCCCTGCTGGTCCTTTCGAACAGCTAGGCACACGAGCCACCAGTTACCCTTTGTATCCTGGACCAGGTCTCCATGGCCGTTGTGCTGGATGTACTTGTAGCCACTACTCCCGGGGCATGGTGCCAGAACGGGGTTGTTAGGACAGTCCTCGTAAGGTCCCCAGAGGTCTCTAGAGCGGGCAGCCGAAATCTGATGGCCTTCGAATGTTCCGCCCTCGGCAATGAGGAGGTAGTACCAACCGTCTCGCTTGTAGATGTGAGGGCCCTCGGGCGTGATCTTGCTTGAGCCAGTCCACATGAGCCTCGGGGGCGCAAGATGCTCGCCGGTATCGATATTGATCTCAATACCGTGGATGGTGGGTTCCTCTACAAGATCCTTGCTCCATAAACATCCAGCGATAAAGACCCGACCGTCATCCTCAAAAAAGAGGTCCGGATCAATACCCCAGAAGTCCACATAGACCGGGTCACTCCACCGGTCAGACGCGATATCATCGGTGAAGATGATAAAGTTCTTTGTCCCGACAAGCTCGGAAGGATGCGGCGGCTCCTCGCTGGGCTTTAGCTCTGGGTCCAGGTGACAAACGTTTGTGCAGATGATATACGTCCTCCCACGATGATGGCGAATGGTTGGAGCCCAGAGGCCTCCTGTTTCAACAATTACATCGCTGGGAGGGCCTTCTAGCTTGTGAAGCCGTGTGGTAGCTGCCGCCAGGGAAAGCTGGGACGGCCGGTTGATGGCGTTGCCTACAACAGTCAGTAACCATTGCTTCGTACCCACGAGATAGGACCTGAATGAGATGACAACGCACCAATATGTTCCCAGGAGACAAGATCCTTTGAAGCAAAGATGGGCAGGCCAGGAAATATATGAAAGCTCGAGTTGACAAGATAGAAAGTGTCGTCGATACGGACAACCGAAGGATCCGGCGCGAAGCCGGGAATAATAGGGTTATTCTCGCCCATGCTTTACCAATAAATACAAACGATGCCAGTATTTTTCTGGGCGAAAGAGGGGCAGTGTTTGGGTGAAATACGTATAAAAGAACTTGAGCTGTCTCTGAATCGCCTCAACGAAGTCACCGCTTTAAGAAAGGGCAAATAACCGTCCGGCTAAACAGAACAGCCCACCACTCGGGTAAACTGATCCTGAAGGCGGGGCAAGTTTATAAAGAGACCAAGGGGTGGCCTAGGAATGAGGGCAAGCTGCATGAATGCATATGCAGGTGACCGAATAGCACAAGATGTTAGTGACTCGTCCTGAGGGGGTCAGCGTAAATCCTGAGGAGCAACTAAGTTGTGCTTGCTCATGTTCAAACAGAAGCTCAGTAATTATGTGAGAGTGACAACAGCCCTCTATTTCTTTAACTGTCATTCAGACAAGCTAGCAACTGAGCTAGAATCATAGGGGATCCTTCCTACAGGATGATGCATGCATGAGATTCACATGAACAAAGATTGTCTTAGGGGAGTTCGATTTCGTCCTCAAACGCGCCCCGGAATCTTAGGGGAGAGAACTCGGAAACGCCTCGCACCGCAAGCTTCACCAATATGTCTTTTGGTGCTTCAACGCGTAAAAGAATCCGCTGCGACCGACTCTGCTCTGTACTAGACCCCAAAGGACCCCAACTTCCCATGATCGGCCCGTATGGCGTCGCAACCACTCCTATTGCTACCTCGACAAGTTTCGGTGCTAGATTTACCTGGGCCACTCTGAAGCCCTGATCTCCTGGGCGGACGCCAAGAATTATCGACGATATCACATAAAGCGGCGCTGAGCAGATCAGCGTCAAGGTTCAATCTGATAACCAAAGTGAGACGGAGTGCCTTTGCAAGGGCCGACGCTGATGCAGTGTCCATTGACGAAGAGACTGTAGCGAGTATCGGCGGTAACGGAGATGCTGAAGGTGGAGAGTTGACTGGGAAGACGGAACTGGCGTCGGAAGAGAACAATACTGCCAGGGTTTCGGGTGCCGCCATAGCCTGGGAGGAAAATCCAGCTCGCACGACCGTCCCATGAGCTATCCATTGTGCGTAAACAGAGTCATCTTGTCAGTTTTGATCAGACATCTGGTCAGAGGGGTTAACCGACCCGTGTACAAGAAGAGCAATGCTAGCAGCAAGATGCCCATATCAAGACCAAAGTGTCCATCATTAGTCTGTCTCGCACTTCTTTCTCCCGAAACATGTCTGCTTGCGGGGTTGCCGATAACAAGGCCGTATGGCCTCGGGTGATCATAGCCCTTGTACTACGAATCCCAGGGACTGCTCTCAGCCCATTACTCCAGCTGTTCCCCAAGGACCGATCAAATCCGTAAACCCGCTCATTGGCCCTACTGTAATCCTTCGTGGCTGCCAACTCGTCGGACTAGCAGCCGTAAACACTGCGATTGGCTTAATGCGAAATCTGATCAACCACAGCTGAACCTTGCTGCAATATCTATGCATGAAATTCAGCCAGAGCGGTTGATCCCGGCTAAAGTCTTTTCGTGCTCAGCTATACCGAATAGCGATGAATAATGAGAGAAAAGACGGCAAGTCTATCAACGCACTCAAATATTTTCACCACGGACTTGTAAGTATCACCACCCAAGAATCCTCGAAAATGACAGTCAAACTGTGCGTTTCGGAAGACTACCCCTCAAGAAAATGGCTTCAAGTCAGCGGGAAGCCTTTCCTTGTCAGGGGAGCCGAGCTGCAGAACTCGTCACTTTCAAGTGCAGAATACATGGAACGCGTGTGGCCCACCATGGTGGAAGCCAATATCAACACTTTGCTTGGCTCAGTCGGTTGGGAGCAGATTGAACCTGAGGAGGGCAAGTTTGACTTCGAGCAGCTCGATCTCTCGATCCAGGCGGCTCGCAGACATGGGCTTCACTTGATTCTTCTCTGGTTTGGGGCATACAAGAACGGTTCGTCCTCAGCTTGGTTTCACCAGTGGGTAGTCACTAACACATATGAACTAGGTGCTTCGACGTACACACCGTCATGGGTCAAGACGAATCCAACACGTTTCCCCCCAGCGCTGGTGAAAAACGCATCCGGTGGTGTGGATATCACCCACACTCTCTCGCCTCTGTCTTCTGAACTTGTGTCAGCCGACGCCAAAGCATTTACGAAATTGATGCAACATCTTAAGCAAGTCGATCAAGAGCATTCTACTGTCATCATGGTTCAGGTTGAGAACGAGCCTGGACTTCTTGGGGGCTCCCGCGACCACTCTTCGCTGGCTAACAGAGTGTTCACGTCCCCAGTGCCTAAGGACCTGGTTGACTACTTGCGTGAGGACTGGGGTGACCTCGAAATCACTTTGAGAACAGAGTTGGGGGGCTTCAAAGACCGCCACATTTCTTCCCATGACCCCTGGGGGTCGGTGTTCGGTCCCAACACAATAGCAGATGAGCTGTTTATGGCATATCACTTTGCCAAGTATGTTGAGACTGTGGCTGCAGCGGGAAAGGCTGCCTACTCGCTCCCCTTCTACACCAACGCTTGGCTCAGTGCCGGAGACGAGGCAGATCTACAATTGCCCACGCCTGTGACTGGTGGAGACGTACCAGGAGAATACCCATCCGGAGGCGCGGTGGTCAAGGTCCTTGGCCTATGGAAGCGTTTCAGTCCAACCCTGGACTTTATCTCCCCAGATATCTATGTTTCCGACTACGCAGGTATCTGCCGCAAATACCGGCGTAACAACCAAGCGTTGTTTATACCAGAGCAGCGCCGAGACGAGTACGGCGCCAGGCGAATATGGCATGCCTTGGGGTCTCATCAGGCCATTGGGACAGCCCCTTTTGGAATTGACACTCTCGATCCTAAAGAGAATGCCTTCAAGAAACACTACGGACTACTAAAAGAGGTGGAAGCTCTATTGTTGGCCAGTTACAGCAGGCCAAACTCGAGCGTAGGTTTCTTTTTCGACGACCTGTCACCTAATGGGACCGATCCATCCCCTTCCATTCATGCCTCCATTGCGGGCTGGAACTTCAAGATCGAGAGGGCCGGTGTCCACGGAAAGCCTGGCCCTGGATATGGCATGGTGATTCACCTTTGCCAGTCCCGTTTTCTTCTCGTCGGCGAGGGGTTTCAGGTGATCTTTTCTTCACCTGATCCAGCCAAGCCCTTTACGGGAATTCTGCATTTTTGGGAAATGAAGGTTTCCAACAAAGAGCGAGGAGAGCTTCAGGCTTTACGATGGCTGAATGGCGACGAGACAGCCGGTGGAAAGTGCTTGGTGATGCCGAGTGAGAATCCCGACTATGCAGGGTCATTCATACCTGTGACTATCCCCGCGGGGACCATGATTGCTGAGTGTGAGCCCTACGCATTGGATAGGATTGTTTTACAATAGATATTTATTACAGTGCCTGGCTTTCAATCTCATTTGGAAACTGGAATCTTGAGGTATATCTGCGTTTCAAGCATTCATTTTATTACCGCTATCACGGGATAAGCTGTCTTATACAGACCCAGCTGTGTTCTTATTGGGATTCTATTCTTTGTCATTGTGGCGGGTGACCTATTTCAAAAGGTCAGTGGCATTATTATTCAGACAGGGTCGGTAGCTATAGGGGATGGCCATCTTCTGTCCTGTGGGGGGGGCTTCTCTTGTGTTTCAGTGTCGCATGTGAAGAGGCATCGCTTTCTGTCTTGAACGTCTCTAGGGGAAAGTAGATTTGTGGGATACCCTCCACAGATATCGGAACTACCAATGACTCTAACTATCTGCTAATTACATAAGCTACCTCGAGTGCTAAACCACACGAAAACAAATCCCGATGTGAGAAAATCTTGCTTGAGTTCCTCGGATTTGATTTTGCCCGCCTTGCTTGCTCGCTTGCTTGCTTGCCCAACATGTCGCCACTGCCTAGCGACCGGGGCTCCTTGCTCCCAGACCCAACAAGTGACCTACACTGGGGCGATGATCGTGGGGGTATTTTATTCTATGTCTACGGCATAACACAACACATCGCTCACCTGGTGCCTAAACATTCACGAGATATTCGCATCCAATGCGAAGCGTGTGCCCGACAGGACATGTGTTATTAAGACTCGGAGCTCGCTGAAGACTTCATCGCCAACACCCTAGACCTCAAGTCTGTCATTCCAGCCCTGCATCTTTCCGACAGTGGTGAGTTGAGTGGCGGTCATCTCGACGGCCAAGACTGCCTGGCAGCTCAGGCGTCCTGCAGGGAGCAAGATCCCAGCGTCGTTGTCGGTCCCGATTCCATCCCTACCCTGAGCTATACGAGCGGCAGCGAGGGTAGGCCGAAGGGCGTTCAGGGGCGTCATTACTCGCTCACCTACTACTTCCCCTAGATGGCAGAGAGGTTTGGCCTTTCGGAGCGGGACAGATTCACCATGCTCTCCGGCATTGCCCATGATCCGATCCAAAGAGACATTTTCACGCCGCTCTTTCTGGGTGCCGTGATAGTCGTCCCTCCAGCTGAGGTCATCACGTACGGATTGTTAGCCGAATGGATGCATGAACACAAGACCACCGTCACTCATTTGACTCCTGCCATGGGCTAGATCCTTGTTGGTGGTGCCACAACTCAGTTCCATTCTCTTCGGAATGCCTTCTTTGTCGGAGATCTTCTCACCAAAAAGGACTGCAAGAAGCTACACGATCTCGCGCCCAACACCACCGTCATAAACCTCTTTGGATCGACCGAGTCGCAACGCGCAGCGCCCTTTTTCGAGGTCCTGAGAAAAGCCAAGGATCCGGCTTTTCTCGAGTCCGTGCCGGATATCATTCCGGTTAGCCAAGGCATGAAGGATGTTCAGCTCTTGGTCGTTGACTGTGAGGACAGACACAAACTGTGCGAAGAAGGCGAGCAAGGCGAGCTATGGATCAGGGCTGGAGGTTTGGCCGAGGGATACCTCGGCGATGACGACAGGACAGCAGAACTCAACCAGTCCAAGTTCGTTCCCAACTGGTTTGTTGACCCTGCCAAGTGGGCACAGCAGGACAAGCACCAGAACCTCCCCCATTACAAGGGTCCGCGAGACCGTCTGTACCGAACTGGTGATCTTGGCCGGATCCGCCCCGACGGAAGTGTCGAGTGTACAGGCCGGATTGATTTTCAAGTCAAGATCCGCGGCTTCCGGATAGAGCTGGGCGAGATCGACATCAATTTGCCCCGGCACCCATTCGTACGTGAAAACGTCACAGTTGTTCGAAGAGACAAGGACGAGGAGCAGACACTTGTCACGTACTTTTTCCCAGAGACGAAGCGGTGGTTCCAGCACCTCCAACCCCATGACGATGGGGAAGCCATCGAGCAGGAAATCGCCTACGAGACCATGGCCGGAATGCTCAGACGATTCAAGCTGTTGTCTGACGACTGCAAGAAGTTCCTAGCGGCCAAGGTTCCCAAGTACGCTGTTCCCAGCATGTTTATTCCTCTAGCCCGAATGCCCTTGAATCCGAACGGCAAGATTGACAAGCCCGCGCTCCCCTTCCCCGACGAAGCAGATCTTCTTCAAGTCGCCAAAAGGAGGGCTTCGTCAGTGATTGCCAGCATGACCGACACTCAAGCTCGACTGGCCAAAATATGGGCATCAGCTCTCCCTAACCGCACTGCACGTATGTTTGTGCCTGGATCCAACTTCTTTGATGAAGGCGGCCACTCAATCCTTGCACAACAGATGTTTTTCCGCCTCAAGAAGGAGTGGAAGGATATTGATGTGCCAGTCAATGTTATTTTCCGGTCGCAGACTCTCGAAGCCCTCGCCGCGGAGATCGACAGAGCCCAGGACCCCATTGGCCTGCGACTGGACGCGATGCCTCTTATCGGAGATGGCACCACGGAGGACGAGGCATACGCCGCGGATGCGAGGGATCTAGCGTCTCAGCTTCCCGAGTCCATCCCGCAAGCACCCGGGCCTCAGAGTTACACAGAGGCTGGGCCCACGGTGCTTTTGACTGGTGCGACAGGCTTCCTCGGCTCCTATGTCCTACACGAGCTCCTCGATGGCCCTAGGAGAGCGCATGTAATCGCGCACGTCAGAGCCAAGGATGCAGCGGCAGGCTTGGCACGCGTCGAGGCGGCAACAAAGGCCTACGGCTTGTGGTCCCCAAGCTGGACGAGCACAAACAGACTTCAAGTTGTGGTGGGAGATATATCCAAGCCACGCCTCGGCCTGCTCGAGGAGACATGGGATCACCTCTCCAATACGGTAGACCTAGTCATCCACAACGGCGCCCAGGTCAACTGGATGCTGCCGTACTCCAGCATGCGGGCGGCCAATGTGCTGAGCACGCTAGACTGTATCCGACTTTGCTCGACAGGGAAGCCCAAGCGACTAGCATTCGTCAGCTCAACCTCGACGCTAGACAATGACCACTACGTGCAGCTCTCTCGAGATGTCGAGACTGGCGTGCCTGAGGCTGATGACCTTGAGGGCAGCCGTAAGGGCCTTGGCACAGGCTATGGCCAGTCCAAGTGGGCGAGCGAGTTTGTCATTCGCGAAGCCGGGCGGAGGGGCCTTGTAGGAGCCATTATCCGACCCGGATACATCACAGGCGATTCAGCATCGGGCATTTCCGTCATGGACGACTTCCTGGTCCGCCTATGGAAGGGCTGCTTGCAGGTGGGAGCGCGCCCTGACATTGCAAACACGCTCAATGCAGTCCCTGTTACGCAGATCAGCCGTATCGTCGTTGCCGCAGCGTTCCATCTCTCCGCTACTACTGAGCAATCACTGGGCGTGGCTCAGGTCACCAGTCACCCACGCTTAAGACTGAATGAGTGGATGGGTGCCCTCGAGCTCTATGGATATGGCGTGCCCAAGGTACCATACCAGGAGTGGTGCACCAAGGTCATCGACTACACAAGTGACGATAGCAAGGAGGAACACGCTCTGCTCCCGCTGTTCCACTTTGCGGTGGGTAACCTGCCCGCAAACACCATTGCTCCCGAGTTGGATGATAGCAATGCCGTAGCAGCTCTGCGGTCATATGATGAAGGGAACGAGAGTCGGGATGCAAAATCTTCTCCGAGCACACTTGATATGGATATCCTTGGCATGTACTTGGCGTATCTGGTTGCAGTTGGATTCCTACCACCGCCGACAGAGAAGGGCGAGCATGAGCTGCCAAAGGTTGACGAGGCAAGGTTACAGGCCATTGCTGCAGATAGCTTGGGTGGTAGATCTGCAAGGCCGTAGATGTCATAAAAGGGATAGTAAAAGGACCCCATCAGTGGGCCAATGTTTAAACGGGCATGGCAACACCGTCGATTGATCTTGTTGAGGCGCGAGGGGCATGAACATGCCGTTGCGTTACTGCAGGAATGAGACATGCAACCGGCCCCCTCACCTTGAACCGGTACAATCACTCCAGACAAAGCCAGGTATAGTAGTGTATGCTATTGATCATGGCCGAGGTGCCATGCTACCTTGGCAATCATGTTTCATCTTGGGATATTGCACTAGCTGACAACCTACCTCGGATATAACGAATAGACACCATGCGAGTAGGTATGAATGAGTTGGTGATTAACTCTGTGCGCAGGTATACACACGCCCGATTCTCCAACAATCAGCTTGCTTTTCTCGACCACAGTCGAACCAGTCTGTCCCTTTCTCTTCCTGGGAGCGGCCCATCCAAATTAGCCTCTATCTCACGCCCAGAACGAGTGCAAATATCAAATGACTTGATCTCTGGACTAAACGGAGATGGGCAAGGGCTTGGGGACTGATTATACAATTTGAGTTTCAAAAGGAGCAGTTTCATTCGTTCCCTATACCAGTAGGTTCTATTTAACTTTGACAACAGTCTATTACCTAGGCGCCTCTACATAGTAACTAGTATCCAACCATCTCTTGAAACCTAAACCCAGTTCCCCACTTGATAATCTCATAAATCATACCTCCATCAGGTGCATTAAATCGAGTCCCTGAAAGCAAATGATGTCGTAGTGTGTTGAGCAGCATACATGGCCCAAAAGGCCTCTGCATTAGCAGAAGGTATCTTCTACTTTTGCCGCTGGCATAGTGGCCTATTGTGTTCCACATCATGCAAAAAGCCCATAGAGTGGGCTACAGAGTCTTTGTATCAACTCTGTAGGTGTCTGTCTATTAGCATTGGATGGGTCAGATATTAGGGGCGAGCAAGGGTCAGACTAACCCATCAAACTGAGACCCTACTCCAAAGAGTTCGAGGTCCATCTCAGCCTGGGAACGACCACCAGAAACGCTGCCACGAGGGACAGCATCACCTTCAGGTGGAAGGGAGCCTCGGCGGCATCTCATGCTGGACGTATCATCCTTGGCCCCGCTGGAGACAATGATGCTTGCACAAGTTAGCAAGAGGGTGTATCCACAGCCGTGACATACTCATTGCTTCCTGAGTTGTGTGTCTGAGGGTCCATGTTGGCTGTAGATGGCAAGTGAGGGAGGAAAGGAAGGATGGTGGGGAACGCGATGGTGATGATAGGATGCTGGAGAATATGGATAAAGAAAAGATTAGAACAAAAGAACAATGGCATTTCCAGGCCTCTTAATGTTTCTCGAGCCCTTCTCCTCGCCTACTTTCTTCGCCCGATAATGGCCTTCTCATGCCAGCAGCAAGCCACCCTCACTCTCGTGTTCGAGAACATCCCTACTCTAGCAGGATTTCAGCTCGGTCAATGCACCAGAGACAGATATCAATTGGGCAGTCTTCTTTTGATTTCAGGCATACAGCAACCGATCTCTCTCTTACCCTGATTACGTAGCTGTCAGATTCGATGGTGAATGGGCAGTTACTTTTTGCAAAAGAGGACAAAGCCTCGTTGTCGTGAGGCGAAATGCGACAAAGATGCGCGGTGACAATTAGGGGGGGTTGCTGCGGTCCACACTTGCTTCGAGTCGCATTGTTCATTGGGCATTCATCTTTTGGGTTGCGGTGTGAGGCAGGTGGTGGCTTGTTTCGGATCTGCAATGTCCTCCCTGCTGACGAGCGGCAGAGGAGAATATAGAATGGCAGGTTGTGATTGGCTTTTCATCTTTTGTATCGAGACGTAATTGGCTCCTATTCTTTTGCAAGTTCTTGGCCTTCTTCTCTGTTTGGCAGGGGCATCTAAGGCGGCCGAAAGGCAAACACATGTTGGGCGAACCATGGGTCGTGACACAGGCAGGCAGACATGGTGTATAAGAAGCCCCCCTAACGCCTCCCCTCATGTCATCCAACACTCTCCATAAACTCATCAACAATTTTTTAATCAACTCATCAACCACTCTCCACAACCTCATCAGTCCCTTTCCACAAACTCTTCAATACGTTCGATCAGCACTCCTCTTCAGCACCGTCCATCTACAATTTCTCCCTGCGCATTACCTCTTGTCCTTATCCAGCCTCTTTCTGGTCCCTTCTTAATTGCGCTGCTTTCTCAAATCCACGCCTACATACCTACACACTTCCCGCCTTCAGGGTACAGGAGCGCACCTCAGCCTGATCTCGTCAACATGGATTCGGACCCCAAGTTCTTGCACATTCCATACAACAAGCGATGGGAGTACTTGAAGGAGACCATCATCCAGCTATACACTGAGGGCAACAGCGTGGACCAAGTAGCCTCCAGAATGAAGTCAGAGTATTCTTTTGATGCTTTGTAAGTCCCAATCCCAACCTGGCTTCCAGTACCTAGGTACTAACCTTGACATCGAGGCCGAGTGCCTACAAGTACCAGTTCAAAAAATGGGGCATCAAGAAAAGCACTTCTTCCAAGGTCAAGGCCCAGGCCGTCAAGGTGCAATTGAAGAGGAAGAGAGATGCAAGTACTTCTGACCTCACCGTCGTCGAAGGCGGACGTGAGAAGTCGCTGGATAAGAAGAAACTAAAGCGCTTTCTCCAAGACGACCTCAGACGTCGCCATGAGCCCACACTGGCAGGCGGCATGTAAGTTCTCCCAGCAACAATTTCTAAGCCCGTTGCTGATTATTTACTCTGTCTAGCTTCTTGCGCATGAATCTTCCATACAACGCCCTTGTTGCTAATTTCATCCACCCAGGCGGTCCACCATCACCATTTGCTTCCGTCTCTCATCACAACTCTCCGGCAAACATCATAGTCAACAGCCCCGACAGCCATCGCACCCCTTCTTCTCAGCCAGTTGAACCTTCGCCAACGACCCAGCTGATACGAGATAAAGCCCATCTGGAAAGAGCAGACCTCTTCATCCAAGGGCAGTACCAGGAGTTGCTGCTCCAACTAGGTCGGGAAGAGCGCAAGTGAGTGTTATGATTTCACGATGGATGGTTTCATCGAACCATGACTGACCTTACTCTCAACATAGAGTCGTGGCAGACTAGTTACATGACTTCTAGATTCATTCCTTCATGACCGCCAAGTACTGGGGTAGAGGTCCTGAAACCTGGACTCCTGGCCAAATTGCTGCAAAGACCCTTGGTTCACTCGCGTGGGAAGACTCGGCTGCTACTGCCGGTGACGCATCAACACCCAGAGCTTCTCGCATCGCAGTCGATCCACCATCCCAGCTCTGTCGATGGAGTATTCACTACCACAGTGACATGAAATATGAGTCTGTGCCGTCACCGCCGCCTGAGAATCACAACGAGCAGGACATTGAGGATGAGTCAACATGGTTACCATGGGATGCTTCCCGTCACCACCTCACACCTACAGACACAATGAGATCGGTGCTCTCAGACAACAGTTTCTCACGCATCGACGAGCACGACGTCCCGCTATCCACATCATCGATAACGGGTGCGGTAAATCGTTCTCAAGACCAGATCGAGGTAGACTCGTGGGGATTTGCCATCATGGCAAGGAATCTGGGATCTTTGCGTGCTTTAGAAGGAAAGGATAAAGAGGCGGTGCCTCCCCATCAGTTGAAGCATATACACCCTTTTCACCTTGCTGCCTCACACTTGGATGGAGCCCACAACTGCTGCTTGATCCTCAATCACCTTATGGCCTCTCTCTGGGGGGAATTCAGCTTGAGGAGGAATTTTACGAACGGTCTTGGGCATACAGTCCTGGACTCACTCATGATCAACATACTCCGGTCGCACACCTCGGTTAGCCCAAGAGAGGTATGTCAAGGCTTCGAGAAGCAGAACCGGTTCCCAGGGGAAGAGGTGGACATCTGCGGTCGATGGGACGCTGATTCGAGGTGCATCCGACAACTCTACGCTTCGGGCAGATGCACGATTCCGTTCGAATGGAAGCACCCCTACTGTCACACGTCAGTTCAGGCAATTTGTCATTCAATCGTCACCTTATTCATGGCAGACCTCGCTCCCGACATCAATCTCCCCAGTGGTTTATTCTCAAAGCGTTGTGGCTGCTGCGGCAAGAACCTTCAGCTCTTTCCACTCCATACCCTAGTTATGGTAGCATTCTATCTAGGAGACCGTGGAGCCCCGGGGGAGACCATGTTTGGCGCAATTGCAACTTTGAGCTGCATGCTCGCCAACTACGCAAACCCTACCATGGCTGCTGACATATCTGTTTCTGAGCTATTTGGGACTGATACGGGCGAGGAATGCACACATAGCTCCGTCACGCCTTCAGAGCTTGCCTCACTTGTGCCAAATGAAGTGGTCGAATCCTGGGCGCGTGACCGGCAACGTGGCTGGAGAGCATTTATTGCTGTATTGGACTTTGCCATTTCAGAGTGGGATGAAGGCGATGATGACGGCCCACTATCTAAAAGCCAAGGCCTTGGAGTTCTCTGGGCAGCCTCACAGACCGAGATGCTGACCTATCGTCGAATCGAGACGATTGACCCCTGGGTTTCTGGTAGATTTGATATCCAGCAGTTATTGCAAGGCCTCGACGATGGACTAGGGCCAACCAACATCCCGCTCTACTGGGACGGCTTAATGTCGAATTTTGGCTCTGAGGGTTGGTTCAACAACATGGAGTTCTATCCGGCCGCCCAAGACGTGTGCACGAGCTACTTTATGAACTTGGAGGACTGGGGCCGTACAACCTTTATTGATGCTCCTATGGCAATATGAAGACATCATAATGATGGTCAGTGGTTCATGATCATAATGTCTGGTAAATGCATGGATAGTTTTTAGGTAACCTTTCTCAAGCCTGTCCTTGGTAGATGTTAATTTGACCGATGCCTCCCTACCTAGCTTAGCAGTGCACGCTCTTCTCATTCTCACAATAGTAGCCCTTGAGTCCTCTAAGATGCACTCAACTACGGCGACCACCCTTCATGCCGCGTGGTTTGGCCTCTCCAGAACGGGATGTGCATATTGCATAAGGAATAAGTTCGAGTGCACAAAGTATGCACGTCTATTTCTACCTAAGAAGATGCTTTGAAGCGAGATGAATCTCGCTGAGCCGAGATGAAGAACTCGGTCGAGGTGGAGAGCGTCGTCAGTGGGTCGGTCCGACTTGGCGGCGGCTGCCTAATCAGCCTTGCACACCGCCCGGCAGAATCCATCTATAAAGCTCCGCCTCGCATTCGCCCTTTACTTGTTTTTTCTCTTTCTTCTTCATACTTACCTTATTCCGATTTACCTCGCTCAAGAAGGAGGGAAATCAGCGTGGAGGGCCTGCATTGCACATCGCGGAGTCGCTCCATGCTCCATTGTCCTTCGGGGCCATGGGGGGTGTAATTTTTGATTTATCACGTTTTCATTGTGCGCTCGGCTTGATGCTGGGACATGAGGAAGATCGAAGTGAAATGGAGTGTCAATGCGACCGTGGACCATTTCCGATGGAAGAGTCCTGCTGGTTGTTGGGCATCGAGTCGACGTGGCGTTCATGAAGTCAACAGGCTCGCGTGGAGAGACGCGTCTGGTTTAGCGTTTACGGTTGTCGAGGTGACGGGATTCGCCACAACACAAAGGATCATCAACTGCAGGGCGGCGGCATGTCATGGAGATCTGTTCTACAGGTCACTCATTTTACACGTGGTGATGGAAGAAACGTTGCTCGCGTTCATTGATCGTGCAAGTTGTTGTACAGAATAACCCAAATAATCCTACACTCCATCCATACCAGTCCATGTCCCAATATCATTACAGTCTCCCATTCCTCCTCCCATCATAACTTTGTGTGTCCTCCATTACTGCTTCTTCCATTGTCCGGCATTCTCGACGCCCTTGGAGACGCTGTCAAGTCCGCCCTGGACGCCGGTGCCCAGATTGCCCACCGCGTCGCCAAGGGGACGGCCGAGGTCACCAGTGGCGGCTGTCACGGTGTCGCCAACGCCTCGGGTCGCCGCGCCGGTGACGTTGCCGACTGTGCGTCCAAGGCCGCCAACCGTGTTGCCCAGCGTGCTGGTGAGGAACTGAGCGGCTCCGGTAACGCCTTCGGTGGCCGAGTCGGCCGTGGTCTTCTTGTCGTCGGTCAGACCCATTGTGGATGTGTGGTTTGTTTGTTTGGTAGTGGTAGGTAGTTTGTTTTTGAAGTTGATTTTTTGTAGACGGCGAATATTCGCTTGATGATCTGGTAGAAGATTCTGTTTATTCCGTGGAAGCTTTCGCCTCTTTAAATCCCCTTGGTGGCACTCATCTCAAGATCTCGCCCAGGTCAAGCAGGTCGAATTACATCACCATATGACGTCAACCCGGGCTGTCATCTCGACGCCTCGATTGGATTCGCAGGATCGACAATTAGCCATCAACCACCCCCTAGGAGCTCTAAAATGACGTCCTTGGACACATAATTACGCGGTCAGCGTTTGAGAATCGCCTGGAGGTGCCCATGTCCGCGATATTATAGGGTAGCCGAGGTCCGGCTAGCATCATCTCGAGACCACGGCGTCGTGAGGCTTGATGTCATTCTCCGAGAGGCGCCACTCTCACTAGACCCTTGATGATCGATGGAATTTGTTGGGGACACCCTCTCGCAACTGACTTCACATAGGGATAATGTCAGATTGATGGGACGGACTGTTCACCGGGATCTCTGTCAATATTCCGAGTGTTGGCTTGTGGGACTATGCAGCCCTCTTGGATCGAGGCGGACGCGGTTATCAGGGTATTGTCAAGGTCATTTTCAGGCAGGTGACACAAGAGAAGCAACTGGATAGGTATTCCTGTGCCGAGATGAGGAAGAGGTGGCATTTCCACAAGTAGCCCTTACCAGCCTCCACGTTCCATCAATAGCATCATTCGAGTCTATAACATCAGCGATTATCCACCGGCATGTAGCCAGACCCATATTGGTTCGAAAAGTGAGCTTCACAATGGGTCATCAAGTGTTTGAGTTTGTATTTGAGCTCAAGACACGGTTGCTTCTTGGTGGGTGGTGACGGAACTGCCCGCAAGCTCGTTGACGAGGCGATAGTCAATCTGAGAGATGCTTTTGGGCTCGGAATGGAAGAGAGGAGAGCCACAGAGCCACAGACACATGGCTGACTCGTGGATTGCCTTCTAGATTCGATCTGGCCGATTCCTCAACCTACAGCGCAATACCGCTGGGTTGAACCAAAGCTGGTCGAGAAGCACCCCGACTGGGTGATTGTGCAGAACTCGCTCACCAATGACTCACCCCCTTGTTATAACATGACATCTTACAAGATGGCTTGCCGCATTGCGTGCTTCCTCACAATCTACTTCCTGCATGCCTGCCTTCTGGTTTGGCCCTCAATAACGGGGTGTAGTCCCGCTTGACAACCCCTCAAACACACATATGCAGCTGCGCACAAGACCAAACCCAATCACGCACGACAACTAGACAAGGGAACCAGGCTGTCGTTCGTTTCGAAACCCCTCATGATGTCACTTCAAGGCGGTGCCTCAATCCCCCCGCACTTCCGCCTGCCCAAGGAACGATAGTGGCGGGCTGCCAGGGAGATGTGAGGTTCCTTGTCTTCGTACTCTGCCCCTTTTCCTTATGCACGCGATTTCTTAGAACTCCAAAGTATGGAACTGATCTTTGGGCAGAATCTGTTCACTTCGAACAAGTTGACCCAAGTCGAAACGACTGTGGTCATGGCGAGGAGGAAGTCTCCCTTGAGGTCTTTTGGGAATTAAGGCTCTTTGAGGAGTTGCAGTGACTCCGCAATGGAGGAAGCACTTAGAAGAGGCCGTCAGTGGCCGGCATGTCACTAAATGGTGCTGAACAGTCACTAGGTCACTGCAAGTCCTACGCAAGCGTGGTGAAACCATCGTCGACCGCCCCCGACTTAAGCACTTTGCCCAGACCAACCTGCATATGCCTTGGTCAGGTTCTCACACCTTGCAAGAATATTGTAATAACCTGCTTGGAACGGGAACGAGAGAGAACCTGGCGGCTAAAGGGAATCCATGTCCATCACCCCCTGCATGATGACGAGGATGACGGGATGCACAGGAAGAATCTCAGAGGGGCACGAAGAGGCTCGGCCTATGGCTCTAGGTGGTCAGAAGACTACGGAACCAAGGCCCCCAAAGCACATGCCATGTTTTCCTAGCAAGGAGCAAGTCGTGGGGGTTCCGGGATGGGGCAGCTTCGACATCTTGTCAACTTTCCCAGGCCCAGTTTCAACATGTTGATGACGACTGTTGCCAAGTACTGTCACGAAACAGGACCTTCGTAACGAAATCACAAAGCGCCGCCCCTAACCGTCGTGAATGCTAATCGAACATCCGCCTTGGACATGGTTCCTCTGTTAGAGGCACCGGAGTGAAGTTCGATGCCGCTCACGGGTGATATTCCCTTAGAAGAGAAGCACTAAGCCATTACTGCACATGCATTCGAACAACAAACGTGATCACGGAGAAATGACGCCTAAGAAATGCCTTTCAAGAGGTACTTGAACTGAAAGAAAAAAACAAGGGCATGACCGCCCGGCTTTTGATGGTCTATCTCAAACTAGAAATGCAACCCGCTACTTAACCAATATTAAACTCGTCGGCAGCAGAATTCATCATCATCATGCTCTTCTTCTTGATAATGTTCTGGTTCCGCCACTCGTCACCCGCCTGCTGCTCCTGGTCCTTCTCGACACCCTTGTTGTTGCGCTT
Organism: Fusarium keratoplasticum; assembly: GCF_025433545.1. Lineage (NCBI taxonomy): Eukaryota > Fungi > Ascomycota > Sordariomycetes > Hypocreales > Nectriaceae > Fusarium > Fusarium keratoplasticum. Next base: position 2,001,313 of record NC_070530.1, on the reverse strand, counting down.
CTTCGTCTTCCTCTCCACGCCCGCGCCGATGCCGCCCGGCGCCTCTCTCAGTCCGTAACTCTTGGCCGTGTGACCCAGGTGCAGCTCCGAAATGTCAAAGTGCTTCCTCTCCTCCTTGGTGTGGGTAGCGTACGCCCTGATGTGGGACTTGAAGCCGTTTCGGGCGAGTTCGAGTCGCTTCGTGTCTTCGAGAAGGCGCTGCTCGATGTGTAGCTGGAGGCTTTCGGCCTTGTCGTGGTAGGAAGTGCCATCGTCGGGCTTGGCAGATGTTTCGACGGGGAACTCAAGCTTGGTCATCATTCCCTTTTGAAGGATCGAATCATAAGACTGGGGCGTTGGAGGTGTGGATGACTTGAGAAGCTCGATATAACCCTCCTCTGTTCCGGGAAGAAGGAAAAGGAGGGCGTCACCGGGCCTTCCAGCTCGAGCAGTTCTACCAACACGGTGGATATGATCCGCAAAGCTGAAAGCAGGATCGTATTCGATGACCAGATCAACAGATGGAATATCGAGACCTCGCGAGGACACATCGGTGGTGATCAGGAGAGAGGGCGATTTGCAGGCAGAGAATGATCGTAGAGTAGCTGTTCGGACGGGCTGCGACAAAGATCCGTGCATTCGGTGCAGAACGACCTCGGGGCTTGCGGGTGACGTGATATATGCTGCCTTGGCCACCGTCTTGGAGATCGACTCCGCGTCTTTCGAAGATGCCACAGGTGCCTCGTCATTGTTAGGATCCCGCAACATCTCGTAGTGAAAGTCGACCGAGTCTGCGCAAGAGATAAAGATGATGGCCTTCATAGTCTTTCCTCGCCGGGAAAAGGTGGACTTGAGATAAGATATCAAGGTGACGAGACGAAGCTTGGCGGGAACAATCGAGTAGTACTGGTGAAGCTGTGCCGGCGCCGTCATGGCCGTTTTGTCAATCTCCACCTCGCCCTCCTCCTTCTTGGCTGCCAGGAACGTCGCGTCTGCCAGACTCATCTCTCCCAGTTTCTGAACGTTCATCTTCATAGTAGCCGAGCAAAGCACAGTGACTCTCCGGTCAGGAAGAGACTTGAGTGGTGTCCCATCGGCGAGCTTGTCAGAGACGTCAACCTTGCGGAGAGCTGCAATAGTCTTCTTCAAGTCATCCTCGAAACCCAAGTCCATCAGACGATCTCCCTCATCCAGAATCAGCCATCGAACAGTGCCGAGATCGAGAGCCTTGGTGTTATCAATGTGATCGGCAAGTCGTCCAGGTGTTGCGACCAAAAAGTTGACGCCCTTTCTTATGCGCGCCTTCTCAGCCTTCTTTGACTCTCCTCCGGTGATTGCTGTCGACACAAGCCAAGGGAACGGCCGAATAAGTTGTTCCAGTACGGTGTGAGTTTGCTTGGCGAGTTCGCGAGTAGGTGACACGATGATGGCAAAGACTCCAGAGTCGCGGTGAATCTGAGCCTTGCCCTTCTCACTGAGGAGCAGAACGCGATGCAAGATTGGCAAGAGATAAGAAAAGGTCTTTCCGGAACCTGTCTCAGCTTGCACAAATGCATCTGAGCTGTTTTCCAACATGTGAGGAATAACCTTCTTTTGGATAGCCGTGGGACGCTCCAAGTTCATCTTTGCCAGCTCATCGACGAGGCGGGCGGACAATGTCAAAGTGCCAAAGCTGGCAACATCTGAGAGAGGAGCATTGGTTGGTTCCGGAGCGGTCCAGTCTGATTGCTTCTCTTCCAAATCCGTCTTTTGGGCAGGGTTGTAAGAGAACAGCCGTGAGATGACCTGCCTTCCCTTGTCCGCATGAGGGTTTCGAGGTTGGCCTGAGGCGGAGGATCCTTGGGCGTCAGTGTCTGCAGGCTTTGGTCGTGAAAAGCTCCTAGGGGCTGCCCTGTAGTCGGAATGGCCATATCCTCCATCATCTGTCCTCTGGCGTTTCGTCGATCTTTGCTCATCAAAACCGTCTCCTGTAGGCTTCGGCTTGGATGCGCCCAACCTTGCCGACTTCTCGGCCTGTTTCCTATCACGCCAGCGACCACCCTTGAACTTGACTTGGGGCTTAATAGGTCCAGACCCCAGCTCAAAGTTCAAGAGCATCCCATCGTCAGCCATGGTTGCGGTTGTTGTTTGAGTTGGTTGAGGTGAGAGGTGGGGCTTGCACTCGATATCTTGAAGCTTGGGATATTTTTTTTTCTTCCTCTCTCCTTGGGGCTTATCGATAAGGTGGGTGGACACCGTTTCTGCCACACTAGTACTAACCGTTTTAGGAAGGCGGGTCTTTGCTGTGATGCTTCAACTCAAGCAAGGCTGGTCTACAATTTGATGTGCTCTTCTCTCACTGTCACGACACCAAATCTGAATAAAGGAGTAGTATATATGAAAGAGTCGAGCGCCAAAGTTTATAAAGCAATGGCAGCCTGTTTTTAGGCATTTCTTCAGATTGTGATTTGGCCCTTTCTCACCTCGCCTTGATAGGTGTCTTGAGTAATGCCTCTCTGAGTCAACAAACGAAGTTCTTGTCCAGACTGCTTGGGAGATTGTGGGATATTATGATGGCATGGCCCTGGGCCTCGATATTTATAGGGAGATACAATTAAAAAAAAAAACCTCAGGCAACACAGCAGGTGCGAGCACTTGCTTCTGAAAGATCCGGGGCAGGATGGCAAGCCTTGCTCAGCGAGATGTTGGTGAGGCCAGCCTCGGGCACCATTTGACCGACCTGCTCCTTACGAATGACAACCATGGGTCTATCGATAAGATCTTATCGATCTTACCACCCATGTTGCACCAGGCCCAGAGCTGTCAGGAATGGGGAAGCCACAATGCCATCCATGATGATTTCAGATGCAATTGAGCTCCGTCGTAAATCCGAGTATAGATTGCCATGACGAAAATAGTTGTCTCATGACCGTCAAAGCGGAAACTCCATGGGGAAAAGACTCGAGTTTAATTGCAACCTCAATGGAAGTCCCTGACTTTCCCGAACTTGACCTGTCAAGTGACCAAGATCCTTTGAGTCATCTCACTAGGAAAGCGCCGAGATTGCGAAAATAAGTTGTCGTTGAAGTTGACGAATAGAGCGGGATGACGCAGTTGGACACGAGGCGGGACAACGAGGCATATTCTCAATCCCGTAGAATCTCGAACCCCGGATTATGGCGCGTAAGCAAGCACAAGGGAGGCGCGCGGATGCAGAGTGATGCAACCGCCATTGTGACACGGTTCGCATTTCAGGAGAACCTGATTGCAGGCGATACAATCCACGCACTGTACCTGACACAAAGGCTGTGAACAAACTAAGCCGATGCTACACATGAGCAACCGTGTTGTTGACACAACCTGATCAGGCAATTGGAAGAAACGTCATGAATCTACAGCAACTTTTCCGCTTTTCAAAGGCTCAATGAGACTCTCTAGTCCAGTCCCTTTCAACCCGTCACATGTTGGAGGTGCTTGTTGTCGTTGTCGTCGGACGTCGGACTGTTCCATCAAGCCGATAGGAATTAAAAGGCTATGCACGACGTCAAGGATCCAAATGCAAGACGGTGATTGATGGAGTTCGGACCGGGGCAAGTGAAAATGCCGATGCGCCTCATTGCAGCTTACAGCCGCTCGGGCTCGGCTAAGCAGCCAAAGAAGGGGAGCTTGGAGACATGAGAGGCAAGGGATATGTCAGCCAGCAGTCAGACGGGGCTCCGTGACATCCGGGCATCGACGGGAGACGGGTCTTTTTCGTCGTCGGCCCTGTTGCCTGGCCATGTGACGGGAACAAATTGTAAACTGCAGCCCTGTGGTTCCCAGCGGTTGGAGCTAGGTAAACTTGGTGCTGACGTTGCCACACTGTTTTTTTTCTCGCTTGTCGCTTTTTTGCCTTTTGCCCTGGGACTGTGGCTAGGGCAGACGGAGTTCCGCTAGAGTGCCCGGATGGCAACCCGGGGGGTTGTGTCTTGCAGACATCGGGGTTAACCGTAGATTTGGTGGTGAACTACTGTACTGGTGCTAAATTACTGCCAGTAATGACTTCGTTTCACTTTATTGCAACGTGGTTGTAGATGATACTTGGTAATTTCCCAAGGTCTGCCACACCTTCTCCAGATTTTCAAATCTCCCACACCGAGGAGAGAAAAAACGTGGATGATAGCCGAGGAAGGTTGTGGCGGCGTATTGCTTTTGTCGATATCCATATCATGATGGGTGGACGGCCCCGACTGGATCCACCTCTGCACGACTGAACACGAGGAAGAGCTGAAAAAAAGAACCCTCATGGACCAGGACAAATAAGAAACGGTCAGGAAGAGCAAAAATTATGAAATCTGAAATTGCATTGACGATTCACAGCCCTCGACCGTCAAGCCTCGAGGTGTCCTCTCCAGGACGGGGCATCTGGGAGAGACCCGACAGGCTGGACGTGGAGTTCCGGCTTCTCCCTTGGGTCCCCACCACCAGCGGGAAGACGAGGTCAGGGCCCGTCCATTGAGGCATGGCAGAGAGGCTAGGGCAGCCGGCAGCCAAGGAAAGTCTAGGACAGCTGCACCGGTTTGTTCTCGCCCCGGCCACCACCACGGACGGAGGCTTGGGGTGTGGCAGAGGCAGAGGGTGGTCAATGACCTCAAGACCCCTGATGATGCGTGCTCGACTCCGGCATCCTGGGCCCTGAAGGATGGACCTGCGTACTGTAACTGTCAAAGGGATCAAGAGTCAAGCAAGAGGGCGTGCCGTCCAGCCGTTGCAATTTGTCGTCATTTTACGCGCATGCCATGTTGTGGCCTGGGAGCCTACGTAGTAAGGTAGGTCGCGTGCGTGGGGACCTTTTCAACCACCAAGCAGAGGACAGAGATATCAGGATCAAATCAATTTCACGTGTGCGTGGTTTCTGGCGCAAAGTGCGTGCTGCGCTGCATTTGACTGGGGGATCCTATGGAGAAAAAGCAATTGACAGAGATCGTCCTAAAAGCAAGCAAGCAACACAGCGAGAAAAAATTGTTGCATGCCGACTAAAATCCACCGGTGATAGGATTCGGTGAAAGGTGATAGGCCGAGGGACAAGAGGCAACGACGCCCTTCCAACCGATTCCTTCTGATAACCAGGATCCTCTTTCTCTCTCTAGGATGCTCGTCTGCATGCACGCAGAGACCTAGCATGGGCATCCAAGCGTCCATTGCAGTCCAGTCCATCAAAGTGGAATTGATCCATGGCCGCCTTTTCCCCCGCGCCCTGACAAGAAGCACTTGACCTGCCAGAAACTGTTCTTCGGGAGCTCTAGGGAGCTTATCAAGGTAACAGAAAAAAAGGCGGAGGATGATCAACACCAAAGCGACGAACCAGGTACAACAACGGCTTGAGTCATTCCAGAACCTCGCCCGCTGAACGCCTTGTCTCCGAGCCCACCCACAGCAGAGGAACCCCCCTGTCGACACACCCACAGAAGGGCCACAGCGGGGTCTTCTGTACGCACACAAGCCGCCGCCTCCGCCGCAGCCAACGCCCGTCACCCTAACTCCGCGCCCCGAAAAGGCCGCGCAGACATCATCGACGGCGGACAGAAAAAAACTGCCCGGCCGGCGTCGTAGCGGTCTAGCCCGCTGCGGAGGGAGCTCACCTTGGGTGGTGGCAGCGTGAGTCGTCCACTGTAAAGCTGTCGGTTGTAGGGCGGGTTTGAAGAGACTTCCCCACACTCGGCGACCTCCCTCTTGCCTTCTGACGCATCCATTTTGTCGCAACCTCGATCGCAGCTGCCATTTACCGTGGTAGGTACGTAGCTTTCTGTATCCACACCGCACCCTCAGGCAAAGAAAAAAAGGCAGCCGCCCCCCCGTCCCCGAGGCCCGGGTCCATGCCGAATCCCACATCCTCGTCCTCCACCAGCAGGTCAAACAATCCTAGACGAACACTTTTTTCTTCGATCTGCCTCCAGCCATTTCTTGAATTCTTTTCCTTCACATTTTTGCTCTTTCTTCCTCCCCTCTACAATTCCTTCCCTATTCTGGCCTGCGCGTTTGTTTGACGGCTTGGGAGCTGTCAAATGAACCTGCAATCGTTAATCATTTCTTCCCTCTAATGTAAGTCAAGTGGTTTTTCTTGTTGTGCATTCTCATTCTCCGCTGGTCCACCACACCACTTCCCTCTCCGCGCGCCCACCGAGATCTCATGGCCCGACCACGATCTCATAATCGTTCGACGTGATTCCGGCTTTTGCTCTTCCTCAGGCACAACACTCAATGGCGTTTCACTATACTCGAGACGCAGCTTCATTGCTTGCTTTCTTTCCCCTCTGGTTCCTGTTACTGATGTAGAGGCTCCGCAGTCCTCTCCCCCGCCAGGTGTCTTCTAAATGCCCACCATATACTCCTCCCTTTACTCGAATTTCGTCCGTCAAGGATCAACATTCGCCAAGTCGATCACCACACACGGCTACGCTCAATCACTAGTTGCCGCCACTCACCCTCACGTCCTCAATTCGCAGAACCGACCCGTCTTTGTTCGACGAAAGACCAACCGCCTTGGCCGCTTCTCTAACCTCCAGCTTCACTCCGCCTTCCACACTGAGCGAACAGCAACCTCGGGCCTCCCCGCCGTTGAGCACCGTCCCGAGAACCATGGAGGTTTAGACGCCTACTTCGAGGCCTTGCAGCACCAGCAGGCCACCGGTGAAGTCGATGCCGAATGGACCCAATTCGACTTTCCTAAGCGCATTGAGTGGAAGCCCACCGCGGCCTCCATTCTCACCAAGGATAAGGCGTCTGCCCAGGATGTTGAACAGGCATTGATCGAGGAGGAGGAGAGGTCCAACCTCTTCCTTGAGGACCAGGCGGCTCTCGCCCACATTGATGCTGCCCTCGAGCGAGAGATTGAGGCGCGAAGTCTCCAAGAGGCGGCTGAGAATGCCGTCGCTGCGGGACGACCAGCTTCTGCTCTTGACTTTGAGTCACGATCTCCTGTGGTTGAAAGGTCGCGAACTCCCGCGAGTGTCGCTCGCAGTGCCACCCCGCCGGCCGACCCTCAGTCACAGTCTTACGCCGACCACCTCCACAAGCTCGCTGAGGGTGGTCGATATGCTGAGATCCCGGCTGTCTTCGAGGCCATGCTGGCCACTGGCGTCCAGCCCATTGCTGGTGCTTACAACGCCCTCCTCCTGGCCGCTATTCACATCCCGATCAAGAAGATTGAGATTGTCTCCAAGGCTCTCGATGTCTACGCTGACATGCTCCGAAGGAGGGTGTCGCCTGATGCCGACACCTTCAACATTCTCGTTGGTCTTCTGGCCTCCCGATGCCTCGAGGTGGCCGAGCTGAAGGCTATCCTGGAGGACAAGCGTGCTCGATTCGGTGGAATGGATGAGCCTGGCAAGTTCATGCTTGGATCCCACGAGCTTGAGCATGCTATTCTCTGCGAGGACGACCGGCTCGATCTTGCCATCAAGCTGTTCGACACCTCGGTTGACACCGACGCTGCCGAGTACTCGGCCGAGACTTACCATCAGCTGATCACTGCCTGTGCAAAGGCTGGTCGCGTTGCCGATATGCTCCGTCTCTTCGAGCACATGGAGGCCAATCAGACCGTCCCCTTCGCAGCGGTCTTCCCCACCATGATCACTGCCTTCGCCTCGTCTGGCGACCTGATCAGTGCTGTCGAATGCTACAACGAGTACCGCAACCTGGCCATTGCTCACGATGAAGGACGCGATACCCTTCATGACCGACTCGATGCCGAGGTCTACGCCGCGGTCATCAACGCCTATGTGGTGACCGACAAGATTGAGGGTGCTATGAAGTTCTTCAAGAAGATTGTTGACGAGTATGGTGTTCGTGCTGCTGACATCAAGGATGCTTTGGTCACCACCGGCTTTGTCAAGGGTTTCATTACCCGAGGTATCTACCAGGAGGCCTTCCACTGGGCTCAGGCCGTAGAGGCCGAGTCTCGTGCGAAGGCCATGGGCGAGATTGCCACCATTGCCGCTGACAAGGATGACAAGGCTACCGCTGTCGCCGCCTACACCGGTATTCCTACCCACTTTGAGGATCTGGCCACTCCGGCGACCGCTCTTCTGGCCATGAGTGTGCGAGAGGGCGATGTCGCCAGTGCCACCAAGTACTGGCAGGCTCTCAGCAACCCTGAGATGCAGGCCACTTCTGCTTTCATTGAGCCCACCGCCATGTATGCCGTCGCCTTGATTGGCTCCGGTCAAGTGGCCGAGGGCCTGGCTCAGTCCGAGATGATGTTCCAGCGAATCCGATCCTCAGTGTCCGATCCCCAGTCTCACCTTGCCGAAGAGATTGACGAGGGCGCCGAGTTTATCTCACGGTACATGGAAAGCCGAGGAATCACTGATCCTCGCGAAGCTGCTTCCCAGGTCTCGAGCTTCCCTCAGCAGAATTTGTCCGCCTCTCCCTTCCTGTCGACCCCCAGCGTTTCCAGCTTCGAGGATACTTACGACCCATACGCCCACAACACCGACTTCAAGGGTTCTTCCCTTATTGCTGACGATTTGGAGGGCAACCACGGCCGCAAGGGACCTCGTCTCAGTGATGCTCTCAACCGATTCCGAAACATGCGACGTGCTGGCCGACACCCCCGTTACATTACCTACGCCAAGCTGATCTCTGCCGCTGCCCGTGATGGCAAGATTGACCTGTGCCACGACATCCTCGCCATGGCCCGAACTGATATGCCTCTCATGCCCCAGTACGCTGTTGTCCGTTACGGTTGGTCCAGTATCCTCGATGCTATGGTCGGCGCTTGCCTGACCATGGGTAACCGAGGACGGGCTGAGCAGTTCCATCAGGAGCTTCTGGAAATGGGCGCTACACCTTCTGCTAACACTTTCGGTCTCTACATCACCACCCTCAAGGACTCGACCAAGACTTTCGACGAGGCTTCTGAGGCTGTCCGGATCTTCCACCGTGCCAAGGCTGAGGGTGTTGAGCCCAGCTCGTTCCTGTACAATGCTCTGATTGGCAAGCTTGGAAAGGCCCGCCGCATCGACGACTGCCTCTTCTACTTTGCTGAGATGAGGGCTCTTGGAATCAAGCCTACTTCGGTCACCTACGGTACCATTGTCAATGCTCTCTGCCGAGTGAGTGATGAGAAGTTTGCTGAGGAGCTGTTTGATGAGATGGAGGCCATGCCCAACTACAAGGCTCGCCCCGCTCCCTACAACAGCATGATGCAGTTCTTCCTCACCACCAAGCGTGACAAGTCCAAGGTTCTGGCTTACTACGAGCGCATGAAGGTCAAGGGAATTGCTCCCACTGCCCACACTTATAAGCTTCTGGTTGATACTCACGCTACTCTCGAGCCCGTTGATATGTCTGCGGCTGAGGAGGTGCTTGGCATGATCCGCACCTCTGGCCAGCGTGTCGAGCCTGTTCACTATGCCTCTCTCATCCACGCAAGGGGCTGTGTGATGCACGACATGGAAGGCGCCCGTAATATGTTTGATTCGGTTCTCAAGGAGGGTCTGGTTCCCGTCAGCGCCAGCCTGTATCAGGCTCTGTTCGAGGCTATGGTTGCCAACCACCAGGTTGCTGCTACCGAGTCTGTCCTGGAGCAGATGCGACGCAAGGGCGTTGAGCTCACCCCCTACATTGCCAACACTCTGATCCATGGCTGGGCCGCTGAGAAGAAGATTGAGAAGGCCCAGAGCATCTATGATACCGTCGGTCGGGAGAAGCGCGAGCCGAGCACGTACGAGGCCATGACCCGGGCTTTCCTGGCTGTTGAGCAGCGGGAGCAAGCCAAGGGTGTCGTGGGCGAGATGCTCACGCGCGGCTACCCCAGCGCTGTCGTCAACAAGGTTCTCGAGCTTCTTGGTGGTGGCCAGGAGACTGCTACTGCCGAGTAAAGCATGTTTTTGTTGCATGATGTCAGTGTGAATGGTTGTGGGATCGGGAATTGTTTTCTTTGTTGAATTGGCGCAATCTGCTTGATACCCCGTTGTACTGGTTGGAGGTTGGGTGGGTTTTTATTATCGGGGATATTAGGATGAAGTTCAAGAGGCTGGTGGCCCTCGAACTGGTTGATTGGAACGGCGTTTGGGGAAACAAAATGGGTCTTGATACGGAGCGTTGGCCTTTGAATGATTGGATTTGGGGCCGGACGTTCCCTGATAGAACATCACCACTCCAAGAAAGGGAAAACTACATGTCTGCAGCATGAATGGACCAAAAGAGCAGGGAACGAGGCAGGTCAGGTCAGGGGACAGGGGATGGGAAGGGAAAGGAACGGATAAAGGAGGCCACCTGGGAAGAATTGGTCAAGGGAAAGCAGAGCAAAGGGTCCTGCTGCTTGTACCAACAATATTTACGTATCTACCTATAAAGGAAGAAATGACAATGATCAAACAAGCCAAGTCGTTTGCAAAGTGATGATGAGACTGATTGGAGATTGCACAAGTTGAGGGGTGATGCTAAGTTCCTGTATGTAGCGATAATGACGTGAGGCTAGCATCATGATCGGGTCAAACAGTTGACTGATAAAGAGTGAAGCCTTGCTGTTGCGTATTCTGATTGGATCATGGTTGTGCCTTGGAATAGAAGCAATGCTTAGGACACGGTCTGTCGGGACTCTGAGTGTGCTTAGATGATAGTGTGGGTCATGTGTGGAAACCTCTCACATGCACTGTACGAGTAGGAAGGAAGCTGATGAGATGAGGATGCCCCGCCAGGCGTCTACGATTCTTCCCGGACTATAAGTTAAAAGAGCTCACAACTCACGGAGCCATTGAGCGTCAGCCCCAATTGAACGTCTTGTCCTTCTCTTTGCCTCTCTCCATCGACTGTATATAACTGTATATACATACCTGCCGCCCAGCATGTCCACCCGCAACCCCACCGTCGCCGTGTCCGCCCCGGGCAAGGTCTTCCTGGCAGGCGGGTATCTGGTGCTCGACCAGCAGTACACGGCGTTTGTGTTTGGGCTGGACGCGCGCATCAACATCATCGCGGGCGAGATTCACACGACGCCTGGGGTGCAGCTGACCGAGATCGTCGTCGACAGCCCGCAGTTCCTCGAGGCGCAGTGGAGGTACGGATACCACCTGGCCGAGGAGGGCGGCGGCATCAAGGTGACTCAATTGCAGGTGTAAGTGAGAGCCCTGGCAATTTGGCTTCTAAGAGATGAAGTTCATCTCATTACTCACTCTTCTGTAGCGGAGCCAAGATCAACCCCAATCCATTTGTCGAGACAACCCTCAGCTACGCACTCACCTACATTGACCGCGTCGCTGGCCAGCGGCCCACCCACAGCATGACGTCTGCCCGCCTCATCATCCTCGCGGACAATGACTACTACTCCCACTCGGAGGTCAAGGGCTCCAAGGGTGGCCGCTTCGCCAGGTTCCCCGTGACTCTGGGCGAGGCCAACAAGACGGGCCTGGGCTCGTCGGCCGCCCTCGTCACCTCGCTGACGGCGTCCCTCCTGGCTCACTACCTTCCCCGAGACCTCTTCGACATTGACTCGGACAAGGGCAGGCGGACGCTGCACAACCTGGCGCAGGCGGCTCACTGCGCTGCGCAGGGCAAGGTCGGGTCCGGCTTTGACGTGGCGACGGCCGTCTACGGGTCCTGCAGGTATAGGCGCTTCTCGCCGGCCACACTGAGCAAGATCCCCGAGCCTGGAGCCGCCGGGTTCGCGGATGCGCTGGTGAAGCTGGTCGACGGTGAGTCCGAGTGGGATGTCGAGATCCTCAAGGACGCCGTCATCATGCCCAAGGGCGTAGTGCTGCGCATGTGCGATGTCGACTGCGGAAGCAAGACGGTCGGCATGGTCAAGAAGGTGCTGGCGTGGAAGGCCCAGAACCCGGAGGCTTCCAAGGAGCTCTGGGATGAGCTTCAGCGGAGGAACGAGCAGTTCATCGCGACGCTCAACGCTGGCGATGTCGAGCAGCTGCCAAGCAGAATCGCGGCGGTGAGGGAGCTGATCAGGAAGATGGGCGACGCGAGCGAGGTGCCCATCGAGCCCGAGAGCCAGACGGAGCTCATCGACGGCCTAAGCACCGTCGAGGGCGTCTACGGCGGCGTTGTCCCGGGTGCTGGTGGCTTCGACGCCGTGGCACTACTGATGAGGGACGACGAGGAGACCAAGCAACGGGTCGAGGAGTTTCTGAAGCGGTGGGCTCAGGACAAGGGCACCAAGGTCAAGCTCCTGGCGGTCAAGGGTGAGATGCAAGGTGTCCGATCCGAGAGCCTCGACGTGTACGCAGGCTGGGTCTGAAAGCAGAGCTGACGTGGGGGAGCCATGTTGGTCTGACTGAAGAAAAAGAGAGAGGTCAAGTCTCAGAAGCCGAAATGAAACATTGTTGCCTTGGTGTTCTCACCACGTTTCATTCACATTCCAGGTGGTGGCTTGGATGGGTAAAAGCAGAAATTACATTATACTCCAGGTATGATGGACAAGTAACACATTTTCGCCTTCCTTCCTTTCCTTTCCGTGCCTTTGTTTGTTTCGAGATGCGAATCCCAGGCATCCATATCCGTATCCATCTAGTTTATATCGTACAAGGGGATCCATGCCACCTGCAGTTGTCAAATACGTGTTCCCAAACCAACAGTGACGCCCCCCATTCTTTAAAAAGCAACAAATAACAAACAATAACAACACGATCCTGCTGAGGCTGTGTTTCTTCACTGCAGGCTCTCGGTCGACGAGACAGAGTTGGACGTGAGGACCGACTTGATGGGAGGTCGGACCGGATGGGAAAAGAGGCTCGACGTCGAGACGGGAGAGCGAGGGGCTCGAGGAGGAGTGCATGGGTCTGCGATGCCGATGCGGCTGGCGGCCTCTTTTTCACGGAGCATGACGAGTCTAGATGTGAATGTTAGAGATGGAGATGTGGTGTTGTGGATTGTGTATGCTTACTGCTCCTCGGACAGACCCGGCAGATGGACGGGGTTCTTTTCAAAGTTGAACGGTTCAGACTAACAAGGACAGTCAGTAACACGGCATAATCGAGTCCAATACCGCAGGTAGACTCACAATCTGCATCGTCCTCTTCTCCTTTCGCCGCCGAACAATGGCGTGAACTCGCGAGCAAAGCGTCTGAAGATCGTCCGACACGTGCATCTTGGCTCTAACAGTTCGAAGGCGAGTAAAGGGTAGTTGAAAGCACCGGGGGTCTCTTTCCGGGGAAGAGGCGAGCACTGCGGATCCCATCAAGGCCTGGTGTGTCGTAGTTCTTCTAGAAGGTCGAAGAGAAGGATTGTGTTTGCTTTTATACAGACAACAACATCTGCCTGCAGACTCTTGGGGGGAGGAATTATCGATCGACGGAAGCGAGGCTGGACGTTCTAGAGCCGGCGAGAAAGAAGCAAAATCGAAGTGATGTGTGTGTCTTGACGCACAGGTTCAATAGAAAAAGAGACCAGCTGAGAAGTGGATGAAAGAAGCAAGTTGTTTCTTTTAAATTTGACAGCAAGGCGGGAAAGACGGTAATAACAAGCTTCTAGACTCGCTTCTAGAGAAGACAAAGAAAAGAGAGAGGTTGAGAGGAGAAACCCGGCACGCGGCTCGAGGGGGGTTGGCGGGTATTTGATAAGAGAGACAAAGAAGTTTGGTGGCAGTGAGTGAGTGAGTGGAGAGACTGTGTAGAGAAGAGAGTCAAAAAGTCCAAGACACGGGAAGTGGGAATGAAAGAGAGAGTGTGTGAGAGAAAAATGAGTGACAGGAATTCTTTTCTACACGAGAGAGGAAAGACTTTTAAATAAATAGATAAGAAAAAAAGGAAAAAACCCTTTGACTCTAGATTGCAAATGCCAACTCATATAAACCAAGACTTTGAAAGGATCGTTCTCGTAGAGATTAGCTGCCAACATCCCAAAACGCCGGGAGCAGGGGCAGAGCGACAAATCTTTCTGGAATGAATCCGACGCACTGGAATTCCAACCGCTGGAAGGGGCTGTCAATGTCCCCTTTTTCATCTCTCTCGCTTTATTGACAAGTCCACGGGTGGCTGTCTCACTTCTCGCCCTTCAGCTGAGACAAGGCGCAGTGCACACGCAACGCACGGTTGCGGGACATGACCGTGAACAAGGCGCTTACCGGAGCTGGAGCTGGAGCTGGAGCTGTCACAGGGAGGCCGCTGCAAGAAATAGCTTAGGTTCGGTACCTGAGCCATGGATCCATGTCTTGGACCTACCGACAGGTGGCAGGGAGTCAGTTAGTGTATGCGTGTCACACGAGGGATGGCGGCGCATCGCTAATCGCAGAGGCTACCCATGATCTACAACATGTCAAAAGGATGAATTATGCAACCGATCAATCACCATTGATCGACCCTTTTTCGTGTCGTGATAGTTTACTACTATCTTGCCCAAGGGAATGGGCCATCAATGTCGTCACTCGCCGCCTCCACACGAGCCGTACCACTCCGTGACGGCATGTCGCAGATTGCTCGACACACCAACGTGTCCGAATGCGGCAATGTCATCCTGAGTAGCTTTGGTTGCGAGAGAGATGAACTTTCTCGTTGAAAACGTCTCACACAAATCGCTCTCTGGCGAGACGCGTCTCAGAGACAGTCGCCAAGCCATCCATTATCATATGCATGCATTCTGCTCGACGCTCACAGAAAAGAGACTCATCATCAACCGAACTGTGAACCGTGGTCTCATATCATTTCATATTCTTTCTCCATCTGCTTGTTTGCTTGCTTGCTTGCAGTCGACACGTCCTCCGAATCAATTCAAGGCCGCGTTCGTCTCATTCATCCGAGTCACATGTCTAACCGCCCCTTCTGTCACTGATCCGTTCCCAAACAAAGAGCATATTCTCTATTTCGGATAATCCTTGAGGTGGTAGCTCTTGAGCTTCACAAATTGATCAAAGCCGAATCGGCTAAGCGTCTGTCCCTTGCCTGAGTTCTTCCATCCTGTCCACGCAAGGTCCTGTTGTCGATTAGCAAATGAATCCATCAATACGTTCCCACCGACACTCCCTGCGCTAGGGAGAAGAAAACTTACCGGGCTCGGGTAATCGCAACGGTTGACAAAGACGGTGCCCGCCTCCACTTCCTCGGCAAGCTCGTATCCTTTGTCCGTGTCCTTGGTCCAGATGCTGGCTGTGAGTCCAAACTCGCTGTCATTCATGAGCTTGACGGCCTCTTCGTCACTCTTGACCTTCATAACGGGGACTGTAGCATCGTTAGTAGAGGGTACCTCAAGATAGACCGCAAGAATTTACTGATTGGGGCAAACGACTCCTCCGTCATGACCCGCATGCTGTGGTCGACGCCCGTGAGCAGGGTGGGTTTCACAAAGTTGCCCTTGGCAGGCGGGTTGCTAAAGGTGTCGTTCTCGGGTGTCGCATCCTTGGCACCATTGGCGATGGCGTCCTTGATGTGGTCCTCGGCAGTCTGCTTGGATCGCTTCGAGATGACAGGGCCGATCTGAGTCTCCTTGGAGAATGGGTCACCCAGCTTGTAGCTCTTGAGCACATTCTGCACCGCCTCGACGAACTTGTCGTGGATCTTCTCGTCCACGTACACACGCTCAAGAGAGCAGCAGCTCTGTCCCGAGTTAAAGATTGCGCCGTCGACAATCTCAGCAGCAGCCCAGTCAATGTCGACATCTGATCGAACATATGCCGGATCCTTACCACCCAACTCCAGACCGACACCCACAATTCGGTCAGAAGCCGCCTTTTGAACTGCGAGTCCTCCTGCAACGGAGCCAGTGAAGCAAACCAGGGAGATCTTGGGATCCCTCACGATAGTCTCCATAAGACTGGGGGATCCAGAGTGGAAGTATTGGCAGACGCCATCGGGGAGGCCCGACTCCTTGAGGATCTCGGCAACACGCTCCACGATGGTGGGTGTCTGAGGTGAGGGCTTCAGGATCACACTGCAACCTGCGAGCAGAGCAGGAACCAGTGAGTTAACCAAGATGAGGTAAGGATACTAGATCGGGTCAACAAGGTGATCAACATGGTGATAGGGCTGGCACGTACATTCCAGGCAAAGAGGATGAGCACAGGACCGACAGGAACCTTTCTGATGAAACGCTTGAAGCCCTTCTCGGCCTCACCGTCGGTATCCTGCAGAGCCTCGTCGCTAATCTTGAGGAGATATTCGCCACGCTTAACAGCTGTGGCAACCTCTCCGGGAGTGTACGAGATGGGACGTCCCATCTGCACGGTAAGCTCCTCACCGAGCTCATCCTTCTTCGCCAACAGGCCGTCCAGGAACTTGCGGACGATCTGCTGTCGCTCCTTCAGCGTTGTCTTGCGGTAGCTCTCAAAGGCCTCGGTGGCGACCTTGGGGAGGGTCTCAAGATCAGCCGCAGAGGCGCCATTCCTAGTGAGGATGGCCTCGTTGGTGTTGGGGGAGATTGTGGTGATGACTTCGACAGACATTATGAGAAACTTGATTGAGGGACTAAGAATAAGAGAAGAAGAGGGTTCAAGGTTGAAGCCTTGTAGAGAGACTGGACTATCTCGCTTGGAGGTTGAAGAGTGGAGTATTTGAGTTGGAGATGCCTCACTCACTCATCAGTGAATGACGGCGGCAGGCGGCTCGCGGCTCGCGGTCCAGTCCATTGATTGATTGCTCCTGCCCCACGTAACCCATCCGAAACCCGACGTCGGCCGCGGCCAAGGTCATTCATCACTCAACCCCACTATCATTGCCCTCATGATAAGGCGAGAGAGGGAGAACTGGCTGCCGCGGTACGCCCTTCCATTAAAAGAAACCTGCATCAGATCGGTACTGGGATGAAATGCCGGGGAGTCAGTGCTTTGCTCTACCTGGCTGGCCTAAAATCTACTACATGTCTATGATAGAGCTAGCTATTCGCCGCCCAGCTAAGAACTTGTCACACTTGGCCAACATCAATAACAATTATCTGTAGCTAGAGGCGATGCCTCCAAAATTAAACTCCAATTCGCCTTGAGCAGTACAATTATCAACTTGGTATCCTGAGCTTCCCCTCACAACCGGTGACGTCGTTCAAAGACCCCTCCAAGTCACATGACCCTTTCACCTCAATGGATATGGATGACCCAGGGATGGCTTATCTTATCAGCCACTTTTTTTTCTAGATCCCCAGCCTCAGGGTCTGATGCTCTGGAGTTCGCGACAAACCAATTGGCACTTCAACATGGCGCCAGAAAAGAAGAACGACTTTCTCGACACCGCCGACAGCGACGAGGAGAACGATGTCGGTTACAACTCTGAAGATGAAGTGACAAAGGGCGGCCACACGGCCAAGCGACGGAAACTCGACTCGGACGATGAGGACGACCTGGGTAGCGACGTTGATCGCGATGCCAGCGACAACGAGGACGATGTGGCCGAGGGAGGTGCAGACCTAAAGGAGGATGAGGAAACCAAAGATGAACCCAAAAAGTCAAAACGCAAATCAAAAGACTCGCTATCGACAGAACTGCCCGACATCACAAAGCCCCTAACAAAGAAGAACCTCGTCGCATCTGAGGCCGCAATCAAAAAGTCTGGCGTCGTCTACCTCTCCCGCATCCCGCCCTTCATGAAGCCCGCCAAGCTTCGTTCCCTCCTCGAGCCTTACGGTACCATCAACCGCATCTTCCTGGCCCCCGAGGACCCTGCGTCGCACGCCCGCCGCGTCCGCGCCGGCGGCAACAAGAAGCGCTCCTACACCGAGGGCTGGGTCGAGTTTGTAAACAAGAAGGATGCCAAGGCCGTCTGCGAGCTGCTCAACGCGCGCACCATCGGCGGCAAGAAGGGCAGCTACTACCGCGACGACCTGTGGAACCTGCTCTACCTCAAGGGCTTCAAGTGGCACAACCTGACGGAGCAGATCGCTACCGAGAACGCCGAGCGCACCAGCCGCATGAGGGCCGAGATCAGCAAGACGACGCGCGAGAACAAGGAGTTTGTCAGGAACGTCGAGAAGGCCAAGATGCTCGACGGCATGGAGGCCAAGGCAAAGGCCAAGAAGAGGAAGGCCGGCGTCGAGGAGCAGGGCGAGGACGAAGTGCGGCAGGTCAAGAGGTCTTTCAAGCAGGTTCCGCTGGCCAAGAAGAGGACGGAAGTGGAGGAACAGCCAGCAGAGGTGGCGAGAGTATTAAGCAAGATTTTTTAATAATCAGCCAGTTTTTGATACTTTTCTATAAGGAGTACAGGACAGTTAACTTGGGCCATATAAAACTAGCATTGCAGAAGTATATGGATTTCCAACGCCTTCAACTTGAATCACACCAAATTAAGTTGAGCTCAAGAGGTATCTAGTTAATGGGTGATTGCCAGATTGACTTATCTCCTACCCTAGGAGCTGAGGAACTCACATTTCAGAGTTATATGAAAGAACATAACTTACCCAGTCACAAAATGGTAAACATAATCATCATTACCATCCCTCATGCTTCCAATCATTATAGGCACATGCTTAGATGTTTAACATGCATGTGCAGCCTAACAAGTCGAATATATCTAAGGCTATTGGTAACCACAACCAAAGAAAAATACCCCACTTTCCCAAAAAAGAATCGCCAAAAATCGCCTCCCGGCAGGAGGGGCAACAATTTTTCAGCAAAAAAATCATGGCCGATAAGGCGCCCGCAGCGCTTATCAACCAATTTTCCCACTCTTTCCTGAGAGTCACGAACTCGTCCATCTTGAACCAAATCAACCAAAGTCATCCATCACCAGAGACATCGTTTGCCCAACATGTCGATGGATCTTGATGACCAGCCTATTTCCATCGCCCCTGTCTCTCAGCAGCAGGGCGCTGCGACGTGAGTGTGCCCTCATTCCCATCCCATCCATCACCCCGCACACATGCGCAAAGAGAAAGACGGACGACTAACTAAGACTTCAGTATTCTCTGCTGCAACTGCGGCGCCCCTATCGATGGAACGACTTCCGCCGGCGCCCTCTGCTACGACTGCATCAAGCTCACCGTCGACATCTCCCAGGGCGTCCAGCGCGAGGCCACCCTCAACTTCTGCCGAGACTGCGACCGATGGCTCATGCCCCCCACCAGCTGGATCGTGGCCGCCCCCGAGTCCCGAGAGCTGCTGGCCCTGTGCCTCAAGAAGCTGCGCGGCCTGAACAAGGTCCGCATCGTCGACGCGAGCTTTGTCTGGACCGAGCCGCACTCGCGCCGTATCAAGGTCAAGCTCACCATCCAGGACGCCGTCCAGGATGGCATGCTCCTCCAGCAGAGCTTCGAGGTGGTCTACGTCGTGGCCTACCAGCAGTGCCCTGAGTGCGCCAAGTCGTACACGGCCAACGTCTGGCGAGCAGCCGTCCAGGTCCGCCAAAAGGTCCTCCACAAGCGAACCTTTTTGTTCCTCGAGCAGCTGATCATGAAGCACGGCGCCCACCGGGATACCCTCAACATCAAGGAGGCCAAGGACGGCATCGACTTTTTCTTTTCCCAGAAGAACCAGGCTGAGAAGTTTATTGATTTCCTCAACTCTGTTGTTCCCGTCAAGGTGAAGGCGTCTCAGGAGCTCATCTCTCACGATGTCCACACCTCCAAGACGTCCTACAAGTTCACATACTCGGCCGAGTTGGTGCCTATATGCAAAGACGACTTGGTCGCTATGCCCATCAAGATGGCCAAGCAGAACGGCAACGTCTCCCCTCTCCTCCTCTGCCACAGGATCGGCACCTCGGTCTACCTTTTGGACCCCCAGACCCTTCAGACATGCGACGTCAGCTCACCAATCTACTGGCGTGCTCCTTTCCTGTCTCTCGCCGATACACACGAGCTCGTCGAGTTCATCGTCATGGATATTGAGCCTACCATGACTCAGAAGGGCAAGTGGACGCTTGCCGAAGCCACAGTTGCCCGAGCCTCTGATCTCGGCCACAATGACCGAACATATTTCACAAGGACACACCTGGGCCGACTCCTCCAGCCTGGTGACTCGGCCATGGGTTACCTACTGTCCGGTACCGTCTTCAACAACACAGAATACGAGGCTATCGAGGCCTCCAACCAGTATGGGTCGACAATTCCCGACGTGGTGCTGGTCAAGAAGCACTATCCCCGCCGCCGGAAGAACCGCAAGAGAAACTGGAAGCTCAAGCGCATGGACAAGGACGAGGGAGAGCTTCTTCCCAAGAAGGCCGACCAGGACCGCATGGACCGAGAGTACGAGCAGTTCTTGCGGGATGTGGAGGAAGACGAGGAGCTCCGTGCCACGCTCGCCTTGTACAAGTCTAAGAAGAAGACAGAGGAGGAGATGAGCATAGCAGAGACGGAGGAGGGCGATGATGAGGCGCCGCATGTTGATATGGATGAGTTGCTGGACGACTTTGATGAGCTTACGATGGAGGATCGGCAAATGCATGGTTAGGACTCACAATGAAAAGAACTGATTTGACTTCCATGGCTTGTGTTGGTGTTTGACAAGATTGTGGTGACAGAGCATCGGCATGGATGCTCATATAAAAGAGGGAATGTCGTCGAGAGAAGACCTCTTTTTGGCGGGTGTATGCTGTTCCACCTTGCGAACTTGCTCTTTTGACTTTTGCCGTTGAATTCTTCGCTTTTTGATCCCAAAGGGATCGTCGTCCTCGTCATCATCATGAATATCTTTGTGTTTGGATGCTTTGCCAATATATGGTGTCTCGGTTTTGCTGGATGCTGTAGTTGGTCGCCTTATACTTGAGCTTGTTCTTGGGGTGTTAGTGGTGGTCGTGCTCAAGGGCCGAGGAGTGCTAAATGTCGGCCTTGTCGCTGACCGAGCCATGGCTGGAGATGAAGTTTGCGTGGTGCGACTTGATTTCACCATGGGTGTCCGAGAGGGCGTGGATAGATCCAGATCCTCTCCGTCGTCCGTCTCCTCGTCATCTGCGGCGGGTAATTGACGCTTCTTGGCCGAGAACGCCTTCGGAGTTGCTTTTAGCTTGACTGGGCTCAACTTCTGCGAATCGAACCCAGCTGCTGCCCTCGTAGCCGCCGCCCCGGCCATGCCGCCTGATATCCATTTGTGCTCCTTTCTGGGACTCTCCATCAAGCCCTTCAGACTTCTCCCCACGAACGGCGTCTCTTCTTCATCGCCGTTACGCATGAATCCCCGCTGTTTAACGGCACGCCGCACGCTTTCCTGCCTTCGCCGAGCAAGGAGTGTGGGTGCCCCGATTATAGGACGCTCAATCTCACGGATGGTGTCGGCGTTTTGGCTCTTGGCTAGGGACTTGAGACGGTTGTACTCTGCGCGGTGAAGATGCGTGGTGAACTGGTGAGCCATGTTGAGGAACTCGTCCTCAACCATGCGGTAGCGGTCATCACGCTGAGGACCGGGTCTCATGAATCTGGGGGTATGTTAGTCACGGGGCTCAAGTGAGGATAAGAATTGGATGTACCTCTCTGGTGGTGGTTCTGGCGGCGGCGACGTGGATGGGCTCCTTACACCATCTTAAAACACGTTTAGCTGTGAAATGATGTGCGTGAGCAAGTTGCGAGATACCTTCATCGTCAATGACGCGATCGCGACGCGGTTTCTTGATGAACGACGCCGGGGTTGAGGCTGACGCCAGGCTCGGTGAGTTAGTCCGCGCAGCGCGTGGGCTATCCGACTTCACGGGCGGTTTCTTATCAGCGTTCGAAGGAGTCGTGGATGTCTTCCACGGCAGGCGTCTGCCCATAGCTGCATTACGGGTGGTTGGTTGATTTGATTGATGCTATCTTGATAGTGTTTGGTGGTGGGGTCAGGAGTGGTTGAACTGTGCTCGCGTAGTGGCTCCAGGCAGCTACACCTCCCCCAGACATTAGGTCTAGTCGCGTAGTCACACAAAGAGATGAATACCATCCAACCCAACATGGCGACCTTCTAGGAATGCCTCTGGGAACACTTTTCTGCAGTAAGGAATAGAATTTTGCGACACAGAAAGCCCAGATGGCTTTTCTATCTTTAACAATCATGCCTAGGCGTTCAACCTGTTCCCCGCCCTGGGGGTGCAAGGGAGGCAGGCTGGTAGTTGAATAAGTCGAGACTCCGCCTAGTTCAACCTTGTGATTGAACTCACCCTACTACTAGTTTCCCACGCCAGAAAACAGCCCTTCTTGCATAAGCTAGTTATACGAGTTACTGCCCTTGACAGTCTGGTGTGTCAAACTTGAACAGGAATCCCTCCCTACCAACCGTTTGAACCAAACCGGCCAACCTGTGAACCCAACCATCCATGCAAGTCCCGTTCTCATGAACTTCCATTTCAACAACTATCCCGAGGTCATGTAAATGTCACAACTCACACCGAGGACGTTCACAAGAAAAATGCATTACCGAGGCAACCCCCCCTAACCTTCCAAGATCGCCAAGTCATGCCACGGCCTGTCGATTCAACCGGGGAGATCAGTCCATCTTGCACAGCCGTCTCGGTTATCTTTGTTGCCCACCTACCTAGAACACGGATGGATATCTGTCTCCGCCAGCTTTCACTCCCTCCGGAAGACCAGTGTCCGAAGAGATAAGATGCTGGAACGGGGCAGAAAGCACACTTCCGCCATGTTGGGACTCACCAACAAACCCCCCCCGGCGATAACCCCAGAGATAACCCCAGATTCGCCACGAGTCGAATGTTTACGCCCTGCTCAACCCTTGCTTATCGAACCAAGGCAGCTTTTTTTCAATGTCCGAAGCTTCGACACCCTCATCCTGTGAGACAGTTGAGACACGCAGTTACATGCCCGCCAGAAGTTGCCCTCCCTCACCAGACAGCTGGGTCTCTTTTCTTCCAGACAGCCTCACCGAGATACACACAAAATACGCAAGGTACACTACCGATTGCGAGACCCCTACGTAATGTTGGTAATCTGCACCGTCCCAATGGCCGCCAAGCAATTTATTCTTGGTCATTTTTACTATCGGCGCACCCCCACCGGCATCGGAGGCCCTTGCAACAAGAAAGACTCATTGTAAGTGGGAATTTTCTTCCCCAAAGTCCTAGTTTGTACCTTCAGGTCAACATTGTTTGGGTCCCAAGGACCCGCAGTGGTGGATACGCAATTGTGTAATAGCCCACCTGCAAATGTACATAGAGCAAGTCATCTTGACCGGC
Source organism: Fusarium keratoplasticum (assembly GCF_025433545.1). Lineage (NCBI taxonomy): Eukaryota > Fungi > Ascomycota > Sordariomycetes > Hypocreales > Nectriaceae > Fusarium > Fusarium keratoplasticum. The sequence goes on along the minus strand of NC_070530.1, from coordinate 1,978,352 downwards.
AAGTTTTTCCTGGTTTGAGAAAAAAAAAACATTGGATTTTGTAGAAGTTTTGCGGAAAAACTTCATGACATCGGCGTTTGTCGGGGTCAAAATGGATCCTATGTTGTAAAGCTGCTTCCTCATGACATAACGAAAAGGTAAGCAGGACTGTTCAAACAGCAACTTTTGATGCAGACTTGCAGTTCAAACATAATCACCTGGTTATCAAAGACAATCCACTCCCCCCTCCGAACTCACTTTGTTGTCCACGGTGAAGCTCCTTATCACCTCCGTCCCCACCGCCAGGAACCTCCGTTCCGCCGGTTTCCCCCGTCCAGGTCAAGTCAAGCGCAGCAAGACCACACCCCCTCCGGCCATTGGCCGGGTTTTGGGCCCCGTCCCAGTATCAGCGCCCCCCGGTCCCCAGGTCAGGGCAAGCGAGCGGCTCCCATGCGGGGGAACAAATGGCATCCATGCGGGGGTGGGCTGAAAGAAAAAAAAAATCGAGAGAGAAGGTGAAGCGGGAGCAGAAGAACGAAAACCGGACCGCCCTTCTCCGTGTGGGGAGGCGACCGTCCATTCCCTTTCCCCAGACGGGACCAGGGGACCAGTCATCGACCCTCCCCCCTCCCCCGGTATATCGGAGTCGCTTCACCGTCGGCCGTGAACGCTCACGAGGCCGGACTTTAGAAGAAGTCATCGTCGCCATCTCCCCCGAGAGTGCGAGATTTCACCGAATGGTGTGGGTGGTTTTTTTTTTTTGCATGATCCCCATGTTTCTTCTCTTGCGTTGGCGTCCCTTCCTGCTTTGGGCCCCAGCTACCACAGAAAGATAAAACTTGCCCAACAAGGCAGGAACTACCCGCCGTCCAAGGTGAGAGGCGGGCCAATCACAGACAAAGCTCGGGAATCGGAGCCTGCTCGAAGCGGCAGTTTAAAAGAAATCGAGGGAGGGAAGCTGCGACTCCACTGCGCCTGCCTTCCTCCGGGCCAGGTCAGGTCAGGCCCCCCCAGGGTGTTCATGCCCGTCTGCTTGGGAAAAGGTGTGGCGTCCAAGTACCTAACGCCAAGAATACGCCCTTACCACATGTCAACGTGGACAATGAAACAAGGTCTCGAGATTTGGAGCTCAAGCTCAAGCTCAAGCTCAGACGACATCACACGATAAACAGGGCAAGGCACAACATGTTAAAGTCTAATTCGTCTTGAAATGCATTGGCTTGCGGGTGAGGTATATTAGAGCTATACGCAGAACACAAAAACCAGGATCGTCCAATGCTTTTTGCAGAGACCCCGCCAAGATGTAGGTAGGCAAGTACCTAGGTGCGATAATCAAAAGCTGTAAACCAACGCCGAGTCCTTTCCAGGGTCTTCTTGTAGTAGTAGAGTGACCATGTCCCATGAGTTCATACAAACGATCCCAAAACAAATCAAGTTGCTTGCTTACTCTTCCGTCACCTCAACGTCGTCCCGTACTACCTTGTCAACAGCCTTGGCAAAGTACTCAACGTTGTTCTCGTTGAGACCAGCCATGCTGATACGACCGTTCTTGGTCATGTAGATGTGGAACTCTTCCCGGAGCTTGAGCACTTGTGACTCGGTCAGACCCGTGAAGCTGAACATGCCAATCTGGTCGGTGATGTGGTTCCAGGTGCCAGGGGTCTCGAGCTCCTCAAGCTTGGACCGCAGGGCGTCGCGCATGCTGATGATGCGGCCCGACATGGTGCGCAGGTTCTCCTCCCACTCGGCAAAGAGGTCGGCGTCGTTGAGCACAGTGCTGACAATGCGAGCACCGTACAGGGGAGGGTTGGAGATCTCGGATCGCTGGAGGACGGCGAGCTGAGAGCCGATGCGGGTGATGGTGGTGGAGGCATCATCACTTGAGGGAGTGACGGCGTGGAAGCAGCCAGCACGCTCGCCGTAGAGACCAAAGTTCTTGGCGAAACTTTGAGCGACAACGAGCTCAAAGCCCTGCTCTGTGAAGTAGCGGATGGACCAGGCGTCGCGGGCGAGGTCGCCAGAGGCGAAGCCCTGGTAGGCGGTGTCGAAGAAGGGGAAATGCTTCTTCTCCTTCATGATGGCAGCAATCTCGGTCCACTGCTCCTGGGTCGGGTCGACACCAGTGGGGTTGTGAGCGCAGGCATGGAGGACGAAGACGGAGCCCTCGGCAGCGGATTGCAGAGTCTCCTTCAGGCCCTCAAAGTCGAGGCCCTTGGTCTCCTTGTGGAAGTAGGGGTATGTGTCGACCGTGAGACCGACGTTCTTGAAGATCTGGTGGTGGTTCGCCCAGGTGGGATTTGAGACGTAGATGGTGCGGGGGCCCTGGTAGAACTTGGCGAGGAAGAGAGCGCCCAGATGCACGGCACCGGTGCCCGAGATGGTCTGCAGAGTGACGGTGCGCTTCTCCTGGAGCGCCTGGGAGTCGGCGCCGAAGATCAGCTCGGCAGCCTTGGAGGTAAAGCTGGCGATACCCGCAATGGGGGCGTACTCATGGTTGAGCTCGGGGTCGTTTCGGAGGATCTCATCAGCCTGTGACGCATGCGGGGTTAGCCAAGTTCTAGAGCAGTCAAGAATTCGGGCAAAGTCGCGGCGGGGCCGATTGGGGCGATTGGGGCGAGCTCTGGCACGGATTTGCGCGAGAGGGCTCCATGAGGCGCATCGTGAAGTGTTGGCCCCATGACCCCTGAAAGGCGCTTATACGAAAGCCAGAGAGAGCGCGCGAGCTGTAAGGAGCTGGAGCTGCCTCTGGCGGATCCGCATCGGAAGCGTCTCCCGAGCAGGGGGGATTGTTTTTGGGTGGTAGGGCGTTCGTGGAAGGGCAATGCATGTGCATGCGACAGAGGGGATGGGGCTTATGGGTTTATGCGACAGAGGGATGCAGAGGCGACGCGGTAGAGCGAAGCTCACGGGGAGCAGCTCGGTGTAAGGCATACCTTCTTGACGACGGGCAACACCCAAGGCTTTGCGTTCTCGTCTCTGTAAGCGCCGATACCCTGAGAGAAAGAGATGTTAGCAGGAGTCAACAACAACAAGAGGGACAAGATAAGAACAAGAAGAAGCAACTTACAAGATCGACCTTGCTGGTGCTCTCATCGGCCTTGTAAGCCCTGGCGAGACCGAAGAGAGCATCTTCGGGGGCCTGGGGGACAATGTCGGCAGGGAAGTTGGTAGTGGAAGCCATGATGGGCGATAGATGACGAGCGATATGGTTGAGTCTAGAGATGGAACTCGAGAAAGAAGAGGACGAGGTCGGCGCCGTTTTATCAGTCGAGCTCAGGATGCTACGGCCACCGTGAGTCTGACGGGGCGTGCTCAGCGACGGTGTCATAGTGGGCTGCGGCCCTGAGGATTTTCGATTAGGGGGGGGAGGAAGGAGGGGCCTTGGGGACGTCTCCGGTGGCCTGGGTGGGACCGGGGGGGGCGTGTTTTTGCGGGTGAGGTGAGGTGAGGTGAGGTCCCGGGCGGGAGTGTGCGTCCGAAAAAGATACCTGGAGTACATTGGAACAGTCAGTCAGTGTCATCCATGGATGATGGACAGTTGTTTGTTTGGAGCGCGACATGCACTGGACATGCCCTGTAGCCAGCCTGCAGCGCACCCCGAGCCCGCCGAGTCGCCCCCTGTGGCCCCCCCGGATGCTGCAAGTCTCTGTAAGAGGCTGCCGCTCCAGCGATGCATCGTCGCTGCAGGTGTGCTGCACTACACTGCACTACACTGCACGCAACGCCCCAGGCCCAGCCCGCAAGCCCGTAAAGAAAGATACCTTATCGACGAAAGGTACCTACACCGGTGACCTCAGGTCCCCTCGAGCTTGAGGTGCCCGCTCCACACAGAGGAGCCAGCCATGGCAGTTGCGTAAACCAGATTCTGGCCTGATGCAATTGGCCATGCCCGGGGCGTGGTGTCAAGGAACTCGACGCACGCGGGCAAATTGGGCGCCGTTGTTCCGGACCAGTGGAGCGCTCGGGGCAAGGGGCTGTGGTGGCTGACTCCGCCAGATGCCAAACGAGGACAAAAGGTGGGCGAAGGTGGGCTCACCGGGCCACGCTCCAAGGTGGGCTTTTGCTTGTGCGCTTGCGCGATGCTTGTTGTCCGATGATGACTTATGGATGCCCATGTCCGAAGGGAAGGGAAGGGAAGGAGATGGGAAAGGGACAATGGATGCCACGATGAGCATGGACACGGATGGAATGGACGACCGGGTTGCCGCCGGCCGGGGTGCATGGCTTTTTTTCTTCTTGAAGGGGCAAAGGGAAAAATGGAAAGGGGGTGGACAACAAAAAAACAGATGGCAGCTGGGCTCTCAACTCAACTGGGACAGGCCTGCAGCGGACCAAGGGCAGCTTTTCGTTTTGTTTGAGCCTTGCCGTTCACTCACCTTTGCTGAAACTCGCCTGCTTCCCGAGTTCCTGGGGTTCCCTAGCTCTGCCTCAGACGATGATGGGCAGTAGTGCGCTTCTAAGCTGTTGGTTCTGGACGCAAGCTCCAGTTTCCAGCAGAGCTCGATCGATACAGCGGTCAAAAGATGATGATAGTAATAATAGTTCCCCGAGTGGGACAACGGTAACAAAACGGAGTTTTGACAGAACGGTCGGCGAGACCACCCGCGAAACACAGATCAGATGGCAAGAGAGATTGGATGTGGCGGAAAACGAGGATCGATCCTGCTCCCCGATGGGATCTGGCGGGTTGTGTACAGTAGGTCCGTTATGCAAGACCGTGAAACCGTTTCCCGAGATGGAATGACCAGTTGCAGAGGTTGTAGTTGGGATCGGACCTTTATGCTTCGACTCTCATTCCCCGGTGTCCATCTTCTTCCCCGTCCAGGGTGACCGCGATCCTCTTTTTATGCTTTCCCGTGGAACTCGGCATACCGAAAAACCTCCGCGGTGCTTGTGAAAAAGCTTGTGAACAAGACGTTTCTCTCTCTCACCTCGAAGAAAAGGGCGGCGAGCAAGCAAGAACCTCGCTACAAAGTACCTAGGTTGGATTGGGCAACAGGAAGGACGAGGCGCCGAGGCTCCTTGTCAGTCTAACGTCACGCGGCGGATGGATCTGACCGAGCGACGTCCACTCAACTGTCACCTTTCCCCGTCCCTTACCTATGTACCTTTTCGTACATGGGCTTGGCATGGGGACGGTGAGGTAGATTACGGAGCAGGACATGGGGACTGTTGACGTAGTGCTGCAAGTGACTGATTACAGCTTGTTTTTTTCTCTCTGTGTCTCTTTGGCTGAGACTGGAGTTGTCAACGAGTGTCACTTCTCTGAGACTCATGACAACCCAACCCAGTTGTCAGTGTCTGTCACGTTCGTCGTCGTTTCCTTGTCCTGTCTTGCGGTTCGCTTCGAGTCGCTTGATTGCTTGTTTCATCTGATCTATATCTCATCGGATTTATTTATGCGAAGAATCAAGGCCGGCCCATGCCCGCTCACCGAGTTCCCCTTGTCTTGTCTTGCCTTGCCCGTGTGTATCATGCCTCCTCGCCGAGTCCTCGCCTCTTGTTGCTTGCTACAGGTATTCTAGGTACCTGAATTGCATTCATCCATGGTCATGCCCCATCCCCAGAAAAAACCCGGCCTTCCAGACCCCTTCGATTCCCTTCCCCTTCCATCGCCCGGGCTCCATCCCGCTACATATGCATCTCCCGGTGCCGAGTGGCTCCCTTTGGGGACAAAAGAGGCCCGTCGCGGGTCCCGTGTCACGGGGAGGGAAAAAAAAGACACTTGTTGCAAAAAAAGACCATCACAAGGGGGCGCGCTTCGAGATGCACGGTTGGGTAATAGTCGAGGCCCAGTCGTCAGCAGAAAAAGGAGAGGAGCTCTGGCGCCCTCCGACTTCGCCCGGCTAAAAACGTAACATGACGCTTCCTATTTGTCGTATGATGGAACGGTCGTTGCAACTTGCGAGGCTCATCCCTCATCACCACTCATTCCCCCCTCCCGTCCCTTTCAAGCGCACCCGCGCGCCCCTGAGGGCTTCTACTCAAAGTATGGTTCCATGAGGGTCCCGGCGCGGGGCCGGTCTCCCCGCCAGCGTAATTGGACGACATCCATCCATTGCGGCACGGCATGGCATCGCGTGTCTTTGCATTTCACACGGGCTCAGGCTAGTCCCGCCAGAGGGAAGAGCATGTAGAGTTGAGCTCGAGTTGTCGGCGTCTAAGTGAGGGTTGTGTGCCTAGTTGCGCGGCTGCGCATAGTTGTCATGTAGGTAGTATGGATGGATGGGATGGGATGGGATGGTACTGTATGGCATCATGTAGTGTGGCAGACTCGTTACAAGCCATGGATTCTGCAGAGGATAGATCTGAGAGAGGGATCACTTTCGCCTCGCCCTCACACCTTGTCGGTAGCCGTAGGTACCCCCAGATGGAAACGGCCATCTTGCTTTTGCTTCCTTGCTCCCCATGCAGATTGCTTGCCTGGCCCCTGTTCCCATGATGTACATTGAATACTTTGCAGTACACTGCCGGCCGGTCTTCCAGAGTAAACCCCCCTCGCCCCGTCCCCATCGCCGCTGGCCCTGCGTCCCTCGTTGCTGAGCTGTGTTGGGCGTGGGTGGTCGGTCCCATCGCCTGGCCGCTGCCCTATCGATCGTCTTCTCGGTACCTGTGCACATACGATACGCCCACTTCTATCTATGGCAATTCTCTCCCTCGAGATTGCACCCTATCGGTTGCGCGATCCCGACCCTGAATGGGATTCCGCATAATCTCCACAGCCATGAAAGATGAGTGAATGGGCAGCCCCACGCTCTGGCCACCGACAATTGCGCAGTTTCCAACAGTTAGTTTTACATGTCTGTTTTTGTAGTGAGAAATTTGGGTGCAACATGGAACCAATGCGCAGTGTGATATGCCGTACACGATCCATCCCTGGTTGTCTCTGCCTCTCTATTCCTCAACTGCGGCTCCCACGCCCCCCCTCTGACAGACAGGCAGTTGGAACGCCTTGATCTGCTCTGCACTGCGTGGTGGCTCATTCAAGCAAGTCAATCAATCAATCGTCAGCTGGCACGACGACCACGTCGCCCTACCTACCCACACCCCCTTCTCGTTCGTTAATCAAGACTCAGATCACGAGGTCCCAGAGAATCAGAAACGCGCACACTCCGCTGGCCGCATAGCAAGTGTACTTGGCAAAGCTTGCGCGCTCCGTCGCCTTCTTCAACTCCTTGTTACCGCCTCCCACGTTGTCTGCAGTGGAAAACGAGTCCGCCACCAACTGCTCAATGTGTGCAGACTGCGTCGCAAGATTGCTCACGAGGAGCGACTGCAGCTCAGAGATTTCCAGCAAAGACTTCTCAGCGGTTCTGCGGGACCCTCAATCAGTTCACCTGAGCAAACACCGGCTCATTTTCCTGTAGACGAGGTGGGGCGCCTGCTATCAAATGGACCCTGGCGCATATACAGAGCATAGCGTAGCTCAGGCACAGAATAGAGCCGCCCCAGCAATCGGTCTACTGTGTGGGAAGGACACATGGCATGGAACGTACCTGACTTTGTCCAAACTGCTCTCGTAATGCTTCATCATGTCTTGGTTCCCTTCCTCAAACATCTGTATCTGCTCCTCTGTCAACCCCTGGCTCTCGCTCGGAGCCTGACCGTCGTCGGACGTAGGGATCGCCCCAGAGGCAGGGGTCGCCTGGGACTGTCGCCGGACAGATGGAGGGGGGAACTCTGCAAAGTCCCCGGCGATAGATGCCCCGGATTTCGAGAGCATGCTGCGGCTCTTTTCCATCTCCCGTGTCAGACGTGCCTCCATCATGTCCTGCTGCGTCCGGCAGCACAACTCCAGTCGCTGTCGCAGAAACCATAGAATGCCGTCCCGGTGAATTCCAACGTCTCGCGCCTTTGCTTCTGCTGCCGCATGCTCGATCGACTTGTTGCTGGCCATGCCACCCGACGCCCATGATCCCAACGCCCCGAGACCTCCCACGTACTTTTTTCGGATGATGGCCGACTCGGTCTCGCGCCTCAGCTGCTCGGCGTCATCGAGGGCGCGGATGCTGGCGTTGAGCTCCCGGATCATCTGTTTCGCATTGGCGTCGATGTCTTCTCGATCTCTGTCCGAGAGTACGCGTGATTGCCCCTTTGCAGCTCGGCTATGCGTCTTTCTTGGTTGTGCAGTCGAGAGGTAGGCCTGTCTAACGTCTTGGAGTTCTCGATGCAGACTGGTGATGTGCGAGTTCTGTGACAGCCGGTCAGCTCGAGTGTGGTGGCTAGGGAGAAGGGGGGAGGGCGTGACGGACGATCCGGTATGCCTCCTTCAGAAAGCCATCGATGGCATCCATGGTGACTCGTTTCTTCGCCGCTGGCGCATCTCGTTGCCGAAGGAGCTCGTTGAAGCCGATTGTGATGTCCATGGCGTCCAATGCGCACCCTTCCCGGGCCGGAAAGGAGGGTTGCACTGAGAGAGAGAAGTGCCGAGGAGGAGGGAAACGTCGATATTAAGCTGGTAGTGGATGCGAGGTTTTGCGCCTTGTCTGCTTTGCTTCGGCTCAAGCTCATGCATCAACAGGAAGATCCGAGGTTCTAGACACCATGGCTGCAATTCGATGAAGCTCTGACGCAGAGCTGTTACGTAGCACCAAGTTGGGTGGCTTAGTCATCCATCAGCTCAACCCCAACCCACAGCCGACTCCTGCCAGTTCTCTCCTCTCCATCTTGACTCCAGCATCATCCGAATGACGAGCCATTGAGGTCTGAAAAATTGCTCTATCCTAAATACAGCACATTTCGCAGCTTCTAGACATTGCTCACCGTCGAGAGCCTCGTTGTCCTCATCCTGTGAGTGCAACTCTCGCTAACTCCACTCGCTAGCTTCGACCAGCAAATGATCGACTAACAGTCAAGATGCTCCCACGTGCTTCACTCCTTCAACGAACTCCCCACCAGCTTGCAGTGGTTCTTGATCTGGCCACTGGTGGTGGTGGGGATTTTGATGATGCGGCAAAAGTCCCCATCATCGGCACCTCGCCGAGTTGCCAACGGACGCGAGCCGGAGACAGGAACGGGGACCTTCCGGGGCGTGGGTCTCGTCCGAGTTGACCTCCCGGCCGAAGTGCTACGGAAATAAGCATCATGGCTTCCGGAAATAGAACATCTAATGAGGATGGAGAATCATTGCCGATATCGCCAGCACGTTATCAAATAGAAAAAGACTTGGATACTCCTCTCTCGCTTCTCCTCACGTCATGAACAACAAACTCATCCTTTCCCCTATTCCAAGGATCGACCATGGAAGGGAGCAGCAAGAATCACCCAACAACCGACGCTAGCAGCCCTGTTGGCCATGATGAGAATCCCAACGCAGAGATGGGCGAATCGAACATATCAGTAGCGCCCGAGCGCGGGGCTGAGAAGCCTAACGAATCGACCGTTCGGAAGCCTGCAGAGCATGCGGACCAGACCATCTTGAACGACCCAGAAAGCATGTCAAGAGTCTCGAGTGGACCGCCCTACAGCAGCTTCTCCAAGAACACCAAGCGATGGATCACGGCCATGGTGACAACCGCAAGCTTTGTTTCACCCCTGACCGCCAACATTTATTTTCCAGCCCTAAACCCAATCGCCGAAGACCTGGACGTTTCCGTTTCGCTTATCAATATCACGTTGACGTCTTACATGATCTTTCAGGGGCTGTCCCCCACCATCTTTGGGGACCTTGGTGACATGGCAGGACGTCGACCAGCCTACATCCTGGCCTTCCTGATATACATCTGCGCGAATATTGGGCTCGCCCTACAGCGGAATTATGTCGCGTTACTGGTATTACGATGTCTTCAGAGTGCCGGGAGTAGCGGGACCCTAGTGCTCGGTTTCGCCGTGATTGCAGACATCTCGTCGACGGCTGAGAGGGGCAAGTACATGGGAATTGTGGGTGCTGGTATCAACGTCGGACCAGCACTGGGACCAGTGTTGGGGGGTGTGCTGAGCCAGTTTCTCGGATGGCCTGCCATTTTTTGGTTCTGTACCATCTTCGCTGTCTCATGGCTCGTTCCTTGGGTCCTCTCAGCCCCAGAAACGTGCCGGAATGTGGTTGGTAATGGGTCGATAGCACCGCAGCGATGGAACAGGTCACTTCTGGACCTCTACAAGCATCGCGATGACGCTACATCCCAGAACATTCCCAAGCGGGAGTTCAAGTTTCCTAACCCCCTGAAAACCTTGGGCATTGTGTTCGAAAAAGAGATGGCTCTCATCCTGTTCATCAACGCCATGATATATCTTGGTTTCATCCTAGTGGCAGCAACCATGTCCACCCTGTTCAAAGAGATATACGGATACAACGACCTCGAGGTCGGACTCTGCTACCTCCCCTACGGCGCTGGATGCGCTGGCGCGGTCGTTGCTCAAGGGTATGTCCTGGACTGGAATTATCGCCGCATTGCAAAAAGCATTGGCTTCACCATCGATCGCCGTCGAGGAGATGATCTCGCAAGATTCCCCATAGAGACTGCCCGGATCCAGCCTTTGTACCCTACACTGTTTCTCGGCATTGGGGCTCTTATTGCATATGGTTGGGCGTTGGAGGTTGAGACATCAGTTGCCGTACCGCTGGTCTTAGTGTTTCTCATTGGCATGCTGATTCCAACGTCGTTCAGCGTCCTCAACACGCTGATCGTTGATCTCAACCCCCAGGCGCCCGCAACTGCCACTGCGGCTAATAACCTAGTGCGGTGCTTGTTTGGAGCCGCGGCAACGGCAGCCATTGACTCTATGATCAAGGGCATGGGCAGGGGTTGGTGCTTTACATTCCTTGCGCTGATCAACCTGGCGTTGATGCCTGCTCTGAGGCTGCTAGACAAGAGAGGTCTGCAATGGAGAGCAGCAAGGGCGAAAAGAGAAGTATCAAACGCAGCGGCTTGATTCTATAAATGTGAGTCTGCTGGTATGCACGTTGACGTACATGCATAAAATGATAGTTTCTATTCAATGTAATTGTGGCGTTGGGGTTTCATTATGGGTCTTTACATAGACCGGCTGTTAATCATAGTACTTGTAATGGTTTATAACGCTGCCACAGCGTGTTCCAAAGGTTCCCTCTGCACCTCCCACATCAACCAGTCTGATCGTGTTGTTCTGGGTTTGTTAGCAACTGTCAAGCATAGACGTCTATAGCACTTACGGCAATAGGCCCATGCCATTGATCTTCCAAACTCCAACAGCCAGTGCAAGAAGCTGGCATGCCACGTATACGAACTTGACCTGCAACATCTGGGCCGAGTTGTTCTCTGTCTGGAATCGCTCGAGTGCCTGGTTCGTGTTGACCAGACCCATCAAGGGGTTCTTGAAAGCCATAAAGACCATCATGATGCTGAAGATCTGGAGAGAGTTGCCCGACATGTACATCATGAAGCCCGTCATCGGGAGTCCCTTGACGGGAGCCAACGCGACCTCCCATGCCTTCTTGAGCTTCAGGGTATCCATCTCTTCGGCGGTCGGGGGCTTGCGTGGCTGAACCTTGGCATCCTTGTTCTGCTTCTGTTACGGGTGTCAGTCGCCCTGTGATCGAAATCCACGCGATGAGGGAGCGCGCATGCCTTGGAGTGGGATACGGCGGCTCCGGAGCTGAAGCCTGGAGGGTCCTGGACACCTGCCACCTTGGCCTTTGCGGCAGGAGGATGTTCGAGCTGCGAAACCCAGGAAGGGGCGTTGGATGACTGGGCAGACATTGTTACTGCGGCTAGAGGTGCGAATTGCCCGGTGGCAGAGTATATCGTTGTCGGTCACTCGTTGTGTCGCGAAAGGCTGAGGTGTGAGCTTGGGGCGACGTCGACGTTGGTTCATTGGAGGCGGCCCACTCAAGCCATGTGGCGTCGCCGGTGCTGGGCAATTTACGCTTAATTGCAAGCCCCCTATGAACCGTTATCGATAACGTCCGACCCCTAGAAAGTCTTGGCTGCTGTTATTTGGCTTACCTGAGAGTCTCTCGAGCTCCCCTTTCCCACTCCGACGACGCCGGCGCCCGACGCAAAACGACACCAGCAACGATCGCAACAAACGCCGCGATAGTTTTCCGAGACCCTTATCGCATCGACCCCTCCGAACGCGACGAGAGAGCCCCATAGCGACAGAAAGCGCACCGGAGATCAAAGACACCCCTGTGGCTTGGAATCGTGGGCAGCACCTCCAGGCGCACATGTGACCGTCCCCTCCTCCCAACTGCCATCCACCCTCCACGACTCCTGGTGCTGGACCACGCGTTTCGCCCAATTAGCTGCAGGATCTTTGGACAGCCGCTGCGAGTCTTCCAAGAAAGAAGAAGTGAGGGGCTTGCGAACTCTGGGGCGCCTATTCCGCATTCATCATCCCATCGGTTGCATCAAAGCCAAGTCGTAGTGATAGCCCCGTTCGGGATACAAGCACAACACCATGTCGAGCTCCGCCGGTGGAGGGGACTCCAAGTTGTTTGCTCGAGTAAGCCTTCCTGCTCCTCTACCATGTCTCAGCCTCGTAGGACGTGAGCTCCCTCAACACGTCCTTAATCCGCTGCGCTGAGACTTTCCATCTTTGTCTCCTTTCCCTCCCTTTGCCCCCCGTACCCTCGCCGCCCAACAAGAACCCCTCCATATCCCAATCACGCATTTCGACCTCATGTCGTTGCCAACCCGCCCTTCCCTGCCGACACGAACCACGGGATGGCCGCCATGTTTCTCGCATACATTCCGCCGACGACGACGTATAGTTCGAGGCTAAAATCTCCGCAGGGCAAAGTAGCCGAGCTACGCCTCGAGCTGAACAGTGGAGGAAAGAAGGACAAGAACTATTCGTCCAAGAAGATTGCGCTCAAGAAGATTGTCGCCAACATGACAATGAGCAACAACGATATGGTGGCTCTGTTCCCTGACATCATCGGATGCATGGGTATCCAGAGCTTGGAAATTAAGAAGATGTAAGTCTTTTGGGAGCTTGGAAACGTTCCATAGCTGACAGATTGAAGGTGCTTCCTATTCCTGGTCAACTACGCAAGGATGAGACCCGAAATTGCCGTCAAGGCTATCCCTGTGTTGGAACATGTTGGTCTATCCAGTTCCGTTCAGCGAGTAGCAACTAACCATGACCTAGGATATGGAAGACCACAACCCCCTAGTGCGAGCACTGGCTCTTCGCACAATGTCCTATATTCATGTGCGAGAGTTTGTCGAGGCGACTGTACCGCTGGTCAAGCATATGCTCAAGGACGGTGACCCCTATGTTCGAAAGACGGCGGCGTTTTGCGTGGCGAAGCTTTATGATCATGATCGACATATGGTGGAGAATTCAGATCTTATTGATCGCCTAAACTCTCTGCTGAGAGATGATAACCCTACGGTAGTCGCAAGTGCGTTGGCTGGTTTAATGGATATCTGGGAACGCAGTGATGCCATCAAACTCACCATTGACTACAACAATGCCTCCAAGATGGTGGCCATTCTCCCTGACTGTTCTGAGTAAGTCGGTTAATTGTTAAAAGGAATATTGCTAACTCATGAAAACAGATGGGGTCAGACGTATATCCTCGAGGCCCTCATGTCATACGTACCACAGGAATCTGGAGAGGCGGTATTGCTGGCCGAGCGGATATCTCCACGACTCTCGCATTCTAATTCGTCCGTCGTGTTGACCTGCATTCGGGTGATTCTGTATCTGATGAATTATATCGCCGACCAAAAGCAGATCTCGGCTCTCTGCAGGAAACTGTCGCCCCCTCTGGTTACACTTCTTGCCAAGGGGCCCGAGGTCCAGTATCTCGCTCTTCGAAATGCCCTTCTCATTCTCCAGCGACGACCAGAAGTCTTGCGGAATGACATTCGAGTCTTTTTCTGCAAGTACAACGACCCCATCTATGTCAAGGTCACCAAGCTTGAACTCATCTTTATGCTCGCCAACGAGGACAATATCGATGAAGTCTTGACAGAGCTGCGCGAGTACGCCACCGAGATTGACGTTCACTTTGTGCGCAAGGCGGTGCGTGCGATTGGAAAGCTTGCCATCAAGATTGAGCCAGCAGCGCGACGGTGTATCAACCTGCTCCTTGAGCTTGTAGCAACCAAGGTCACGTACATCGTGCAGGAGGCTACAGTGGTTATCCGAAACATCTTCCGCAAATACCCCAACCAGTACGAGTCTATTATCAGCACCTTGTGCGAGCACCTCGACTCCCTGGACGAGCCTGAGGCGAAAGCGGCTATGGTGTGGGTGATTGGCCAGTACGCAGATCGAATCGAGAACAGCGATGCTTTGCTGGAAGACTTTTTGTACTCGTTTGCCGAGGAGCCAGTCGAGGTCCAGCTGGCCTTGCTCACGGCGACGGTGAAGCTCTTTATCCAGCGACCAACTAAGGGACAAGAGCTGGTGCCTAAGGTCCTGAAGTGGGCGACGGAGGAGACAGACAACCCTGATCTTCGAGACAGGGCGTACATGTACTGGCGGCTATTGTCTACGGATATGAACGCTGCGAGGCAGATTGTGATGGGCGACAAGCCAGCGATCACGGCCGAGTCAGAACGACTCGACTCGGCGACATTGGAGGAGATGTGTCTCAACGTGGGCACTCTGGCGACGGTGTACCTTAAGCCGGTCCAGACCGTCTTCAGATCGGCGCGGCCCCGGAAGCTTCAGGACTCGCCGGCTCTGCAGAAGCAGAATCTCCTCGTGGCGGCGGACAGTCAGAAGAGCATCAGCATGTTTGGCCACGCCGGGCAGCCGACGGACATGGACCCCAGGAGCCGGACTGCAATGACGAGCAACGGTCAAGGGAACATTGCGCAGGCGGTCAACGATGCGGACGCATACTTCTCGAGCATCGGCACGCAACAGATGGCGTCAATGCGCATCGACCAAGGGGATGATGTGTTTGGAGGAGGTAATGGCCACTCGACCGGGTACGTGGTGAGCGCGCATGCCCCTCAGGCGGTTCTCCAACCAGCCCAGGGCGCAGGCAGTAATGGTGATCTTCTAGTGCTATGAGCGATATCTGAGTCAACTATCTAGCGACGGGAGGCATAGTGAGGATTCAAAGCAGTTCAAATAAACCAGTACAAAGCTCGTTCTGTGTCAGAGACATATCTTGTCAGAGCACGTGTGTCTTCCTTTGAAGCCAACCTGAGACCATGTCTTCTGGGCGCCCCTTGTCAAGCTGATTCTCGACTCATGGCAGGAATCTACGGAAGATGGCCCGGGAGACGGAGCATGCTTGATTGGGCTTGGCCCAAGAACCTTAATCCAGATGTCCGTTTGGGGCGAAGCCAGCCATAGGGTCACACTGGCGAGATCTAGACTTGCCTCTTTGGTCGGGACATTGAGGCCAATTGAGGAGCATCGAGGCCAAGAGGAGCGAAATGGCGGAGAAACAGTCGCACGTATGGGTGGCCTCATGGCGCAGATGAGGGGGGAATAAAACCCTGAGATATCGGTGAGCGAGCGGGTGTCGAGACTGCGTCGTCCGCAAACGACTGTGGCGGGAAATCGCTGGGGTATTCCCTCCATCTTGGGGGCGAGATACGGTTCAGGAACAAGCCGACTCAGGAGATGCATCCATGCAAGTCAGTGTGAACTCGAGAGCAGAGTTGATTTGAACTGCCCTTTACTTGTCTTGATCAGCTTTTTGTTAGCAAACCATCACGGAATAGCAGCAATGACCGTTCGGGCATCAATAGCTCATCTCCGGGGGCCATGAACCTGGCCTAGAATCTGGTGATGGAGTGAGCAGTGACCAGTAGTGCGAGTAGAGCGGATCTTATCCGAGGAACTGATCCAATAGTTCTTCTCGAAAGTTCTGTTAGTGTAAACAAACGGAAGAAAGAGATCTCGTTGACCAAAAGTGACGTTAGATATCATAAGGGGTCATCATGGAAGAGAGGACGAACTCATGATGGATGGGGGCGAATAGGAGACCAACCGAATGGCGGCCCATAATGGGAAAGACAACGGATCCAATGGTAGGTAGACTGTGCAACGTCCTGTTGGGCAGCAGCTCAGGCAATCAGATCAGAGCCCATGGACCGCCAAAAGCTTCGTCTCCAGGGGCAGCAAATACAGTGCGTATTCCGAAGCCACCAAGGGTCGATGGCTTGCCGAGGCTGGGGCTAGTCGAGCGGCCCATCCGGCTTCCGTGGCCCGTCAACCACGGGCGGGCAACCACACGGGCAACGACTGGTGCCAGTGGTTCCTGCCGCAAGAACTGAACCTTGACTTGCTGAACGGGAAGTACCTGCCCGTGTGGGCAAGGTACCTCGATGCCCGCCAACCGAACCAGAAGGTACCTGACGTCCCTCTGTGCTTGGCTCCTTCTCACTCCATCTCTTTGGGTCTGGGGAACTTTTTAGCCTCCCGTTCTATCCTCGCATCGGTCGGCTTCTTGTCCCTCTCCCCGTCAAATCTTGCTTTTTGGTCCATCAAGAGACACAGGCAAATTGGATCTCGTTGCTTCGTCGTTTCCGCGGCGGCTCAGAGCATTTTTAAGCACCATCAGAGGAGCGCCAAGCGTCCTTCCCCAGTCGTTTCAGCTACTATCATACTTCGGTGCGCTGCGCGTACCAAACCACCCGCTCAAGCTCCAGAGAGTACCTCCCTCAGCGGTGTCGTCACTTTTACTCCCCGTCTGTACTTACTTTATCTTGGCTCTCTGTCCGACCTTTCTCGCATCCATTCAACGTCTCCTCCCCCGTGGGCGCCAACGGTTTCCCCTCGTATCTCATCCGCCGACATCGACACCTCCAAGCAGCATAGCCCCCCTTTGCTCCTGCACCTCGCAGCCTTCCCATCGTGGGTTGCTTCGCCCTGGTCTTGGCTCTCGTCTTCGCCCTCGTCATCGCTGGTCGTGCCTCTCTCGGCGACTCAAGAGCCATCCCCAAGCCAAGGCTCCCAAGGCCCCAGGCCCCCCTCCCTAGCCGTTCCTCGTCGGGCAAAGCGTCCATCGAGCGACTCCACCAAGAAATCCACTGCGTCGCACCGTCCGCTCCACTTGGGTCTCCACGCTCCAGCCGCCTACCGCCCAGGGTTGCTTGCTTGACCTGCTGCTTCGCTCTGCTGTCGCCTGCCTCTTCCTCTGCTCTGCGTCCTCGTGCGTTGCGTTGCTCTACGCTGCGTTGCATCCATCCTGTCACAACTTGATCAAGCGTCTTGTCTGGCTGACAAGACTCCGGCCATTTCTGCCCCACCCCCGGTCTCCCGGCCCCCGGCCTGGTCGATCCATCCTCCCAAGGAACTTGACGTCTTTCACTTTTAATTCCGAGACCAGACCTACCTGGCCACGCTACGCTACCGAGACGCTTCCACTCTCATCCGCATCCTTGATCCGCCATCCCATCCATCCTCGAACTCTTGATCGTGAACCCACCTTTCCACCAGTGTCAACACCCGCGAATGATCTGGTCGCGCTGGTCTCACTCTCCATCACACGTTTTCCAGTCTCGCGTGGTGTGATCATAAGCCTTCGCCGCCCTGTCATATCCGCCCTTCTCCCAGAATGTCGGCTCCAGCGGAATCCACCATGAGCGGTGGTAAAGCCGTACCAGAAGAGACCTCACGACTCGAACAGCCTAATGACGCTGTCGCCCTTGACAACATAGACCAGCCATCTCAACAGGCGCCCCTCGATCCCGCACGCGACACTGATAAGGCGGACAACAACGCTGCTTCAAACGAGCCATCGTCGTCGACAGCCGCACCAACAACATCCGAGAACCCCGAGCAGTCAAACACCGCAGCACCTCCCTCGCCAAAGGGCAAGGAAAAGGAGATGGCTCCTCCGCCGCCTACGAAGCAGGACTCTAACTTGGGTATTGGACCTGCTGTCGACGACATCAAGGCTGTTGCCGGGGGCTCGTCTGATGGTCCTGTTTGCAACATTACTCTTCTCCTGACATCGGGAAGTCGACACCCTTACAAGATCGACGCCAAGTATTTGAACCGGAGGAATGTGGATATTCCAGACCAGACGGAGAGCGGACAGCCGGATCCTTTCAGCATCAGCATCTACACCCTCAAGGAGCTGATACTTCGTGAATGGCGAAATGATTGGGAAGCTAAGCCTGCTAGTCCCAGCAGCATCAGACTTATCCATTTTGGAAAACTATTAGATGATAAGGAGCAGTTGAAGAGTAAGATTCACCGCTGGTCAGACCAATTCACCAAGGAAAGCTTTACTAACCGACTTGTAGAGTACCAGCTGAGCACGGAGAGCCCCAATGTGATACATATGAGCATTCGGCCACAGGATCTTGATGAGGAAGAACCCAAGGCTGGAAACAAGAATCTCTCGTCAGGGGGCGGCGATGGGCAGCGATCTCGAGGGTCAGGCTGCTGTGTGGTATTATAGGCGACATCCACGATGGGTTGAAGCGATTCCTGAGCAAAACAAACTCGGCCCCTGTATCGGTCAAGGGGCTCACTACGACATGGGCTAGAATCTATCGACAGCTGCGAGTTGAGCTGCCTGCAACAACCGACGAGCCCAACCCCTGACTGTCCAAACAGTAGGGTGTCGCCCGTACATTCATTAGTGTTTTCTTGGTCTATTGTCTCTGGTAAGGAGAAGCGAATGATGGGTATGACGCGTGGAAGACGGGGACATCGGAGTCTACATTGGCGTATCATTGTGTATATTCAATGTTTGCGTGTTTCTTTTTTTTCATTTATTTTCACCGGCGCTTCGCTGACAGGATTGTCAATGCCTTGCGCATATCTAGCAGGATAGATGGCACTCATATTGCTGAATTCATATTATTTCATCCCTGCACACCTCAGGCGAGCTGGCCTGTTTAGCTCTTGAGGGTCGACCGCCTTGGTCTTCTATAAAGCGTATTGAGCCTTGTTGTAGAATGTCATGACATGGTTGCTCGGCTGGTGAACTGCGGTGTATGTTTACTGAATCTTGAGCTTCTTCTCCATCTCATCGTGGAAGCCAGCAACACCCCTCGTCTCATCGCCGGTAAAGATATCCTCCCAGGTAATCATGTCGTCGCGACCCTTGAGGATATCCTCGTGGACACTAGGCAGACCTCCGCCGAGAGCCATGGGCCGCCACTCGCCGTTGCGGACAATCTTGAGCTCCATACCGCGGCGGATGGGCTCGGCCATGCCAAAGGAGCGGCGGAGGGTCTCCATGCGGAGGGACTCCTGGGTAGCCTCCCAGTTCTTGAGGCGGGCCTCGAGGGGGTGCGCCGACACGGGGACGGACGACTTGGCGTCGAAGGGCGAGACGCCGACGCCGTGACGGAGGGTGTCGTGGATGCCCGGGGCAGAGGGCGCCGACGAGGTGTGCGTCGTGTGGGTGAAGGTCTGGGGGTTGTTGTTTCCGGGGACGATGCGCATTGACTGAGACTGGAGGGGAGGGTTTGTTAGCTTGATGCTATCGCGGAGGATGGGATACGGTGGTGCTTGATGCTTACCATCTTGGCGGTTTGTGACTGAGGCGGAGAGGGAGAAGAGTGTTGCTGAGTGCGAGATGCGAGTTGTGCTTCGGTGGTTTCCTCGAAATGGGTGTTGTGAGGTTATTCGTGGAGGGAAACGTAGGCGACGTTGATGGGAGGTTTGGCTGGCTGTGTGTGGTTGATGATGAAAGCTCCAGCTGCCTTGAGCAGCCTTGCGCTGGCGTTGCCGCACCTAGAGGTACGTACCCACACCTGCACCTGTTGGAAGGTACGTACCGCCGAACCCCGGCTTTCCCATTCATGATGAGACCCACGCAGACATCGTCACTCACTTACCTAAGGTGAAGACTTCCGACTTCGCTCTGACTGTAATACAAGAATGAAACTTGTACTTCTTGGAGGAACTCAATTCACATCATGAGGCCTCTTCCGACGCGTCCCCCCATTATAAGGATCGCCAATGGCACCTTTTACCGACACCATCCCAACGCGGCATCCTCACGCCCCAACCCACCGCTCTTTAGCGACTTGAGCTTTGAGCTCGCTTCAGCGTCATCCAAGCCTCGCAACTGGTGCATCGTGGGACCTTCGTTGTCAGGAAAGACAACTTTCCTACAGGCACTGAGGGGGAGGTTTCTCTGCGATCCTCCCGCTGCCCGGTCTTATCCGTACTTGTCTACAGACGCTGTTTCGAGCCGGTTGCGGACACCACAAAAGGCTATTCAGTATGTGGGATTTGATGCTGAGCAGGGCGGAGGGAGCTTAGGCGGGAATGTTGCTACGAGTGCGTATCTGTCAGCGAGATATGAGTCGAGACGTGAGATCACCGACTTTTCTCTCAAAGACTTTTTGCTGGGCAACACGGAGTTGAATCCCATGAAGGAAAACCTGGATGACGATGCCAGCATCTCACAGGATCTCCTTGCTAGAGTCGTCAGAGATCTCAAGCTCGATCATCTCCTCGATCTACCCGTTTCGTTCCTCAGTAACGGACAAGGTCGAAGGGCTCGTATCGCTCGTGCCCTTCTCACAAAGCCCGAGGTGCTGCTCCTCGATGAGCCCTTCATGGGACTCGATCCGCCTACAGTCACAGGCCTGAGCCCGTTGCTTCAATCGCTGGCTGAAAAGGCAAGCCCCCGGTTAGTGCTCAGCGCGCGACCGCAGGATCCGGTGCCCGAATGGGTAACGGACTTGGTGTACCTAAGGACAGACTGCCAGGTGGGCTCGATGGGACCCAAGGAAGAGGTCCTTGATGGTCTGAAGAAGTACATTCAAGGAGTGCGAAAGGGTGGGCTCGTCGAGGACGAGAAGTTGCCACTCCACTCTCTCGTTGATATTGGACGTGTTCTCCCTTCAAGCGCATCCACTGAGGGATCGGGTCACCTGGAGCACGCATCTTACAAGGAGCTTGAACCCGTGAACCCCAATGCTGAGCCGTTGGTGGAGATGGACGGGTGCAGAGTTCAATATCAAGGAAAGATTGCGCTGGGTAACTGGACTCAGAAGACTACTGACGGCTCCAAGGATGGATTGATATGGACAGTTCGACGGGGTGAGCGCTGGGGAGTCTTTGGACCCAATGGATCAGGAAAGACGACTATCGTCTCCTTGCTCTGCTCAGACCATCCCCAGTCCTACTCCCTTCCCATCAAGCTGTTTGGAGGATCTCGTCTTCCAGAGCCGGGCTCTGGTAAACGGCCACTTACTTTTTGGGATATCCAGTCCCGAATCGGACACTCTAGCCCGGAAGTTCACCAGCACATGCCTCGTAACCTGACAGTTCGTCAGGTTATTGAGAACGCGTGGTCAGAGACCTTCCGCGCAAAGCCAAAACTGGACGATGCAGCCCGGGAAAAGGTTGAGGCTGCCCTCGAATGGTTTGCGCCAGAGCTGAACCCAAGCTACTCATCACCTTCGGGCGAGAAGCTCGCATGGGCAGACGAGTACATGTTTGGCGGTCTCTCTTTCAGCGCGCAGCGTGTGGCCCTATTTATTCGCTCCATGATCAAGGGTCCAGACGTGGTTGTTCTCGACGAGGCCTTCAGCGGCATGGACGATGCAGTACGGGACAAGTGCACGCTGTTCCTGGAAGAGGGCGAGGCCAAGGCATACCGAGGCGAGGAGGTTATTGAGAGCGATGCCTCCAAGTCTGGCCAGGTCAAGATTCCGGGTCTTTCTGACAACCAGGCTCTCATTTGCATTGCTCACGTCAAGGAGGAGGTGCCCGACTGTGTGAGGGAGTGGCTGTGTCTCCCAGAGGCCAACACAGGGCGAGCTGCGAGGTTCGGACGGCTGGAAGGTCCGCTGAGGACTGACGAAGGGAGATGGCGCGAGGTTTGGGGATTCTAAAAGAGCTATTGTTTGTGTAATCGATGCCATGGCAGAGATGGTCATCTAGAAGTCAGAGGCACGTGAGCGCAAGTTAAGAGGTAAAGTGCAGGAAGGAGATACCAAGTGAAAATAAAAAATGCAGGTGCTCCATTGATGATGATGCCATCTCACAAACTGGTACAACACCTAGTTTCACCATCTTTTTTCCAATATTTCATCTCATGATTCAACTCGCAACCGTTAATTCCCATGAGCCGCGGCAGATGGTGTAGCTAACGTTAGCAAGCCACATTCTGCGGCAATCGGTGCTAAGCATGGCACCATCCGACCGACGGCGCCCGACAGCCAGACTAGAAGGTCCCCGTCCCGTCCAGGTTGTCTCAGAAGCTGTCTACCAGTAGCCAACCAGATTGACATCACCACCACCACCCTCCTTCTCAATTCAACCTCACATGGTCATTCCATTCCTCTCTACCCGGTCATTGTAGTCGCCGAATTCCTCTGAATCCATCTCTTCTTACTCCCTTCAACCTTAATTCTGTTCTTCACCCACAATGGCCTCCCATCAGAACGATGGCATCGACGATGAGGACCTCACGGTTCATGCGTGCTGCGCGCCGCTCGAGAGCTTCACCCGACCCGTCAACGTCAGTGAAATAAGGTGCGGCTATCGGGAAACTCGTCGCCAAGAGCAATTGATACTCATCCTTTCACAGCGAGGACGAGCGGAGACCCTTCTTCCACTGGCCTTACTTTGGGCCTCTGCTGGTTGAGAATGAGAGCAGTGATGCGAGGGATCACTGCGCAAACGAGAGAAGTGCGCATTTATTTATTACTCTTTTACGTGACCAGCGCTGACGCATCGCAGCGTTCCTCTCATACCTACGCCTCTCAATCTACATGGCCATCGTATCGGTTGCCATCACCCTCTCCTTTCACCTCAAGACCGAGGCGACGCCGCTGGAGCTGCGCATGGCCAAACCCCTCGGCACCATTTTCTGGGCCCTGTCCGTCATGACCCTGTTTGCCGGCATGGGCAACTACATCAGTGAGTGTGGCGACGATGCGAAGAGGATCCGCGCAGCCTGCTGACAGGTCACACGCAGCAACTGTCAACAAGTATAGCCGTAGAGCGGCAATCGTGCAGATTGGTTGGAAAACACATGCCGTGAGTTCCCTTCCCCTCATCAGATCGCAGAAGCACAGACCGACAGCTGAGCCCTGGTTGATTTGTGTACTGACATCCCTGTCCAGATATTCAGCATCACAGCTGTAGCCATCATAGGAACTTGCCTCATCCTGCTTGTCATTGCCAAGATTCGCAACTCAAGTTCATGATGACATGAGATATCCAAACTTGAAATTCCATTGTATTCTAGCGCCAGAGTTCATCATGCAAAAGCCTTCCGTAGTTGATGGTGAAGAAGGAAATGTCCATCCATATCCACGCCCTCCCAACCGGTAGATCCCATTACGCCTCATCCTTGACCTGCTTTTCCGCAGGCGCCGCGTCTGCTGGTGGTGCCGCCGCTGCTGCTTTTGGTGCTTCAGCCGACCCTGGCGCTGCCTCGCTGGCAGATCCAGCCGTATTACAAAATAGATCACCTGCGTCCTTGTCACGCCGCGGCATTCCATAGTCATCCTCCTCGTCTGATTCGCTCTCTGAGCATCCACCGACTTCTTGACGGAAAAGACGCGCGAGGTTCCTTGAACTCGATTCCAGCTCGGCAAACGTCAATGTCTTGCCGTCCCATGAAACCAGCGGTATATCCTCCAACGCTGGTAGTTCTCCCTTGCCAGGCAGCGTGACAAGCATGTCAATCTGAGATGTAGAATCAAAGGTAGAAGTAGCCTTGTCTGCTCTTCCTTTGTCCCCATCTTCCTCTTCATCTCCCAAGTACTCTTCTGGGACGTTGCTCAAGTCACTGTGGGCTCCGAGGATAACACTGGCCGTCTCCGGGCTGGGGTAGAGTGTCAAGTAGCCTCGGAGGCGTGATAGCTGAAGCACATACTCTAGCCAGGCTGGGTGCTTCTTGGTGGCGTGCTTCTTGGCCAAAAAGGCTGGCGTGTCTTTCTTCGTTTGCTGCCTCTCCAGAATCCGTGATACGTAACCATGGAGCTCAACCCACTTGTCTCCCATGATGAGGATGGCATCACTGGTTGGTGCTTGCCAGAAGAAAGGGTTATCTGGCTCCTCGTCGGTGGTTTTGGGGGCTGTCAAAGGGGTGGTGTCGTCGAGAAGGGTGCTGCGAGACTGGAGACTAATGCCCATGATGTTATCAGTCCAGTCATGGAGAATAGAGGCGCGAGAGTAGAAGCTGTGCAGCATGGTGAATTTGACATCTGATCGGCTTAGCATGGTGTCTGGGCGAGTGCGAGGTTTCACTTACAGTGAAAGAACTGGGACGATACCTCAGTGTGAGGTGCCAGCACAAGTACATGGTTATGTGAAGGCTTTCCTGGCCAGAATGATTCCAGGAATCTCACCGAGCTCTCCTCTTCATCGATTTGGTGAGAGGGGATTCGGTGGCGGAGCGAGATCATCTGCGACTGGGGCAGTTGACCCGATGATCTCAAGGGCCACTGGAAGTCAGACAAGAACTTTTCAAGAGGCTGCTCGACGACCGAGGGCAGCTCAATGGTAAGGTGAGGAATAGTTATGGGGCTCTTGTCCGCATTTCGAAGAGAAGTGAGGAGCCTTTGTAAGTTGGCCGTGCCAAGAGGGGGTGCTTGGATGATGATATCAAAATGCACCTTGTTCCATGCTGAGACTAGTTAGTGCACTGGCAACTCAACCAGATGAGGCTCTGCTCACCAGACAGGGACGAAGCGTCAAGCTTTGAGATCCAAGAGAAGCGAGTCTCGGGCTTATCCGGGAGTTCTATGAGGGCCGACTTTGTGGCCATCACTTGATCCCGAATGGAGCGCAGGAAATAGTCATCTTCGAGGTGGGAGCCATCAACGATGATGGCCTGAGGATGCATAAAGTTATTGATGTAAACTGGGGATCAGGCGGGTTAGACAAGATGAGGCTCAGAAGGGTAATGGGGCCGGTCTTACAAAACGAGCGGATAGTAGCGAGTTTCAACCTTGTCTCAGTAGACGTGGCAGCATGGTCGGTGCGGGCATCTACAGGCACGATTAGGAGGGTGAATTCGATAGTCTCCAGAGGTTGTCCATACCGTGAGGAAAGAGCTTGCATCTACCATCGATGCCGTTGATCTGGAGCAGAACCTCAAGCGGCACCTCACTCCTGCCGGCGATAGCAAAGTGAACATGGTTCTGGCCTTCCGCCGACATCTGACATGCCATGGGGAGTAGTGTAGAGACGCTCTTGAGGTTAGAAGCAGCAAACAAGACATTCCTATTCCTTTCATAGCTGCCTCCGGTTCCTTGGATATTGCGCAATGTCTTGGCCAGCTCCGGAAACCTGAGAGGTCCATTGTAGGCCTTATCCTGTCCTCCTCTGTTGGCGCCATGGCCCGGCGCCGCCTCGCGGTCTGTCGCAGACTGTCTGCGGTCCGTCACACTGTCGGATGGTGATAATATTAGGTTGTAAACGGCGTAGAAGATGAGCGAGGCGAAGACGACGTAGGCAACAAGACGACCGAGGGCGCGACGACGGGGCGCACGAGTAGCTTGCCATTGAGGGAGTCTGGGGTTGTGTCCGTGGATATGATGATCGTCGTCCTTTTTGGCCATTTCCTCATCGCCGACCCAAAAGCGCGCCTTTGTTCTACCGCGCGCAGGAGTCATGATGGCGGATTTCGTCGTCGGATCTGTCTGGGGGTGGTGTAGTTGTTCAGACTGCGTCGATGGGTGCTGCTGATAGTGGAGGTGGGATCGAGCTCATGAGAGCTTTCGGGCGAGGAACTAGGGAGGGATGTCGACGGAAGACATTTACGCGGCGGGTCTCTTCATGGGCGGCGGACGTTCGCGACGAGGGAGGGAGGGAGAGGGTAAAAAGGACAAAGTCGCTTTTAATGAATTAGGAGCAAAAGATTGAAGAAGGATGACGAAGCTGACCCTTGCTTAGAACCTAGCGGAGGTTAGCTGTTGGAGGTTGTACCATACCGTATGTAACAGCGTGGCTCGTGCTTAGCATCCCGCAGTGTGGCTTGGTTTTAGCTTAGCTTTCAGTGGCTTCAGGATTGAGGGCACCTGGAGATATGCTGTAAGATGGTAGTGTCTCAACATGAAAAGCGATAGAGTAGATGATTGAGAGATATTTGTACATAATAGAGTTTTTTTATCGTCAATTATAAATGATCATGTTCGATAGCTTGATACATGCACTACTAAAACTGAGGCGAGCCGAAATCGTTGTCTAAAGCCATAATGTAACCTTGTAAATACACTCAACACGAGAGGTTCAAGGCCACTTGCCAAGGCGAGGGTGGTTCTGAGGCTTGAGCAGGGAGAAGCAGATAAGGCAGGGTCAGACAATGGCATACCTGAACACGGATACGCGGCAATGACACAAAGTATTGTTCTAGGCGCCGATTCTTCCAAGAGGTTATTCCCAGCCAAAGTAATTAATCACAGTGAGGGCTAGATGTTAGTAGGAGCAGCTTTTACTCCGTCGTAGTGTTAGCAACCGCGAAACAAATATTTTGGTGGGGCACGAATCGTCGCCGTCGCAAAACATCCTTGTAAATTTTCATCCACCATCAAATTATTCACACTTTAACAAGAAACACAACTCACTCTTGTTCCCTTCCTTTGAAACAAACTCTCTCTCTCGCCCCAAGATAATCAACCTCGGAACACTTCTCTCCCATGGCAAAGTCCCGCAGAAATCGCGGCAACGCCGCCCGCAAAAACCCCATAGCAAAAACCATCAAGCCGCCCTCGGACCCAGAGCTCGCCGCTCTCAGAGAGTCCAAGATCCTTCCCGTCATCAACGACCTCAAGAGCTCCGACCCCAAGTCCCGCGCCGCCGCCGCGACTGCCGTCTCG
Organism: Fusarium keratoplasticum; assembly: GCF_025433545.1. Taxonomy (NCBI): domain Eukaryota; kingdom Fungi; phylum Ascomycota; class Sordariomycetes; order Hypocreales; family Nectriaceae; genus Fusarium; species Fusarium keratoplasticum. Next base: position 1,951,722 of record NC_070530.1, on the reverse strand, counting down.
AGCATCATCCAGGATGAGAGGTGTCGCAAGCTGCTCCTGCGCGAGCAGATCGTGAGGACCATCCTCGACCAGACCCTCACTGACGCTGCTCTCGAGAGTCGTGCTGCTGGGTGGGGGATCTTGCAGGTTCTCGCTCAGGAGGAGGAGCCTGATTTCTGTGTTCATCTTTACCGGGTTGATATTCTCACTGCTATTGAGTTTGCGGCCAAGTCGGTAAGTCAAATGTTTCAGACTGACCAAGTACGCATCAAACTCACATGAACCAGGTTACCGAGCTGCTGCTGTCCAAGGAGTTGGAGTTCCAGAAACGTTCCAAGCCTGAGCAAACAGCCATTCTCAGCATTGCTTCGTCACTCATCTCACTTCTGACTGCTCTCGCTGAAGCTCAAGATGACATTCTAGAAGCCATCTCCCGCAACACCATCATCACTCGCCTTCTCTTCCTCCTCACATCTGACGAGCTCGCCAGCAACCCTGAGATCGTTTCACTAAGGAGCGATGCTCTGGCCTGTCTCATGATCCTCTGTGAGGACAACGAACAGCTTTCCGACAAGGTTGTCGCTTCCAAGGAGCACCGCACATACGGCACCCTGCTTTCGTTGAGAAAAAAGGCCAACAGTGACGGCATTCTTGCCTGTGGTGTCCTGCATAACCTCTTTGCCGCTCTCGAAGGCCAAGACCTCGCTCTTGGTGCCGACGATTCTCTTCTTATCCCCACTCTCTCACAGGCCATCAAGACCTACGAGCCAGGTCAGTCCTCGGACGCTCTCGGCTGGGCGAACCCCATCGAGTGTCAACAGCTGGCCCTCGAGATTCTCGCCTCCATTGGAACAACTCTCAACACATCAGGGGATATTGATGGACCCCCCAAGCCTGAAAAGACGGGAGCCAAGGACGACGAGGAGATGGGTGATGCCGATGGGGCCTCTGATGGAGAGGAAATGGCAGACGATGACGATGAGATGGACGAGGACGAACTAGAAGCCGACATGGAGATGGTAACAGGTGCCGACAGAGACGAAGAAGACGGCAACATCGACGATCTCCCTGTTCTCAAGACCCTCATCGATACGGCCCTCCCCGAGCTCATCCGCATAGCCTCCCTCTCCCCCTCGGATGACACAGCCCTTCGCCTCCAGTCCCACGCCCTCGCCGCCCTCAGCAACATCGCCTGGTCCGTCTCGCTCATTGACTTCTCGGACAAGCACAACGCTCCTATTCAGGCCGCCTGGGACCCCGCTGGCCGCGCCCTATGGACCGGCGTCGTCGCCCCTATTCTCGCCACTGACACTGCCGACGTCGGTCTCGCGACACATGTCACCGGCCTCGCATGGGCAGTCGCCCGCTCTCTCCGCGGCCGACCCTCGACCCCCTTTGCTGATGAACACCGCCGCTTCATCGCCCTTTACCAGGCCACCAAGGGCTCCCCCGCCGCCCAGGATCCCGAAGATCCCTTCCAAGCCCTCAGCGTAAAGTGCATCGGCGTCCTCGGCCAGCTAGCCCTCGAGCCCGCACCCCTGGGCCGTAACCGCGACGTCGGCACCTTTCTCATCACCCTCCTCGCCGGTCTGCCAGCCACGCCGCCCGCCGACGCCGTCGAGGCCCTCAACCAGGTCTTTGACGTGTACGCCGACGAGGGCTACTCGTACGACAAGGACGTCTTCTGGAAGGACAACTTTGTCAAGCATCTCGAAGAGGTGCTCCCCAAGGCGCGCGCCATGGTCAAGACCATCGACAAGCGCGCCCATGGCGAGCTGCGCCTACGTGCGGACGAGGCTGTGCTCAACTTGAATCGTTTCTTGGCGTACAAGCGGAAGAACAGGCCCGAGGCTTAGGTTTAAATAAAAGTTGTTGAGTTTTTAATCTGATGAGAATATGAATCTTGGTATATGCCGCAAGCAAAGCATTTTAAACTCATCATGTAACCCCGAAGTGACCTAGGAGACGCCCATGTGCCCTTATAGCTTACGCTTCCATTTACTTTGTCCTCAAAGTTGATCCCAATAATCAGCACCTTCTCTCATATTCGACAGTTCCAACATATTGAACCTCTTAACCGTAGGTGATAGGTTCGGTCCCGCCTCTAGATACTCCCATGTCTCTCAGCACCGTTCAAACACCCGATATAAACCCTTCAAACTTGCAACCTCCAGCACTCCATCTTGCATGAGTGATTTGGTCGCCACCAGTCTCGCCTTGAACGCCGGAAAGAAAACGTGCTGTACGGCGTGCCTCACATGCTGCCGTCGAGCACGTAAATCTTCGTCAATTTCCTCCTCGCGAAGGCTTTCTGGATCGCCCGGCAGTGCTGGCAACGATTCCGGTACGTAGAAAGTGGCCAATTCACGCAGAAAGGTTTCAAAACACGCCTTCTCCTCGGTCCAATCGACAGCAGGGCCAAGACGGAGGAGAAAGCGAGGGAGTTTGACCAGGGGTGGAGTATAACCCTTAATGAGAAGCGGCAATGAGACAAGTTCGCCAGCAGGGGAAATCTCCAGAGAAAAGTACTCGAGCAGCATTTCGCGACGCTCAATGAGCTGATCTGCCACACGGTTGACCAGGGTTTCAACGTCAAAGTCCTCATCAGGCGAGGCAATGGCGTTCTTCTCCGTCTGAGCTGCCATTCGAAGCAGCTCACGGAGATCCAGTGCAGGGCCAAATCTGATGGTGCCAAAGTTACCAAAGTCTGTCAAGCCAAGTTGATAAAAGTATTCGAAACATGTCCGGCCGTAGTCGATCAGATATAACTTGACGTCTCCTTGGATCGCCGCGAGTCGACGCTGGTCGTCAACGATACCAACAAAGGTATGAGAGGAAAAGATCTCTGTCAACTCATTATGCATGTCTTCTCTGACATCGTGCCTCAACTGCTTTATACTGTTGAGTCGGCATTGGACCGTCTCTCGATCCACCATCTCATATTCCAGAGCTTCGGGTGCCACAGATGTATCTCCTGCATGATCGTTCGACGCCGTAGACTCGCTCGGGCCAGTCCTAACAAACATGGATGTAATCTTCCGTTCGGCAGTATCGGTTCTAACCAGGTCATTCGAGTTTCTTCTAGCTCTTTTCGTTGCCGGTGTTCTTCGGCTAGGGGTCCCGTCGGCCTCGGTCTGTGGTGTTGATTCAACAGGCTTTGCACCGGGAAGGAGAGTCTGCGTCATAAAGGTCCGGCTAGTATCAACAGCAGCCAACTTCGACTCGATATGCTCGCAGATGGCCTGGATGATCTCATCCTCATTGAGGAAGTGTACTTCCTTCTTGGTGGGATGGACATTGACGTCTACCCGAGCCGGGTCGATCTCGAGGCTCAAATAGATGAACGGGTGGCCATTCTTGGGCAAGAAATTGCTATACGTCTGCTCCACTGCCTTCTTGATATGCGTTGATTCGACACATCGATGATTGATGAAGAGGAGTAACGTCGTCTTCTTGACAGAATAGTTTGCATTGGTCGCGTAGCCCTCGGCCTTGAAACCCCAGCGCTCTTCTGAAGTCGCAAACTCCAGGAGCTCATTCGCCACACTGCTACCGTGAATCTGGCGAATGCGGTCAATGACAGTGGCGTGGGCCTGTACTGACAAACTAGTCGATGCCTCGCCTGCCTTCTTGCAGGTGAAGCCAACGCCCTTGCAGTGCACGGCGTATCGACCAACCATATCAATAATCTTGTTGAACTCGTCAGCAGTAGAGCGGAAGGCCCTTCTGCGGGTGGGCACATTGTAAAACAGGTCTTCAACCGTGATTTGAGTGCCCGGACGACCCGCCACACCTCTTGGCTCGGCCGACTGACCAGGCTTTGGGGCAGTCAGTCTACCGTCGAGGTAGTGAGCCCGCCAGGCGAGGTCAGAGTCCTTGGTCTTGGTGGTGACAGACAGGTGGGCAATGTGGCTGATGCTGGCCAAAGCCTCGCCTCTGAATCCATACGTTTCAATCGAGGACAAGTCCTCAAAAGTGCTGATCTTTGAGGTGGTGTGGCGCTCGCAGAGAATTGCCAAATCATCTTTCTGCCCTGGGAATCAGCCTTGTGAGTCATATGGGCGTGGTGGTCGAGTCATTCACCTGGATTCCGCAGCCATTGTCGGTGATCTGGAGGAGCTTCAGGCCTCCATCCTTGGCCATCACGTCCAAGGAGGTAGCGCCCGCATCGACGGCGTTCTCAATGAGCTCCTTGAGAGCATGGACAGGAGCCACAATGATCTCGCCGGCGGCGATCTTATTGACAACATTGGGGTCAAGTGCCTGGGCTTCATGTCAGCATGGGAGGTAAGCCACATCTGTGATCAAAGGTGGCAAAGGCAGCCGCAGATAGTTCGCTTACCTTTATTCTTCGGGGGGCACTGCTTTCATCGGGGTCGCCTTCGGCTTTCCTTTTTGTGCCGGCGTGGGAAATGCCGTTGTCGATTGTTGGGACACCTCCCATGTCAACATCAGTCATGATGTGTGTGAGTCGGGCAAGTAAGGTTGCCCGGGGCTGTGTTGTCGCTGTCTCGACGCACTGGCCCAGCAAAATGATGCGGGCTCAGGGAGGTGAATGCACGGGAAGATGAAAGTGGAAATAGTACTCGTAACGCAAGAAGCACGGTCATGTGCGGGTTTGGTTGATGTCTCTTATCCCATGTCCGTTTCCTCGTTGGTTGTTATCTCATCTCTTGTTTCCCCTGGGGGCCCGGGTTGTTCGGCCGTGGTGGCCTGACCTGGTTGACGTTGCCCAGAGGAAGGGAAGCGAAAAAGAAACACAAATAGGCGCGTTCATGCAGGAAAGGGCGAACTGCGTTGATCGTAACCCAAGCCAAGCAATCCATGAAGTGACGGACCTGGTGATCGGATGAAATGCCGGCGGCCTCAGTGGAGGAACAGGCAGCTGCCCGGTCATGTGTGGCACGTGATACAGCGCTTTGCATGCTGGTACCTGCCTTCTGTAGTAAAATACCGAATCACGATTGCAGGTATGTACAGCAGCAACCCAAAGACCGTCAAAGAAGAATTCCCCTGAATTGACCTGGATGCGTCAGCTTATGCCTAAACTCTATTCCTTATGGTCCAATATCATGACTTTTTTTTTTCTTTTTCCACATTGAACAACTCATCACCCTGCAAGGCAGCTTCGCCCTGAAGAAACCTGGCCCCAACAAAAGATCTCGGTACAGATTAGCTCAAGCAGGCCCGTGTGAGCCAGCCCTCCAGGGCTGTGAATACGAGGATCGCGCGGGGATCGGATAGCGCAACCAAACCATAGCCCGACCTCAACCTCAATTCAAGCACCATCCCCCGCGCCGCGTTGCTCCATATCCAGTTGGCCAGGCACAGGTCGATGTGATCCAATGCAAGCTAAGGTAGGTACTGCTGTAGCAGAAGCAGGTGCCTGCCTCTGTGAGCCAGTGACATGGCGTAGTGCAATTCATCCATTCACAATGTCTCAAAGGGCAGCGGGATGTTTCTTGCACATTTCACAAGTGTGCATGTGAAATTCTGTACCTCAAAAAAGGGACACAATTAACAAACATCTTTTCCATGAAGATGCCTTGTCAGTCTTTCTCTCTTGGTTGACTCAGTGTCCAAGTTAGCCTGAAGCGAGGCACTCAGCACAGCCTCTGAAGTTACGCCTAGCATTCTGCCCAGCGTCGAATATGACAGTTCAACTTTGTATATTGAGTCATTGTTCTTTTCACTGCGCCCTTTCACAGCCTCTGTTCTTTGTCCTTTTCAACTCATATTGAGCCCCGCAGTCCCACGTTGCCTTGTTTTCCTTTCTCTGCAATTTCCATTTCATAGGTACTCTTCTCGGGCGTCTAGTCCGTGGCGCATGTCCATGTGCCTTTGCTAATCCACTTTGCTCTTTTCACGGTACCCCAAACGTTGAGACAACATGCGCCTCCTCTCCTTTCGTACATCGCCCACTGATGATGGGAAAAGTCTGCAAATCTTTTCTCATTTCAGATTTTTACTCTCTTCACCGCTCTGCTGGGTGGCAAAAAGGTCAGTTGTTGCCTGGATGGCTGGTAAGGTCATCCGGGTATCACCACAAGTGTGAGACACAGGAAAACTTTCCGGGGCGTGACAGTTGGGGCCTCTCTCATCCCTCACCTGAATTCCCAATGCAAGTCTGTAGCTGCTTGTTAACCATGTTGCAACATTGTCTCGCGCGGTTCCGGGATGTTGGGTTGCATGCGTCTGTCAGACTTTGTCATTGACACAAAAAATGCAAGTTTATCACGGATTGTCTGTCATGTGCTCAGGAACCCCAATTCAGGTACACCAGTCAGGAACATGAGGCTTCTAAGAGGTCCACCAGGGATGGATCAACATGAATAAGATGCTAACCGGCATCTTTGAAGTCAACACAGCTGTGGGCGGAATTGACGTACCGTGTACTCCATGGTGCAGTGCCCATGGCAGCCTAGAGCAGATAGTCACGGCTGTGAGGCGCAAACCTCCAGCTCCACCTCCTTGTCGTCATCCATGGCTATGAGTTTTTCCACTTCAACCGTGCTACGCACACACTTGAGAAAGGACCACGGCTTGAAAACAATCGTCCAAAACACACTTGTATTTTAGATCCATTGCTGACCATCTATCTGCCTCGTGGTTCGCAAAAAAATCGTAGCTCTTACTTATTAAAGTCCTGCTTCTCCTGCACCCCTTCTGAATCAAAGTTCCTCCATCTTTCGACAAACTATTAATACCCAGCTACGGGCCCCCTGGGAAGCATCCATCACCAAACAATATCGCACTCTAGCACGACCAACCTTCAAAAAACGTTTCAAAATGGCTCCTTCTACAGTCAATACCTCTACTATCGTTCACCCTCCGTACGTTTCTTCCCCGTGTCTCCCAACTCTCTCCCGAGCGAGAGTGACGCTTCCAGTAGACGCTCCTTGCTAACATGAACCGCTCACTTATCAGATCTATTTCCTCCAACACGCGCTCAGTGTCACCAACTGCCCCGACCAACACCAGCCAGCCTCCAGCTACCTCCGACAACACCACCTTCAGTTACATGCAGCCCGGCCCCACCGCCCCGGTCGCTGGCGACTCTGACGCCGATTTCAACCGCCTTTCCAACAACAGGAATCTCACTCCCATCAGACCCAGAGTCACGGTGCCAGATATGAGTCTGCTAGTGACGACGCCCAAGAAGTCCTAGGCAGTAGAGGAAACACATTCTTCAGTCGACCCGACTCCACAAAGTCAAAAAGGCTGCATGAAGCCAGTGGGGGGGGCTTCAGAGCAACTCAACACAGCCGGAACACAACTGAAGCTTCCATGCACCGAAGCTTCAATGACACAATAACAACGATCCGTCTCGACAACAAGTTTTCCCGACCTTTCGGCGCCAGAGACGGTCCCCCCACGAGCCCTTGTAATCTACCACCACGAATATTTCCGGGCCACCTTTCCCCGTCCTCAGATTGTTATCACCCTCGGCATTATGTTTTTCTGGATTGTCTGTTATTGTTTAGAAGGGGAGGGTGATCAGATTGTAGAATTCCCATTACCCCAGGTTGATGGGTCATATCGGCCAATTCGCATTGGCTAGGTAGCAGGCGTTATGGATAGAATGGATGTTTGGAGATATAGGTGCCTGGTTCAATATTAAAACTGCTTCTTTATACCCCTAAAACTTGCCCCTTCAGGCTCTTACCCACAGCCCGTGACGTCCTCCACCAGCCTCCGCCGCCCCATCCACCCAGCACCCGGGCCACAACATCGGGGTGCCGGACCTGGACTCCGATATTCGCGTCTCCGGCACCCGGGTCCCTCTTGTCTCCCCCATCCCCATCCCCGACACACGGCGGCCACCACGCAAGCCTAGGTCCCGGGTGTGGAGGAAGCGGGCCGTTCTGTAGGGCTCTCGGAGAATTAAAAATAAAAATAAAGGAGCGGCCATCGATCGAGACACAGACGCGCGCATCCCTCCCTCCCTCCGTCCATACATCGCACGCCCCCTCTCAAGGAACCCTTGTTCACCTGCTGACTGACTCTATGATAAATCTGGGTGCTGGCCGCATTGGCCACGGGTTTGGTATCACAAACCACACACACACAACGTTTCTGCATTCATCCATTCACTACCTGCTCTTCCCGCCTTCCTTTGCCGTGTCTTTCCCGCCGCCTCATTGGTGGCTTCGGCTCTAATCCCCTGGCTGCCTCATCTCTGCGCCAATCTCTCGCTCTCCCCCTCCCCCCTCTCGTTCCCTTCCAACTGCTTTGCCGTGAGATCAGATCCTTCGCCAGGGATCAATGCCTGTTGCGTTGTGTAACCAGCACCAAACACGTGGGACGTCGCATGGATTGCTTTCAACATCGTCCTTGAGTATTCACAACGAAATCCTCTACCTCCCACTCTCCGTCTCTCTGAGCCTGCACCGTCCCCCTCACCATAGATCTCAATGTGTCCTTGACGCATAAACAAACATGCTGCCCCTCTCGGTCTCCTTTGCTGCCCAACCCTCATCTGCAGGTCTGCCTTGATACCGGCCAGCCAGCATCGTCCTTCATCTTGGCTCGAGTTCTTCCTCTTTGCCCGCCCACTCTCTGTTTCCCTTGCGACCGAGTCTCCCTCCTGGGTATACTTGAAAACGCCTTCAAAATGCAACAACCTCCAGCAGACTTCACCAACCCTTGGAACTAATCACGCTGCTCATCTAGAGCTTCTCTTTCACCATCAAGGAACACAACCTCATACAGAGCTGCCCAACACAGAGGGGTCAGCTAAAATCAAATTCAACCAGTCATTTGGCCGCTTGTTCAGCCCTGCAAGCCTGTGGCCATTCCAACGTCCTCAACGCAACCCAACGCCGTCGGCTGGAAATGCACGAAACAGCCTCCTTCACAGGATCCCATCCGTACCTTGCTGGCTTCCTCGCTCCTGCAACAAAACAAAAACGGTATATGTGGTACATCACACCGATAGGACTATTGTACATGCTGTGGTGTCCTTATAGACACGAAATCCCATCACACCCAAAATCAAAAAATCAAACATCCCATCCGAGCTCCCCCTTCATCATGTAAAAATGTTTTGTTTCCTTTCATTATCAGTATGGCGCTGTCCCCTTGCGCCTCGTCACTGGAACTTTTCACGGTACTACCGCGGCCGTCCTGGAGCATCGGGCTTATCGATCAGGCCTCCAATATCAACTCGACTCGGCCGCTCCCCCCGAGGCCATGATTGCTCCCCCGGTGGGCGTGCCCCAGGCTGATCTGGCTGGGCTCGGATCGGCGGAAGCTGAAACGACGCTTGAGGCCGTGGTCCGCTCGGAGGAGGCAGTTCGCTTCGGGGAACATGATATGACGGTGGGCCTGCATATTCGGTACGGCTAGGTGATGCCGCATACGACGTCGCTCCAGCACCGACAGCAATGCGAGGAGACAGATTTGCCGGCAGCTGCGTTGAGGGCCCAGGAGCCGGTCGAGATACCAAGGGCATGTCGTTGAATCGGCTTCGTGTCGGGTCAAAGGGTGGCGGCACTGGCACTGACGCTGGCGGCGGTATTCGCTGACTATAGGCAGCCTGAGGAGTCGGCGGTTGAGAACCATAGGCATGCGCCACCTCTCGAGAGACAGGTGAAGGCGGCAAGGGATATCTCAAGCTGAGCATCATGACCACGAAATAGATGGATCCCTCTTTTGCGAGGCCGAGACGGATAGGAAATTGCCTCGGTTGGCCATCAACACCTCTGAATACTAGGTATTCTTGGCGGTCAAGCTGGAACCGCCCGATTTCCTCCGCCCCAAATCCAAGTCCCTGGATGATGTGGTCGAGCCGAGCGAGTATGGGAGGGAGGTAATTCGGTTCCTTTCTCGTCTGCTCTTCGATGAGTTGACTTCGAATCGACAATACCTTATCCCTGTCTGATGGAGCAACAACATCACTCAAGTTCTGTCCGTGAAGAACAGGGTGTCCCACAGCCTCAGTAAAAGCCGGTGATGTCTTTGCAAAGTCCATCTTCATATTTAGGAAAGCCACGGGCTCTCCACCTCTGGCAGCAGTCGGCAAAGGTGCTGGGTAATGGGTAGGGTCGGTGTTCGGTGTTCGTTCGAGGTACCTGGGAGCCATGTGTTCTCTGATTCAAGTGGTTAGCGAAATGGCACAACCAGTCCGTAAAAAGGGGACCAGCATACCCAGGGCCTACTGGCACACCCGAAGGGTATATGCTTAGTGGTCGCCTTGCTGCAGCATCCTGAGGGTGTGGAAACCTGGACGGGTCATAACGCGTATCTCGATCGTCCCTTAACCGTGGTCGACCCCTTTTCTTATGTTGAACATCCACGCATGACTCTTCCTTTCCGTTCGTCACGCATCTCGAGCATGGCCGTTGCGCTATCCTCAACATTAGCCCCTGAATCAACATCTTGCATCGTTTAAAGTTCAAGTGGTCCTCTGAGAAGAGCGAGTGCCAGGCCTCTCATCTTTGAACTCCAGCCCCTTCTTCACCAACACAGAGACGGCTTCTCTGATGGGGGAGGGGGGCTATCTATCGGAAGCTTCCATGCCAATCTGACAAGTCCACTAGGACATAGTATAATTGTGTGTCCATGTTATCCAAAAGCATGGTAGGCGCATTCGATATCGACAAACTCCAGGAAAACTTCAGCACACAACAGGGAGTGGATACCACATCGCGCAAGTGCTCTCAGGGCCTGACAAGAAGGAAGAATACGGATACATACCATCGCAACTATCTGCAAGTCAGCAGGCGAGGCTCAGGGGTAAGGGGTTATCTTCGCACGAGTTGCCACTTACCGAAGATGGGCTCGTTTGCAAGGAACACACGCAGAAGCCACATGGCCTTTGGTTTTCCTCTGCGATTTGGGCGAAGTCATTGCCTGGTTCTCAGCGCCCGTTGGCCGGGCAGATGGAGGATAGAGCGCAGGCGCTCCAGGCCCACCAGGGGGGATGTAGCTTGGCGGTTGAGACATGGACGGAGCGCCTGGTTGAGCATAGGATACAGGTCGTGGTGCCGTTTCCTCCGGCCTGCGATATGAGTATGCGGAAGCGTCGGGAGCTTCTTGCTGGAACAACCTTGGAAGCGTGGGCTGCATATTAATTGGTCCTGGGCGATCAATTGGAGGTTGTTGAGGCAGGTTACCTCGATAGGCATCCTGACGATTGGGATTTGAATAGCCAACAGGTACTTGGCCACGATCACCAGCTTCTTGGGGCGGCTTCGGGGGGAGGGGCGGAGATCCTGACATGGGCGGAGAGGGATATGCCCGAGACCGAGCAATGGCGTCCTGCTCTGCTCTCTCGGGTGCCCAGGTCAGATCCAAAGCTATTTGCGCCAGGTCTGTGATGCCTCGGCGTTGGCCGAGAGGAATAGAAGTTGTATCGAAGAGGGGGCTATTGGTGACCATGAGGGGAGAGGTGCTGCAGGATGATCAGTCGGCTGGGCAGAAAGGTCCCAATCCAAACCAACAACAACAGGCAGGGCCTTTGGTCAAGGCTGGCCTTCCTTTCAGGCTGTGGACTCCAGATGTATGGTAGAGGTTGGTATCCAGCTGCTGACATGCACCCGTCAAGCGCCCGCGGCAGCCCTGGATCCGCAGGCTTCCCCGGCGATGGGCTCGTCTGTCGAAAGGACGAGGGTTTGAAATAACAGGCAGCTCTAGCCAGTCGGAAGAGCTAATCAGGCCGTCGAGTCCACGGCTGCAAGGTTGTCGAGACTGATGAGGAAAGAAGGCTGCCCCGCTTCGAGGATCTGCAGAGCTGAGGTGGCAGGAAAGAAGGACAGGTCCAGGAGATGCCGAGTATTAAGCTGATGTTTGGAGCGTTTCGCTGCGGCAGCGAGGCAAAAGGCCAAGGGTCAGAGGAAGCGACAAGCGAGGGTGAGGACGAGGAGCCGTGAGACGAGATGCTGCACCCGTGATACTAACAGGATGGATCTTGGGGAGGGTTGGTGATACGACATGAGGCCGTGCAGTTGGATGTCGAGACGGAGTCGGGCAGCTGCAGATGTTCCCAGGACCGGAACCTGAGAGGCGGAACCGGACGAAGGAGGACGGGGAGAGTTAAGTCTTTCGGGCCCTTCCTGGCCGGCAGGCCGTGAGCACAACAAGTCGGACTGCGGACGGAGGCTGGACGGTGGCCCGCAGTCGGTTTTTGTGTGACTGCTGGGGCTGCCGGGGGTGGGCGGCGCGATTGAGATGCAGCTGGGATGGGTTCAGGGTTGATGACAGGGCCTCGGAGAGGACCCTGGCTCCGATTTTAGAGTGGCTGCTAGTCAAGGGTTCCGGTAGAGGTCCATGACGAGAATTCTCCGCCTGTCTTGGGCCCCAGAGATGCGTCAGAGGTTTGCTCGCCTGTGTTGTGTTGGGCTGGCCTTTTTTTCTGTCTGGGCGCGCAAGGAGCAATAAGACACGATACGCGGTTGTGATTGGGGCGTGCCTGAAGGCGAAGGAGTGTCACCAGAGGATGAGGGCGATGATGAGAAGGGAGTCTTCAGCCTTTCTCGTCCGTTGCCTGTCTGAGCTTGACCAGAACGGACCTGTCTTATCGGCCGAGGGTGTATGCTCCTCAAGTCTACCTTCCTTGCCTGCCTTCCAACCTGCCTACCAACCAGCAGCTGTAGGGGGGGCGTGAGAGCTAACAAAGGAAGACGAACAAGGGCTGTCAAGCTGGAGAGCTGTATGGAGTGATGGGAGCCGTCGACAGAGACGGGCGAGCGCCGACTGGCTGGGTAGAAATCGGCAGGCCCGAATGGATGGGATTGACAGAAAACGATGAGGAGAAGGACAACCCAACGGCTGGGAATTCGAGCAGCAAAATGGAGAAGCCGCCAACCAGCGGTTTTAACTAGACCAAGGCGAGAAAGAGTCAAGGGAAAAGATGTGGACGAGGATGCAGATGCAAGCGCGGACGCAGATGCAGCCAGATGCAGCACAGCAAGACGCAGCTCGAGTCCGACCGGTAGGTTAGGTATCCGTAGTCTCGTCTTGTAAGTATCAACTAACTTGACGGACCAAGGTGAGCTAAGCCTAGGTACCAGGGCGGTATGGCGGTGCCTGTGGAGATGGTCGATGTGGAGGTTGTCCACGGGCTCTCTGCCCGGCCGAGGGAAGAAGGGGGGGGTGGAGGGGTGAAGCCAGAAATGGGCGAGGGGCCCAGCAAACCCAAGAACGCAGCTAGTGTCAAATTGCTCGGTAACCCTGCAGAATCGCAGAATAGCAGGCCGATGAAGGGCACATGATGTATATTCATGGGTAGGGATTAGGGCAGTGAAGGAGGAGCCGAGAGGCATGAAGCGGGGGATCAATGTTAGTTATCAGAGGCGCGGCGGGGGTCAACAGCAAGGCGGGACGACGACGACGGCATTGGCATTGGCATTGGCAGGGACGAAGCCATCAGTATCAGTCAGAATTCATCAAGCTCGGCTAGGTACCAAGAAGCGAGGGCGGGACTGGAGCCTCATATCAAGACAGAAGCAACAACGCCTAGCCAAAAGCCACGGCACAGCTCTATGAGGCCACTTGTGGATGCAGCAGAGACAACAGGATAAATAAGAGGGTGAGAGCCCAGATGAAGTCGAGCAGAGAGAAGCATTGGCCAATTGCTGAGCCTAGGTGAAGCAAAAGTGGGCTGAGTTGCAGTTGCAATTCATCAAGACCAGCGCGGCGCGTGGTGGCATGGAGCTTTGGGCCCCAGGAGAATCAAAGCGTCAGCGGAACGTTAGTGCTTCTCTATTCCAGATCTGAGGAGCCCGTGAGTGCCAATCCGAAGCTGATGCTGCACATCATGTATCTAGCGGCGCAGATACAGTGTTAGTTGTCGAGTAACAGCACCACTGGGGAGCCATCTCGTCTGTCGGTTCAATGGCACGCGTACAAGGACCACGAAATCAAGGTTAGGCATGACGCTCTGGTCTTCCTTGCCCATCTAGTCCAGTCCGTCCAGTACTTCGTGGCTAATTGCGGAACCAGGTACCGAAGGCCTGTAAAGCTTGAGCTTCGCAAGTTGGCAGGAAGGGTGTGCGGGTTGCGTCTCCTTCGGGCGTGGGTGTTGAGGTTGGCGTTGGCCACAGCGTTGGTGCTGGTGTTGGTCCTTGGCTGGCGTTGGCGTCAGTGAGCGGGCTCTCGGGGTCAGGGTGGAGCCTGGGTCCCCAGCTACCTGCCTGAGCTGAGGAAAGCCAATGGGTATGGGTAGGTAGACATATTCATCGTTCGGCCGCCGCTCCGACTCGACCAAGTCCCTCTTGATGCCTTGGCAGGAAGGGGCCCAGTCACCATATGAGACCGCGATGCTGCGTACGCCGTGAACCTGTCGGTACGAAGGAGGCCAGGAAGGATGCCCTGATGGCCGGAAGCCCGGGGTATGAAAGACAGGGGCCGGGGCTAAGACCTGGGAATGGGACTGGGACTGGGATTGTTTTGGAAATGGGGGGGCGGATGATGCAAGAGATGATGTTGGAGAATGATGGGATGAAAAGAAGAAAAAAGCCGGGGGTCGCCTTTCCCTGGGCTCTCTTGCCTTGCTCTCCCTCACCCTGCCCTTGTCTGCCATCCACAGCCAATAGCCGGTAACCCAAGCTCTGGTTAGGCTTGTTGCGGGCATGTGTAGACGCTTTAGTGCAGGCGGTTGCGCCGCAATTGGAGGGCTCTTGTGCTCGTTGCGGGTTGGGATGGTTGGCGATCCTAGTGGTGGTCTGCTGCTCCGGCCGGCAACATCCAACGTCGCCCGCGCTTCGCAACTACAGCACGCGCTTCCTGCTTTAAGCCCCGGGAGCCTGGGATGACACGGCCAGCCTTGGTTGGGTGTGGTAAATTTAGCCAGAGGTTACCAGCGGCGGCGGCGAAGCGCAGCAGGGTTGAAGGTAGCCCTCGACATCCATGGGATTGGGACTCGAGGAGATGGGAAAGTGCGAATAGTAGCTTGGATTCATGGTTGTCTTGGGTGGTGGCGTTGGTGGGGATGAGGGATGCCGGCGCATGCCTCTGCCTGAGTTAAACGGACGCCTGGTCGAGGTCGTGTCGTGTAGGTTGTTGCGATGACATTTGATCAATCCATGGATGTTGCTCCAGGCCAGGTCGGTCCCTACGCAGATAGGCTCGAGGGGCGGCCTCTTCATCTCCATCGATAGCTGCTTCCCGTCCGCAGTTCCATATTTAGATAGAAGGTAGCAGGGAAGTAGTTATCCATAGCACCTGCCTCCACTTCCAATCCCACTGCCAGCTGCCATGGCAAGGTCCAGGAAGGTTCCTCTAACGAGAGCAGAGGTTGGGGTTATTAGTCACCTGCCAATAGCCGCTCTTTGTTCAGTGCACGGTTCCGCAAGTCCATTCACTCACAAGCGGAAGCTCACTCTTTCACTTTCTCTCTTCCACTCTCCAACCTCAATCGCTGGAAACCAACCTACCTCGATGTAGAGGTGGTAGCACGCTCAGGAAGCTAAATGTACGATGCCGCAAGATCTGGTACCAGGGTGCAAGGTTCAGCCCCAGCACCAGTCAGTCCCTCGGTTGCACCACATGCTGCTCTCATCCCCTCGTCCATTGATGATACTCGGTCCTCGATCAGATGGCTCCCTCCCGTCCTGCTCTTGAGTCACAACGACGACACAACCACGGCATGTTGAGCAACACAAGACACCGCATCAGCTCCCGCCTTGGGGGAGCACCTTTCCCTTGTAGACTGGGAGGCTGCTTCAGGAGCACAGCCTAACCAACCCCGGAGGTGCTTGGCTGACACTGCACCAGCGCCTAGCATTTCCCAGGACCCAGGAAATCCACCTCGATCAACGGCCATCCCAAGTTAGCGAGTTAGCAAGTCGTCATCTCTGCCGGCCCGGCGCGCATCGGCAGCCTTGGTATCTGGGGGGAGGGGCTGAAGCACCATGCCGTTGAGACAAGGAGCAGAGCTAGTGTCTACAGGGCCAGCCCCCCTTCGTTCCAGTGCCCTATCAGCCTCACCTGAGATGGATGCTACACTCCTCAGGAGTCTGTCTGACAACACACATCTGGGAGACACCACTCAAGCGTACACCTTTGAAGAGCAGCAAGAGGTGTGAATTCCAGGACCAAGGAAACCTTTCCAGCGAGTCTGGGTTTGCAAGCAAGAGCGAGTTGTGGGGACCTGGAGGCTGGGCTGCCCAGCAGCCTCTCTCCCACCCACCTCTCACGCACGCAGAATCCAGTGAGTAGTGGGCCATTCCCCGCTGTGCGGCTGTCACTACCAGGTGCTGAGTTGCTTGGCGTTCGCTTAGACTGGACCGGACGCTCTCTTTGGCGGGCCTATCGCCTGCTTTGACACGAGACGGAGAAAAAGGCACAGTCCAGACGAAAATGTTCCCTGATACACTCTTTCTGGGCTTCATGGTGCGCTGCTTGTGGATGGTCTCGAAGGATCCCGAGTCTTGCGTTTCCTAATTAGGGACCGTCCCCATGACGTTGCCGCACCCTCTAGCAACGGTCGGTTACCAACTAGTGCAATCCCAAAATCATACCGGCCGCTACGACATACTTTGCATGTACGTACCTGCTCATTGGAGACGGAGGAATAGATCTGGGCCCTGCCGTAGAGGTGCGGGCCAAGAGGAGACCACCTCGCCTGGCTGGATGCAACAGTACCATCGCGGGACGAGTCAACGCATGAGGGCAGAAAATTTCCGTTGCTCGCGAGTGTCGGATCTCACACATCAACCTCAGGCTTGGGACGGTGTCAGGCCAGCCCGATGCCCTTGTCGACCGAATGGATAATGACAGGAGTTGTACCTACCTCTTGCGGGCGCCACACTAATAGCATATCACATCTGTATCGATGTCTGCAGCCCTGGAGAAAATCTCCGTGGCCCGGGGTGTGCTGCCGTCAACGTGCGGCATCTTCACAGTTCACTGACTGACTGCTGCTCCCCCGGCCCTCCTACTCCGAGCGGCCGCTCCCAACTGCATCCCAGGGCGACCCCGTCCGTAGCCTTGCAAGTTCGGCCATGATGAAACGACCAGTTGCGCATCATCAAGCCAGCAGATAAATTCTCGCCCAGTTCAGCAGGCCACCCATACCCAGCACCATCGTTGATGATCGCCATTCTCCTGGGGTGGTGACATGCCAACCTCCCTTTCTAATCTCAGGGCTCGGGATAAGCTCCGGGCTCTGCAGTTGAGATTCCCTTTGGCCCATGGTGGGCGGGTTTGATATCCCAACGGCATCGCTCCAAGGGGAAAGAGATTGGCTCGCCACTGTTTGGATTCGATTCCTGCCCTGGCCTACCCTCCGAGTCGAGTCGAGTCGCCTGAGTCGGGAACTTGATCCCTGCTCTGCTTGACGGAGCCCCGGTGCCACATCGTCACAATGATTACCTCGAGAGATTCCAGCTCCAGGTAGAGAGGTGCCGACCGACAGGTCACTTCATGTTAGAATTACGTCTGTCGAGGCGTAGCCGCGACCGTTGGGCCGGCCCAGCTCTAGGCCAATGGCTAAATGTCCCGACCCAGGGCGCGGCTCGCCCGCCGTCCCGTGCTTGCTCGTCCTAGCTCCCAGACCATGGGAACCTTGGCTCCCAGTGCGAGATGCCACGGCCCAACCAAGGAAGGCTTCATTGTACATGACAGGGCACTGACAAGGCAAAATAGACGGACTGGCAATGGATGTTGATCTCGTCCTTCTGCCCCTGCCTGCTGCTCCATCGCATTCGCAGACTATTCTGCACGCGACCTGCCTGTGGCGTAGGCTATAGTCTACTCAGCTCGGAGATGATGTATTCAAAGCTGTCTAGTTCGGACTCGTGCGTGAATGACGGGGCAGCGCACGATGCCTCTGGTCTGGTCGTCGTCGACGTTGCTGCAGGCAATACACGATGCCGCCTCGGAGAAAAGAGGCTGAGAAAGGATGCAGCCTTTAGCGACGACGGTGTGGCAAAGGGTGAGACATGCCGCTCAGAAGAAAGCTGGAATGGACTCTCTGGCGACTCCGGCCAGGTCCAGACAGACGAACTGGCGTGATCTTGAATCGACAATCGCTTGGCTAGCCACGGTGACTTGTCCAGACCCTTCCCCTTCCCACGCCCCATACCACCTGTCTAGAATTGGATTAATTACCGGCAAACTATCGCGTCTGCACATGGCATTACGGGTCTTGGCATTTCTGGCTGAAGCAACCTTGACCAGCACGGACGACGGACGGCTCAGAGCGATAGGTACTTGACTCAACTGGCAACCATTCGCCGGCATGGATTCTGCTTCATCCTGGATCTTGACTGAGCTGGTCCAAGCAGAAGCAGAGGGGAAAATGGCGGCAAGCCAAGGCGACTAACTCACCCTGGCAGCAAGCCACGGACCCAAGGCTCAGGGCCTGAGCTTCAGAATGTGGGTGCGCCTCAACGCCGTTTTCTTGCTTCTTTGAACCAATGAACCAACGAACCACGGCCGCAGTTCCAAAGCCGTTGAGCCAGAGATGGTACTAGCAGACAGGGACGGCCTTCAAGCCACGGCCATGCACGCAGATCCAGCTGCCGAGTTTCCCAGAGCAAGACCACGACCCAGAGGCCCATCACACCTGTCAGACTTCACCTGAGACATTCAGCATGTGGCCGGAGATGATGCCCTCAACAGCAGCCAAGAGACCTGCCGTTTTGGAGTCTGGTCGTTCCGGGCGTTCCTTTTTCAGTCGTGCCGACATCGTGGCTGTCGCCAGCTCACCGAGCAAACCCCTGTCCAGCTGTCCTTGAACCAGATCCCCACGCCAGTCCCTGCTTGCGAGTTGCATCCATTCCGTGCTGACGGTGACTATGCAATTGCTGTCAACATCCCACACCTCGACATTGCCTCGTGGTCTGATGCAGCTTAGTGCCGTGCCTTGGCACCCTCGACTCCGGCGTGTCGGTGCTGGGAGAGGGCACTGTGATAGACAGGAGGCTGCCAGGAGGCTGTGCAGGGCGAGTCAGGTACCTGCTGCAGTGCGCAAATGGGCGCAGACCGTGAAGTCATGGCTGCTGGCTTTAGACTCAGAAATACGTCCATCCATCTACGAGCTAGGAAGAGTTGCACGAGGTCAACCAGCGGATCTGGTTTCCAATTGGCTCACGCTCATCATTGGAACTACAGAATTATGATATCGCGCCCACGACACAGCATTGACCTGCCAACCAGCTCGAGGACTCGGGTTTGTTCCTGGGACGTATCTTTAGAAGGATATTCGTATAAAAAGCGGTCCAGCCGCACAAATGGCCACACCAGCAGGATGGTTGACTGTGGATATCGGCGCCAGCCTTTACTGGGCTAGCCGAGTGGCTGTCAATGAATGTTCTGTGAACCTACTGTGCTGTGCCGAGGGAGTATGTGACGCCGTCATGTCTTCAGAGCGGTGCCGCTCTCCTCCCTTTACTTTTGCGCAGCGTTAATTTCAATCCGAGAGACTACAGTACGTGCGATACGACTCGATGTCTCGTCCCGGGGCGTCATCGTTGGATCGGGGCCCAAATGGTTAGTTTTTGCCTCCAGACAGGCGCCCTCGGTGTGTCTGGGTTTCCTTGCAGCTGGGGCAGTCTACTGTACAGCACAGTACCGAGGCGAGGGTTCAGCAGAGCTGACTAGCGATGCTTTCCGTGGGATGTCTTAGACAAGGGAACTTATTTGGCGACTGGTTCACAGAGTTGAGAACTCTGGGGTTTCATGACGCGGGTGTTGTCGGACCTGTGGGCGGATGTGGCGCCCTCTGTGTGCTGTGAGACATTGGCGAGAAAGATGTTCCTATCGTGGCAAAGTAGAAGAGTCTGGAGCCTTGGAGACGCGGCTGACAACCTCCATTTTGACGATGTTGAGCCGCGTCTGGGAGCAGCGAGATGTCGTCACATCGAACGAGTGAGGCGATCGAGCAATTAGGGGTTCTACTGGCCGATTGACGACGGCATGTACTCGATCAAATGCCATGCCAAGAAGCAGAAAAATCACCGTGGAGCCATAGGATGGGTCCTTGTTGAAGCTGTCCCCGTCACAATGACTTTGATAAGGGGGGTTGTAGATAGCGATGCTACCCTGCACCGCATCAGCAGAAGACAAATTCTCCTCGGCGTACAACGACTCGGGCATCAAAAGAGGCGTCGGATGCGAGATGCGCGATCGCCTGTTACACAGCATCCCATAGATATAGTACATGGGGCATAGAGAGGCTGTACAACGGACGTGTCGCAATAGAGCTTGAGGTTCCAAGACAACCATGGGCCTGTTACCATACCTCTCTGGCAGCGCAAACCACCTCAAGCCAAGCCCGTCCCCTGTCTACCAGCCCTGGCCACCCAGGTGCAGCGGGACTGGCCAGCAGCTTGTTGGCCCTGCATGAACAGGCCGCGCGGGCGGTAAGCAATATTTCACTGCATTGTATTTTTATTTTTATCTCCATACCTAACTCCCGTACTAATGTGCCTCTGTTGCGGCTGACACGCAGATGGCTGGGGCACATGAGCAGCTGCACTGGGCCAGAGGCAAGGCTTGGTGGGGATGATATGATGATGAGCAGGCTGAACTTCTATTCTCTTCATAGTGTGTAGACGGGTAACTAGATCCGAACCGATAGTAGGGGACTAGACACATAGTTGAACATGAGGTGGCCAGCAACACTAGACCTATATCGCAGCGTAGGTACGTGGGCAAGCATATGCCCGTCTCTATCTAGGTAGTTTTCCCATCAATTGGGCGGATGACCCGGGAATGGCGTCTTGCCTGTCTCGCCTCCAGCTGCCTAGGTTAGGTAGGTTGGTTGTGGGTTTTGTTTTTAACTTTTTGCCAGTGTTGGGTCGCTCCTCTCTCCAGCGACCAGGCTTATTCGGTCAGGTCAGTTGCCGAAACAAAGGTGCTCATGCCAAATATACGAGGAAGGAGCGGGTCCCTACTCCCATGTAGGCAATCCGCCAACACGACGCTGCCATCATCTCCTTTCTTCTTCCTTCAACATCTGGCACCAACAACAGCAGCAGCATCATCTCGCGATACCAAGGCCTCCACCCACCACTGCCACCACGTCTTGGCCCGACTAGGTAGGCTGGTTCCCAGAAGTGGCCTTCAGAAACGACCAATAGCGTCTCAAGTCGGATCGGCAGTACAGCAACAGGGTCGCCGACCTTGCAGACAATCCACTTCAACAAGCGGGGAAAAGAAACGGTGACGCAAAAGCACCAACAGGGAGCCCAGGCTCCTCCGATTCCACAGCGATACGCGTTCTGCATATCTCTCGAGCAGCCAGTTTCGTCATGTTCGATACAGCTCCTTCATAGTAGCTGTTGACCAGCCAGTCTAGCGTTTTCTCGCGATACTAGGACCGCAGATCACTCTCTCTGATGCGGCATCTTCCGTTCTATCCTGGAGCCGTTATTCCAACCTGTCCTCCACCGGAGATATTTCGCAGCAAGCCAGGCGTCATACCTTACTTGCAGACAGTCAGTGCCGCCACGAAATAGCTCGACGCCGTTGCTAGGATTTGTCCGGGGGAGGGTGGACAGGTGCCCGGCCGGAAACTCGACCCCCGAACTACTTCGGCCTGGTGCTGAGTCTAAAGACCTGGGATCCGGACAGCCATGGCACAGTCCTCTTGCTGGCACCTCCGTCCTGGGAGCACTATCCAAGACATGACAGGGTCACCCCTGCTCCGATGCGCCGCTTGGGAAGCTCAAGGACACTTTCGGTAGGGGGAAGGACACATGGCAGTGGAACCTCGCCTGTCTCTCCACATGCAGCCCAGCATCGTCGTCAGCGGGCCTTGATTGCCAACCAGGTCTTTCACGAGCAGCTCCAACAAAGAGTGCACCTGGGCTCCCACTGCTAGCTTCCCTCTTGGGCTGGCCGCAGCGTGCCAAACCACCGAGTTGCTACTTACGGGTCCGAAGCCAGGGTCTGATAGCCTGCAAAGGCTATCTCCAGCGGGATTGAGTTTTCAAGTGCGGCGCAAGAAGAAACTTTTCATGCAAATGCAAACAAGCGTTGCGTTGCTCCCGTCTCCCTCTCAAAGTTGCGGCGGCAGTCTGACATCGGGCTTGCCTATCGTACGAGCCTGAGGGTCCCGACCACAGTCTGTTTCGGTCGAGGATCCAGCACGGCTCAGCTCAGCTCAGGTGAAGTGCAGCTCTTCAACATCGCTCACCTCACCGGTTTCCCATGGCTTGACAAGCTAGCCGCGGCCTGCTAACAGCAACCGCGATTTCAGAGTGCCATGGATCATGGATTAGCCCAGTTGCCAGACCATGCTCCCTCGCCCGGTACGTATCGCTCGCACTCCAGATTCGATCATACGCCCGGCAGCTCCCAGCAGCTTGGAGGCGGGCGGGACCCTCCCCCTGGTGCGGCCTTTTGACCTTTTGGGTAGAGCCGAGTAAACGGCGAGCGTTGATTCCCTGCAGGCCTGCTACTACTGTACGATCATCTAGGGTGGCATTTCATCTCATCAAACCCCACCAGCCAGGATCCTGGGCTTGGACATTTGGAATTGACGCAAGACGACGAGTGCTACAGGCCCGGCTCTGGACGCCCGACGTACATGTGCCCTGGCTTGCCCCCATACACGCCTTCCTGCTTGGACGGAGGCCCGGGGACTCTCTTGACAACACCCAGCTGGTTGTCAGCCTTGACCACGGCGGCTGGTGCCGTGGTCGCGGTTCCGATAGGGGCAGCGCTATTGGCAGGCTAGGTAAATTTCCGTGACAAGGGTGGTCCTTGGAGAACATGATATGATATGACGATGTTGTCCACCATCACGGCGATGGGCTCTGGGGGTCAACTTCTGACCAAGCCAGATTGGTTCCACCTCTGCAGACTCCGTTGGCAGCCAACTCAATACGTCACCTTGCACAGACTTGGCTCTGTCGCTCCAACCAGACGCGGGCAGATGCTATTGCTGGAGGTATTCGTGCTGCGGCCTCGATAGCTTGGCGTTGAAGGAATGGCGGATAATGGGGGCATCTCATGGCGCGGATCAGCTCTGCCCAATGGAGCGGCCGCAGCACTCCAACAATAAGACATCACAGGAGTCAGAACGCTCCGCTCCCCTTGGGATCGACAGAATCTCCGGCTTGTCTCGGGCCTCTTTGTGGCCTTGTCTTGCTGCACGAGACCACATTCAACTCTGCCGTCAGCATGGAGGCTTCAAGCCCCCTGCCGTTGACCAGACGGAGATTTTCTGGTTGTTGTACGTCGGATCGAGGGGAATTTGATGTCGATTGCAAAGACTCTGCAATTTCTCGGGGTCTATGGCTCGCAGAATGCATGCCTGGTTGGTTTCGAGCGATGCACACGGCCGTTGTGCCGCCGGCCCTGCCCTGATCAAACCAAGAGTTGCAACTGCCCACACATGAGCTTTCAACGGGGCAAGTTGTCTGGCAGTGCTATCAGGGAACGCATGTTCAACGGCAGATGGAGGATTCCCGAGACATGTACAACACGGGGTCATTGAGAGTCACCATGGGCCCAGAGGCCTGGGACGCGGCCGTGTTCTCGCAGGTTGTGCCAGGCTGGTCCCCGCGGGTTACTGCATACTCGGCCTCTCATCTCGTCATATCGGCACGGACGATCATCCGTGCACATGACGACCCAGCCGTGGATGGAGATGTGACAGATGATAGTCGAGAGCGATAATAAGGGGTAATAATGGGGAGGTAAGGTTGATCGACGTGCCCTAGGTATCCAGTCTTGGAGGCAGACCGAGGCTGATACACGATACGTACTGACCAGGCCTCTGGAGTAACTAGGTGCAGGCGGTCATTTGTCAAGGCCACCAAGGTGGAGCAGACCTTGTGCCAAGCGGGTTGTATCAGACTCTGATAGGACCCTGCAAGTCTCATTGCGCGCAGGATTAGTCTGTGTTTCAAAAGCGCAAAATGACAGGTGTGTGCGGATTTGATTCAGCGGCGCTCGTGAAGATGACCACGAGGTTATGTATGGTTTCCGCTGACCTGCCCGGGTCCCGGTCGAGTCGTGCACCGATGGGGTAGAGTGGCTTTATGTCTCAGGGAGAAGGCTACTGGGCGAATGCCTGGTTGTGCTATGCACGACGGACGAATCCTGGTCAACAGGACCAGTTGACTCTGAAGTTGATTCACACCTTGGCTTGGGCCACGGCGCAGATTGGAGGCTCTTGGCCTGTCACTGACAGCAAACTATGCTCGACAACTGGACTGGAAAATAGAGCCTGTGTTCAACAGGCTCGCACAACTCACCCGTTTCACGGTTTCATGCCAAGCCTCGCGCTTCCTCTATGAGATATCCCAAACATGCCTGCACATGCACACCGGAGCGCGCCTCATCATGAACTAGCAACTGGCACCATCAAGAGCTGCGTGCCGCCGGACGCGGAAGGGACAAGGGTCAAAAAGCACATCTGTTTTTCTGCACACCGACTTGTCATCGAATTCCAGTCACCAATCTAACAAACATGATCTGATCTTGCAGAAGCAACTTCAAGACTTGGGACAGAGACGGTCTTGACTAGTGAATCATCGACGGCGCAATGCGGCTGATGACCTAGTTTCGCTTCCTGGTTCGGATCCCCTCTATGGATTTGCTTCTGCTATCAGGGAAGAGAGGAAAAAACAAATAAAACTCTCCGCGAGGCTTTTGCGGTCCCCTCCACCTCTGCCGTTCCCTTGATGTCACGGCCCAGCATTGCGGATCGAAGGCTGAGATTGGGAGGCGAATATTCGGTGGGAGCTCCGACTGGCCTGATAGGTCTGTGAACGAAGGGATATGCACCGCCTTGCGACTGAACCCTTCCTTTCTGCCCCTTTCCTCACTAACACCGACAACTTGCATCCACGACCCGCTCCTCGGCCGATGGGGGTAGTTGTAGGGCTTACGATGCGCTAAATTCGGCTGTCATTACGGAGTACGCCTTTTGGAGATGAGATCAGATATGTGCGTAATGTACGTATGTACGCTGTTGGTTGGGGAATGGGTCTCCCTTGGATGGTTTTGTGTCGTGCGAGAATGCGGCACGAATCTAGGTTTCTCTCAGGGTCAAGGTCTCTCCCTAGGGGCACCGAGGGCATGGATACCAAGCCCCCAACGCCACGGCAGTGATGCTGAGTGGTCTAATGACCAGACGGCTCAACCCTTGATCTTTGCGCGAATGAGATCGGTTATAACCTCCAAGTACAAGCGAACTAGATCAGGACAAGCTGACGGTCGAGTTTGGTATTCGAGACAACTAGATCTAGACATGGCTAACATTCAGGCTGGTGTTCATACCATACAAGGAAAAAAAAAGAGTCAAGACAACGCCAAAAAATGACCAACTCCCTTGGCTAACCCTTCAACATTGGTTGACCCTTCAACATCGTATCTCGCTGGCTCGCATCGACATTTCTCCCCCGCAGTATGAGCTCCGGAGCGTTACACACGTCCTTGCCTGGCACGTCGAGGCCTCTCGACCCTGCCGACTGAGGGTGTCGTGACGAGTCACACGTGCAACTGGACACCGTTTGATGGACGATTCCCTCCCGGAAAATGACAGATGAAACGACACGGCCACACCCATCACATCAGACCAAGCCCCATACCATGTCCTCGCGGCCATGAACCGACCAGGCTCTGCAGGGTAACACGAGGACTCGTCCATGTTCGCTTGATCCGCTGCGGCGTCACCCTGGCGGTACCTGTCTGGCACAGAACTCACCGCACAAAATAGGCGAGGACGGTGGCGCGCTCACGGTGCCAGAAATGGCACGCATTTCTTGTCTGGGAACGCCACAACCACCGCCTTTACTGTCTTTGATGCTGCATGTCTCAAAAGGGGACCAGGCATGTGCGCACGCAGGGGGTGAGCCATGGTTGGCGCCGGCGGGAAGGATAACGTGGGATCACGGGAAGGGGGGGGGGGGGGGCTGTGAGACGGGCGGCCGTTTGGTTGATCGGCTAGATGCGTCGCAAAGAGGGCTGAATTGGGCCATGCTGGGGGATCTCGGTGAGGCCCAGGTGGACGAGTATGGGCGGGGATGGTGATGGGCGGCTGGGGGGAAGGTCGCCACGAGACGTTTCAGAGTTGAGGAACAGGACAGGATGGGGGACGCATCCACGAGACATGAACCATGGGCCAGGTGACGGTGCGGCCAGAGGATGAGCTGAGATGCAGCATCCATCACAGTCGACTCTCGATGCCTCGGTAGTTGCTGTCATCGGCCCATTGCGAATCTGGCCAGACAAGGCGGATGGCCTCCCAGATATGGCTGTTCAAGACATGCGTCAGTGATACGAACTTCTCGTCCTCGGGGCATAGCAAGTGGCGGAGCGTGCCACGAGGGGCACGCTGATGAAGCACGGGGGTAGAGGGCATGACTTACTTGACATGGAGGATCTCGAGTCCATCCTTGACCTCCTGGGGTAGATCTTTGACGTCCTTTCGGTTCTGGGCCGGCAGTAGCACCGTCTTGACTCCCGCTCGGAGGGCGCCGATGAGTTTCTCCTTGATACCTCCGACGGCTGTGACTCGGCCCCGGAGAGAAATCTCGCCCTGTTACACACAAGACTGTCAGTGTGCCGAGTCATCACGGTTGACTTGTTGCTTGGGAACCTACCGTCATGGCCATGGTCGGTGGCACCGGCTTGCCCGAGAAGAGGGAGATGAGTGCAATGGCCTGACCGATGCCACTGCTGGGACCGTCCTTGGGGATGGCTCCCGAGGGACAGTGTACGTGGATGCTGCGCTCCTTCATGATGTCAGTCGTCGGCTCTGGTGTAAGGCCCAGCTCGAAAGCATGTGCCTTGACCCATGTTAGTGCCACTTCGACGCTCTCCTTGAGAACGTCACCCAGCTTTCCTGTTAGCTGGACTCGTCCGTTGCCAGGCATGTCAGCAACCTCGATGAAGAGGATGCTGCCATTGCCACCGGTGCTGTAGGCGACGAGACCCGTCACAATGCCCGGGCGACTCGTCTTCTCAGCAATCTCCTCCTCGAACTTCTCAATGCCCAAAATGTTCTCGATATCCTCCACTGTAAGATCCGAACGGTACTCTTCAATGTGACCCCCGTCCTTGGCCTCTGCGAACTCCACAGCTTTGGCACGGCAAACGGAACCAATCTCACGCTCAAGGTTACGGACTCCGGATTCACGAGTGTAAGACTCGATGATCTTGGACACAACGTCCTGGTTGAAAGCAACCTGGGTCTCGGCAAGTCCGTTGACCCTGATCTGCTTGGGCACCAGATGCTGCATCGCAATATGACGCTTCTCCAGAGTGGTGTAGCCGGGGATGTAGATGGTCTCCATTCGATCCAGGAGAGGGGCGGGAATGGTCTCCAGGCTGTTGGCTGTAGCGATGAAGAGGATCTTGGAAAGATCAATTGGCATGCCGACGTAGTGATCCTGGAACGAGTGGTTCTGCTCAGGGTCAAGAACCTCAAGCATGGCAGCCGAGGGATCACCATGGATGCTGGCTTGTCCAATCTTGTCGATCTCGTCGAGTAAGAAGACCGGGTTGGCAACACCAACCTTCCTTAGCCCCTGAACGATCAAACCAGGCATGGCCGCAACATAGGTTCTTCGATGACCACGGATCTCGGCCTCATCTCTGACGCCTCCGAGTGAGATACGGTGGAATTTGCGGCCCAGGGCCGTAGCCACTGACCGCGCAAGACTTGTCTTGCCCACACCTGGAGGTCCTGCCAGAAGCATAATGGGAGACTTGTCCACCATACGCTGGGACTTGAGGATTTGAAGCTTGGCCACATCGGGCTTCACGGCTTCGACTTCTGAGCTTGCCTCAGCCGTCTCCTCTTCTTTCTCTCCCTCTTCCTTCTCCTTCTCCTTCTCTTGCTGGTGACGCGCCTCAGCCTGGGCTTCCTCCTCCGCCTTCTTTATCTTCTCGTCGACGTCATCATTGATGGATTGTTTGAGTCTCAGAACGGCCAGATACTCGATAAGCCTCTTCTTGACATTATCCAGTCCGTAGTGGTCCTCATCTAGCTGCTTTCTTGCCTTGTGCAGGGTGTCCGGGCCGAGGCGGTCATCAGTCGTGGCTGTCCAGGGGATTTCGGCCAGAGTTTCCAACCAGTTTCGGGTGACTTGGTATTCCTGGTTCATGGGCTGCATCTTCTGGAGTCGGCGCATCTCCCTATCTACCGTCTTGGCGGACTCTGCGGGGAGCTTCGCGTTTTGAAGCTTGCGTTTGAGTTCATCGAGCTCGTTGGCCTCCTCGTCGTTATTTTGGTCGTTGCCGCCAGGCATCTGAGCGCCGGGAGGCACAAAGGTGATGCCGGGAATGTTGGGAATGGGGCCTGTTTTCCGCTGCTGGTCCTCGTTTAACCGATCGAGAATTTGGACGGGCATTGTTGTGAAAGTAGTGATCTTGAAGTTATTCTTGATGCCGCCGACCTGACGCTCCAACAGTTCAATGACCTTGGTGAGGCGCACCTTGACATCCAGAGCGGCGATAACCTCGAGCTTCTCCTCGTGCGTGCTCTCGACCAGATTGGCCATGAAGTCAGCGAGAAGACCGGCTTCCTTGAGCTCCCTCCTCATGATGAGCATCTCGAGACGTCGTGTAAGCACTGGCGAAAGCACTGGTCCAGCCTTGGTTCGGGGGAGAAGAGAGGAAATCCTTAGAATAGTGACGAGTTCACGGGATCGCGATTTCAAAAGGTTGAAGAGGTCTTGTAGCTGCTTATCGGGAGGACTGCTGGCTGTAACGGAGATAAGTGGGGGATCGATCATTGACAAGATGACGAGAGTCGACCTACTGTCTTCTTTAAAGTATGTAACCTTTGCCTCAAAATAAGGACGCTCTCTCGTGAAGCTATCGATACGGATTCGCGTGACGCCTTCGACGCGCAAGGCGAACTCCCCGGTACCTCTCCCATCGATGCCAATGATCTTGGCCTCGACACCGAAGTTGTAGAGGTCCTCCTTGCGCGCGGATCCAGGAAGAACATTTTCAATCTCTGCAGGATCTATGTCCTCAGCATCGCCGATGAGACGCTGGCCATTGGGGCCGACGAGAGGTGACGAGATGGGGACACAGCCGATGGGGATGCTGTCGATTCGCGTGTCGGGGCCCTTGGTGGCGGCCTGCTCGTAGACGTGGGCGAGGAGGGCGGGGACGTCGGGTCGGTTGGACGAGACCGGAATGCGCTGGACGAGACCGGGGAGGAGGATGGTGCCTCGTGCGAGCGGTATCAGGGGCAGAGTTCCGGTCTGCGGCTTGGACATGACGACACGAGACGCGGCTGCTGGAGATTAAGGGGATTAGAAGACGGGAAGAATCAACGCTTGGTAGAGAAACAAATTAGGGACGATGGCGGGTTCTGCTCTGATGGGCAAAGTAGATGGATACGCGAACGGACGGAAGTGATGGATGGATGGATGGATAGATGGCCGATAGATGACCGTTGTTGGTCGCGGAAAAGAAACCTGGAGAAACACGGGGGTCAAGGCCGAGGCCGGGGTCCGTTGCCGCTGTCGCTTCGCTTCGTTCGTTCGTTTCCACTTTTGATGGGATGCCGAGGCTAATGCGAACTGGGTTCTGCCAATTGTTGACGATTTCATATGTGATGCTCTCCTCTTGGAGAAGAAGAGGAGCTTCGGGAAGCTGCCACGGCTTCTCACCGATGCCATCGTCTTCCATGATCCCAGCCGGACATCCCGTTGTTGTGACCTGATGTTCGCATCCACTACGGGGAAGCGTTCCGCTAGATGCATGATGAGGTCGAGTCGTACCTTTGAATTGTGTCAAAAGCCATTTAGCGAATGGTGTTCTCTTTGGTCCAGCTTCAAGACGTAAAGGATCGCGGCACTCTCCTCGATTCATTCTGTCGGCCACATGTCACCCTCCCTCTTCTCCTCAGCTTCAAGCTTGGTGATGGCTTGGCAATCGCTTCTCAAATGGCACGTGCTCGAGCTTTGGTGAATGACTAAGGCAGAAGCGGCCCCACACCGTGAATCGCGGGGCAAACCCATTAAACCTAGGCGCGTTTTAACGCGTCTTCTATTCTCTACGAAGCTTGCATCCTAGTCTTCACGCTCAACCAACATCACACAATTATCACAATGTGTATGTGCAACTTCTCACCTCACCTCTTGCGGATCCCGACTGACAACTTGCTACAGCTGCCTACACTGGATTCCAAAAATCAGGTTATGGCCAAGGGGGCGATGACTCGGGCGGTT
The DNA here is from genome assembly GCF_025433545.1 of Fusarium keratoplasticum. Lineage (NCBI taxonomy): Eukaryota > Fungi > Ascomycota > Sordariomycetes > Hypocreales > Nectriaceae > Fusarium > Fusarium keratoplasticum. The sequence continues at coordinate 1,921,648 of NC_070530.1, read as the reverse complement.
TCTTTGCTGGAGGCTCACAGCAGGGCAGCCAGGGCGGCGGTGGCGGCAAGGTACGATGGCATCCCTCACGCTTCACTCACAGCTTCTGACGATCTGCCTCTATAGTCATACCAAGATGAGTCTTTGCGCCCCGTCACCATCAAGCAGATCCTCGACGCCGAGGAGGCCTTCCAGGGCGCCGACTTCAAGATCGACGGCTCCCTCATCACCCAGATCACATTCGTCGGCCAGATCCGCAGCGTGACCCCCCAGCCCACAAACATCACCTTCAAGATCGACGACGGCACCGGCCAGATCGAGGTCAAGAAGTGGGTCGACGCCGACAACAACAACGACCCGGAGTTCGAGCTCGACTCGCACGTCCGCGTCTGGGGACGCCTCAAGTCCTTCAACAGCAAGCGGCACGTCGGCGCCCACGTCATCAGGCCTGTCGAGGACTTCAACGAGGTCAACTACCACATGCTCGAAGCCACATATGTTCATCTGTACTTTACCAAGGGGCCCCTTGGTGGTCAGGGTGGTGCCAACGGCGAAGGAGATAGCATGTTTGTCGACGGTGGCGGCTACAACGACCAGGCTGGTGGAAACGCAGCACCTTCGAAACTGTCCGGATGCTCTGGCCTAGCCAAGAAGATGTTTAGCTTTATGAACGACGCTCCTGGCGGCAACGAGGGTGTCCATATCAACGGAATTACCAGCTCTACTGGCCTGTCAGTGAGAGACGTTCTCACCGCTGCAGACGAGCTGCTCGGCCAGGGTCTCATTTACACAACGGTCGACGACGAGACATGGGCAATCCTCGAGTACTAGGTTGAGAAAAGGTTACGAAGGAGGAAGAGGGGGTTGTCGACGTCTACTCGTACAAATCTACAAAAGCTAGGTGCAACGGTGTTGACGGTTATAGGCGGGATCAGCTTATGAAGGAATGACGATTTTATTTGTTTTCTTTCTTCCTAATGAACGACTCGAGCTAGTCCAATAACTGCAAAGCAATGCAAAAAAAGCAGAAAAATAGAGCAACAATTGCGGTAAAGACTGGCGGTCAGCAAATGTCGGCCAAATCGAAGCAATCCATGATCCTCTCCCTTATCCGTGTGCTCATTCTTATTGTTCCCAGAGAATCAAGTTCGATCGGTCAATGCAAATTCATGACGACAAACACATTTCCTCACTCAAAGTTCAAGACTCACATCACGACGCACTCAGGTCCATGTGCCCGTCTTGCACCCCCCAGCTCCTCGACATACTCGAGTTCCTCGACGACAGCCTCTGATCCCTCGTCGGCCTTTGGCTGGACCAGAGGCTCGTTTCCCTAGAACTTTACCGTGGCCATGACGGCCGGGCCGCAGGACGGTCGAGGGGCCTGGGGCTCGCGGACCATGATGTACATGGTGATGGGCTCCGGGCTGTTCTCAAAGACGACGGGGCGCTTGACCTTGAAGCCGAACTTGGCGTAGTATTCGCTGTTGCGCTTGGTGCTGGCTTCAAGGTACATGGGGCGGTTCTCGGCGTCGGCCTGAGTGAGTGTCAGCGTGCACTCTGAATTCTTTTCAGTTACTTCTTACTTTGGCAATCATGTCGCGGATCAGCTTGCCTGCGTATCCCTTGCCTTGGGCAGCAGGCTTAGTGCCGATGTAGACGAGATAGTAGCAGTCCTTGTCCCTCTCACCCATGACCTCCTCCTTGGTCTGGTTCAGCACAGGCAGCATCTCATCGTAGTAGCGTCTCCTGCCCTCGGCCGAAAGCTGGTAGTACAACCTCCACATGCCGCTGCGCAGCGACGTCCACCAGTCATCCATCTGCTGACCGGGAGGCAGCCTGACGACACATGTTAGCTGAAGCTTGTTTCTCAAAGACACGAGGGGGGAAGCATACCACAGAGCAACAGCGTCGTAGTCGGACCCGATGGCCGTTACGACGCCCTTGTAGCAGTGAGCCGCCACCATGTACGTCATGTGGTCGACGTGGAGTTTCCACTTCTGCTCGTCCGAGTAATCCGCCATGTCGTCGCCGTCGAGCACATACTGGCTCATGGCGTCGGTCGCGAACGCGTGCGCCAGCGACCTGCCCGCCTCGGCCGACTCGTTGACGCTCACAAAGCGGATCGAGTCCTCCCACGAGGGTGGCACGAGAGACCGGCGTCGCCACTTGGCGAGGGCCGAGGCGCCGCTGAGATTATTACTGATACTCTTGGCGGTTGTAGTTCCCTCCATGATGAACCAGTTATTTACTCGGTACTAGAGCTGATGGCTGTATCTAGAAAACACAGGGGCTCCCCTTTTTGCAAAGAAGGGAGCGCCGCGGGTGGCATTAAGCATGATGGGTTCAGGCTCATCAAGTCCCCAGACTCACATTGTATATTTTGGATACTATCGCCCGTGTGAACCCGCGAGAGCTGAGTTCTGGAGACGGGCGTGAATCTCGAAGGATGACGCAGACAGTTAAGGCTTGTGCGAACTTCAACCGACATCAAGTTGGTGCTTGAGCGGGCCAGGCTCGCGATTATGGCTTTAAGGAGAGGGGAGGGATGTAGGTATCGAACGAGCGTCGATCGGTTCGACCGAGTTTCTCAATGTGGGCGTACGATAGGTTCACGAGGGCGAGCTGAGAGGAAGATGGTTGGAGAGGCAAGTTGACAAAGAAGAGAGGCACGAGAGGTTTCAGATGATAATGTTGACTGAACAGTCGTTCACCATGCAGAGGTTGGTGCTCAGAGTAGCAATCAACAAGTGGCAACAGCAGTAGCAAGACACCAAGGTGGCTATTCTTTCCAGCAATCCCCTTCTAAGAGAGAGCTTAGCAAGATTTCCTGACAAAGGGTCCTGTTAGTGAAGCCAGACTGTGGTGTGGGTAGAATGACTTGAGGTAAAGTGAAGTATGAGAGTAAGAGGTAGGTAGGCAGTTGAGGAGAGGAGAGGAAGAGAGAAGCAAGCAGAGATAGGCAATCGGCCGAGGGGGTTTATGTAGGCGGGCGGGTGATAGATAGAAGTGCCGTGTGGACCCCAATGGCTGGCAGCGTAGATACGGCACAACTCGACAAGACTCGGTGATGCCATTGGTCGGTTTACAGATGACAGCCACTTCGTGGGGTAACGGCTAACGTTAGCTCTCCCGAGTCATACACGAAAGGGAGCGGCAAGAGGGCAGACCGAGCGTTAGGGAATCAAGGAAGCGGGAGACGGAGCACAGTGCTTGGTCCATGAGGCGCCCTGGGGGACCACATGACCATGGGTGACCGGTGGGGGGCAACCCTGCAGAATCCGTGGAATACTGGCAAGCCATGCTGTGAAGCTGTCTCAGAGACCTGGGATCAGCCAGTCAGTGTACGGTTGCTGACTGTTTTTGTGGCTCCTTGACGTGGGAGAATGGGACTGAGCCATGGAGATTCCTCAGGCTGTGGGGATGAACGAGAGCTCTGCCGTCAGCTGTGGTCCAGTATAGCCAAGGACGAGCGTGAACCTACGCCACCTGGTGCAGGAGATGCGAGGGCCTCATGCGCAGGGCATCCTCTCATTAGTCAAGATAGCCGGCTCCGGGTCGAGGTGCTTTGTTGATTGAGGAGTACATGTGCCTCCAACGCGAGGGCTGAATCGGTTGGCGCGGTTGAACCAAAGTTGACCGGCAGCGTCCAAAGACATTGATTGTCTTGTCTGTCTTGGATGGCAGCGGCTTGCAACGGCATCTGAGGTCACCGGACTAAGAATGTACTGTGCAACTTGTGAGTTGTGATGAGCTCGGATGAGGCGGGAAAGAAGCAAATTGGGGGCTCGAGTGTTGATGCACAAGAGCCCAATCGCTCGAGTGTGAGGAGTAGTAAATCATGACAATTCGACCGAGATTGCAGCTATCTCTGCGAACTGCCAGGGTTTTTGCTGGGTTCCAGAAACAATAATTTGCTGCGTCCAAGAAAGTGATGAATATAAACGACGTCAAATTAAAAAGCGGCTCTGTGCCCCTCGTGAGATCTGATCTAGACACGGCGGAGGCGCGAGAGCGGATATCTATGCTGATCGACCGCGAACAGCCTATGCAACCGCAACCTGATTCTTTCCCTCGTAACTCTTTTTGGCAATCATCTTGTCTCCCCTGTCGTCCTGTTTCGTTTCGGAGGTTTCTTTGTCTCGTTATCCGTGGTTCGTTACATGCGGCGAATCTCCTGCTCGTTCAGGTACTTGTCCAGGCCAGAGTCGAGGTTCTCCCACCACTCAAACAGCATCGAGTTGCAGATGAGCTTGAACCAGGGAGTGAAGACCAGGCTGGGGTCGTCGAATTGCTTCTTGAGCTTCTCTGGGCTGACGTACTGGGTGTCCCTGACCTCGTTCTTGTTGACGTCGAGGTCGACATTGGCCTTGATGAAGAGAATATAGTCGACTAGGCCGCAGTTAGATATTGTGCCTTCGCATCAAGAGACTAGTTGTAAAACATACTTTCATGCTCACCCCACTTTCCGCCGCTGGGAGCCTTGTAGTGAATTCGGGTCAGGAAGTGGAACTTCTCAAAGGGGACCTGCTCCTTCTTGATGCCAAGCTCGTGGTCAAGCTTGCGCTGAGCGGCCCTCTTGACGCCGGCGATGGCATCCTCGAGGCTCGATCCCGTCTCGGTGGGGATGTTGAGGGGGTGGGAGCAGCAGGTGTTGGTCCACATGTCGGGAAAGGTGATCTTCTCGGTGGCGCGCTGCTGGAGGAGCAGCTCGTTCTTGTCGTTGAAGAGGAAGACGGAAAAGGCACGATGGAGGAGGCCCTTGTCGATGTTGGTCATGAGATGGCCTGGAAGTGATCTAGTTAGCAAGGCAAAGGATTCGGGGTATAGCTGAGGCGCAACGTACAAATCTTCTTGCTGGCAGTGCCAATTGGCTTGTCGTTCTCGTCGAGGACGATGCAGACCTCGTCCATGAGGCGAATCTGCTCCTCATCGTGACCGGACAAGGGCTCCGAGCTGGTGTCAATGTCAGGGAAGAGACGGAGCATAGCCTCAGCCGTGATGGGCTGGGCAGTGACGGTTGTTGTTGTTGACATTGTGACAGAGTTGAGACAGTACAATTGCGCAATGCTTCAAGGGAATAGAAGAGAGAGCTTTGCGGTGAAAGCGAAGCGAAAGAGAGCGGTCTGTAACAAGCAAGAGACGGTTTAGCTTCAATTTAAGGTCATTTCCTTTGCCTTGTGCCCCTCCAAAGGCTGTTCGGGTGTGGCAGCCGTGCCCCTCCATCCTGCCTGCCATCGATTGGACAGTCCACTGAAGCCAGCCACTGGGAGACGATTCCTGGGGGACGCTCTGGGGGCTCATGCCAGGGACAGTGGGGCTCAACCACAGCCAGCTCGGTGAGACTCGTCTGGGGATAGTGTCGTTGTTCTATGATCATGTAGTTGGAACAGTAGTTGTAAAGCCCAAAGTGGAAGCCCAGAGGCATATGCGAATTGCTTTTCGTTTGGTATTATCGACTGTCAGGCATTTGTGAAAGATGCAGCTGAATTCAGAGGTTGAACTAACACAGCCTTCAGTAGCTGTGTGCATAATTTCTCTCCATCACCATCTGAATTCAGCATGTATACCATACCTACACACATACCACGTATTTGGATCTCGTGTCAGTTAATCACGGCCAGCCAGGTGAATGGCCTGTCATCACACTGGCTCATGACACCCATGGGAGAATGATGGCCGAGATTGAGATTACTTATTGCGCTTACTTGGATATTCCTAAAAGCGGGGCTCGCGGAGCTGCGGCCTCTCCATCCCATCCATCAGGGGAAAGCAGCCCAAGGCGTGGCTGGAGACGGAGCTTCGTCATTCGCAACCTCACGCCCCGACCCGACACCGACATCATCTCTCCGCCGTATTCCACATTCTGCGGTCGCCGCCCAAACGATTGCTCCTTTAATTCTGCTTTACAGATAATCTGATCTTCCCCTCTGTCCTTGATACTTTCACCGACAACGTCCCCAGTCGCCCAGCGCCATCCGACGCAGCCATGGCTCCCAAGATCGAGGCGCAAGAAATCGAAACCTATTGGAACATCTTTTCCGCCCGGACAGGCGGCGGCAAGTTCCTTACAGGAGAGCAGGCCGCCCCCGTGCTCAAGAACAGTGGCCTCCGAGATGATCAGCTGGAGCGAGTATGGGACCTGGCAGATGTGGACAATGATGGAAACCTCGACTTTGAAGAGTTCTGCGTCGCCATGCGCGTCATCTTTGACATCCTGAACGGGGTATGGTTCTGTCGCTCAAGGACCTTTGTGACACGGCAGCTTACCTAGCACAGGAATACGCAGACGTTCCAACCTCCCTGCCCGATTGGCTCGTCCCAGAGTCCAAGGCCCATCTGGTGCAAGCGACCCGGGCCATCACTGGCAAGCAAGTGCAGTTCGAGCAAGTTGAGGATGAAACAGAAGACCTCGGCCTCAAGGACGGCTTCGAGTGGTACATGAAGCCCGAGGACAAGTCCAAGTACGAGCAGATTTACCAGGAGAGCCGGGACATGCGCGGCGAGATTGCTTGTACGTCCCCTGACTGAATCTCAAGAAGCATAAGCTAATCGACACAGTCAACTCTCTCAGCGATCTCTACGAGTCCCTTGACGTTCCCGATACCGACATTAGATCCGCATGGAACTTGGTCAACCCATCTGCGCAATCGACCATTAACAAAGACGCCGCCCTCGCCTTCCTACATATTCTCAATTACCGACACGAGGGTTTCCGAATCCCGCGCACCGTCCCTGCCTCTCTCCGCTCCAGTTTTGAGCGCAACCAGATCGACTACCAAGTTGACAACCAGCGAACCGGCGCCAACTCACGATGGGCTACCAAGGCCGACGACTCGACCACCACCGGGCGCAAGGCCAAGTTTGGCGACCAATACCTCACGCGCCTAGGCCGCAGCGGTTTCAAGACCGCTGGCACAGATTTCTCGACGGAGAAGACGGAAGATTGGGAAGAGGTGCGACTGAAGCGCAAGCTACAGGACCTGGAGGAGAAGATGAAGAAGGTTGAGGAGATTGCCGAGCGCCGGAAAGGCGGCAAGCGTGACTCAAAGCCCGCACTGGTCAAGAAGGAACTTGACCAGCTACTTGAATATAAGCGCAGGGAGTTGAGGGAGCTAGAAGAGGGGACGGGCAAGAGTGCGGTAGGCGGGGGTCTTAAGAGCATACAGGAGGATCTCCAGACAGTCCGCGAGCAGGTCGAGGGTCTAGAATCACACCTGCGGTCGCGCGAGCAGGTGCTTGAGGAGATCCGGAGGGAGATTGAGGACGAGAAGAGGTAAAGGGGAGGTCGTATATAATCGAGGGTTGGCGGGCTCGCTGTTTATTATGTAGGAATATCATGGCGTTTTCTTTAATGGGACGTTAGGCGTTACTGCTCTAGTCATTCGCCTACTCAACACAAATCGTCACCACATACTCCCATCCGCGTACTTTTGCGTGCGCTGCATACCCAGAGTACGGCCCTTGACTGCCCACACAGCGAGAGACGGTACGGGCACGACTCCTAGTCGCCCAGCTCCGCGGCTCCGACCTGTGGAGCATAGGAAGGCATCCACGAGGGGGCCACTCACGGACTGTGCTGGCTTGTCCTTGAGCGCAAGGTCGATGTTCTTTGCGGCGCCTGCGGCCTGGGCGTCGGTGATCAGGAAGGCCGCCCGCGGCTTGGACACGACATCTCCCGCAGCCCACACACCATCACCAGCGGCCTTCACACGCATCTCCTCGTCCACGTCCACATAGCCATGCGCATTGAGCCACTCCTTTGGCAAGAACCCCGTGTTGGGTCGGAGTCCCATAGTCGAGAGGTACAAGTCCGTCTCAAGAACCCCGCCGTCCGAGAGCGTCACCCGGGTCTTGCCGTCCGGCAGCTCCGTTGCGGCATCGGCGCGCACGCCCGCTCGGATCTCAACGCCCAGCCGGCGGAGCTCGGCCTCGACGCACCCTGCTATCTGATCCCCCGCGACGACGTGGTCGCCTGATGAGATGAGCACCACTGTCGTAGATGGGAAGGCGTAGCGGATTTCGCCAGCGAGCTCGACTCCTGTGGCGCCAGCGCCAGCGATGACAACATGCTTGGCTTTCTCAACCTTGGCAGCTGTGTCGTGAAGACTGGTCAGGAGGTCCTCATGCGAACCGCAGGCCTTCCAGGGGAGCGCCGGGTCAGCGGCGTCCGCGCCTGTAGCGACCACAAGGTGGTCATATGTAAGCACCGGACCCGGGCCGCCGTCCTTATCAACGCGGACGGTGCGGGCCGCTGGGTCAACGGCGGAGGCGGCGCCGACGATGAACTCAACGCTGCCGGCCGGGTACTGGGCCAAGCCAGGCTCTATGGGAGCGAGGATTTGGTCGTCTTTGATTACGCCAGGAATAACGGCACGGACGGAAGCTAGGTTCCAATAGAAGTGACTGTTCTACCAGAGTGAGCCTCGGGGGATGGCTTGTGAAAGAGGCCGGGCTTTTACCTACCTTGGACACGAGAATCACCTTGAGGTCTTCCTCATGTGGCCGCGTGTACTTGAGCAGACGGTGAGTAACAGCCATGCCACCGAGGCTGCCACCCAAAACGATGACGGTCTTTGTCATGATTGTGAGCTTGGCGAAAGGTTGATGTTAATTCCTCTTCTTTGTGTTTGGGGTCATGATCCCGTGTGAGTGAGTTGACTGATGAGAGCCGAATGTAAAGGGAGACGTCGATCTCGGAATAATTCCATGTTTGTCTATGACGAGCCGACGTATGGCACGCAGCCTACCGCAGAGTGTTTCATGGCTGAATCATGATCCCTCCATAGGTATATGTCTGTCCTCTTGACATGATGCCGACAGTGTCGCAGCTTCTGTCACACCAATAAACTTGCACATCATCTTCAAGCTGTTAAAGCCGAGGCATCTTTGTCTACTCTGGTCGATGATCGTCCGCTGATGCTCGTGCCTTGTTCGGGTAACGCCGCGCATTACCCGACTCACGTCCCTCCACCGCAGCAGAGCGAGCGCTGCGCCTGACCCCTCCATCCCAATCCCATGACCCCGCTATAACCCGCACCGCCGGGGGGGAAGGCCAAGTTCCTCAACAATAATCCCAACACCCGCAACTTCGTCATTTCCTCTTCTCCCTCTCTCATCTCTCTCTACATACCAGAAACAAACTCGTCTTTTACCTCTAATCACCAACCTCCTTCTCTATTCCATCATCATGGCTGCCCCCCAGAGCGACGCCTTCAAGAAGGCCATTGAGGACTCCAAGAAGCTCACCTCTAAGCCCGGCCCTGACGAGCTCCTCCAGCTCTACGGTAACTGCCACCTTACCCCCCTCGCCACGTTCCCATCCCAGCTAACATGTTGTCTTCTCGCACAGCTCTCTACAAGGTCGGCACTGGTGAGGACTTCTCCAAGGCCAGTCCCCCTGGCACCTTTGACTTCAAGGCAAGCTCCCCTTACGCCCCTCCCAACGCCGACGAAAAGCTAACACACCCTCAGGGCAAGGCCAAGTACAACGCGTGGAAGAAGGTCGTCGAGGAGGGCGTCACCCCCGACGCTGCCCAGGAGCAATACGTCAAGCTCGTTGAGGAGCTCAAGGAGAAGTACGGCTACGACGAGAACAAGGTGCCCGAGGCCGTCGGCGCAAACTAGACGAATTAGAGAAGACGAAATGTTCACACGATTCGATGAGGCCAAAGAGTAGGGAACCCCGGTACACACATACATGAAGAAACAGAATAAAGCTTGGAATGGAAATGGGAGGGCCGTTTGCTATCGGTTGCGCTGCGTCCGCACGCGCCGTGTTTAGTTGCTGAGAGAAATCATACCCAGTCGCTTTCTCATCTTGATTCGTGTCATCGAGAGCTTTGAACCGATGCCATCTTGTGACTTGCTACTCCATCGCCTCCATATTTACACTTTGGTTCCTGGCGTGGCTGATGGCTGCTCTCGGGAGCGGCCGCATCATCCCGGAACCCTGGAGCCAGCCTGTCGGTATAAGATAAGATGATCTAATCTCAACCCAGTCGATACCCTGAGCTCTTATTCATCCTCGACCTCTTACTGCTAATGTTGCCAAGCTACGAATCATTGTCTCTATGCAAACCTCACAAGACACGTTGGAACCTTCACTCAAGCGTGTGCAATGTCGATTAAAATTGTCTACCAGGGCAATTATTAGGTCAAGTAGGGTCACGAAGCGGAGGCTGTAGCTCTCGCTCCGTGAGGAATAGCAACTAAGATTCAAGTGTAAAGTAGGTACTAGGTACCTTGGGTATACGAAGGTCGTGTACCAGACGTCAAAGCATTCCAAGCACTTGTGAGCGTTTCTCGTTTCGTCCATCTCATCCTCTTCCTCGCTCCCTTCCTTTCCTTTCTTTTCCTTACCAAACACACAAAAAACACCAAGCCCGTCAACTCCGGTTGAAATTCGAAAAAAAGGGGTATGATCATCAGAAGGGTATTAGAAGCTCGACATTGCAACACGGGTTTTTTTCCAATAGTCGTCATCTCAAATGCACCAAGCCTCCCATCGCTCTCTTCATCATGAACTCGTAAATATCGTGGCGACGCCGAGCACGTCGTATCCGAAAGGCGACTCAAGAGTAGCCAACGCTTCCACGGGACAGAGCTTGATTTAGAGGAGGGCGAAGACACCAGCAGCGACAAGGAGCAGAGCGCTCACACCAGTGGTGGCGGCACCACCGGTGGCCTGAGAAGGCTCGCTGGTTGCTGTGGTCTCGATAGGAGCAGGACCAGTCTCAGAGGGCTGAGTCGGGACGGCACTGGCGATGGTGCTGTTGGAACCACGCCAGGCAGTGCTGTAACCAGAGCTGGGGCAGGGAGTGGTGGTCTTCTCAACGACCTCGGTCTTGGTCTTGGCAGTGACGGCCTTGGTCGTGGGAACAGCGATGGTAGTAGAGGTAGTAGAGGTGGTCTCAGGGGTGGGGAGAGAAGTGCTCGTGATGAGAACGGTGGTGGAGATGGTCTTGAGCTCAGAAGTGGTGGTGGCAGGCTTGGAAGTGGTCAAAGGCGAGTCGGTCTCAAGGCCGTCCTTGACGCCGTACGCAGCCGCACACTGAACCAGGTCCATCGAGTCAGGGCAGCACCAGGTCTGGGACTTGGTGTCATGAGTGCAGTAGTAGCCATCATCACAAGAATCTAGGGCAAGGTTAGTTTATCCATCTTGTCGTGTAAGCCAAGTCTGGCGCAACATACTTCCAGTGCCATCAGAGCAGCACTTCTGCTTGACCAGGGGGTTGTAGCAGTGAGTGGAATCGTCGTTGGAAGGGCACGTCTCGTAGCCCTGGCCGCAAGCTTCGGCGCAGGTGCTGCCGTCGCCGCAGGTAGACTGCTCAGGCTGATACCCGGGGGTAGAGCGACGCGCGAGACTGAGGCCCTCGACGGGGGCCTTGACCAGCTTGTAAGGCTGGGGGTCGGCGGCGACGTTTGTGGCGCAGGCCAGAAGGACGAGCGAGGCGAGAGTCTTGAAGTTCATCTTGACGGACGAGAAGGACTGAAGTCGAAAGAATATAGTCGAGTTGAAGCGCTTACACGATGCGATCTGGCAGGCAGGGAACGAGAGCCACAAACAGGGTTTCGCGGTGGAGAAGCAGTGAAGCGAGTAAGTGAGTGAGTGAGTGAACAAGATGCTAGGTCTGTAAGACTAGGATCGAGTAAAGATGCCGTGTTCAAAGGATGAGTTGAAAGAATGGATCGAGTATCGACAGATGCGAATCTCTAGGCAGGACAACGACAACAGCAGCAACAACAACAAGGACGGAGAGGGTGGAGGAGGGTGATGGTTGACAAGATGGGGGCCATCTCGGTGTAAGTACTCATTTGAGGGTGCCACTGGCAGTGGCAGCGAGGGAAGCAAGCCGGCACACGCCAAGGAAAGAAAGGCTCAAACGCGACCTAGAACCACAACGGGCAGCAGCCAGAAGGAAGCCAGGCCAGCCCTGGGCAAGGCATCGCGAGAGAGTCCGGCTGGTTGGAAGGGGAATGGGGTCTCGTCTCAAGCCTCCCATAGGCTGGATCGACGGGTAGGGGGGCGCGTGCTTGGCCATGGATCCCATCTCCTTTTTTAATTTAAATTGTGTCCCCCCCTCGACATTTGCCTCCATCGCGACCTTGGGCTGCCCGGCGCCTAGCCTATTGTGGGAGCGTTGAGGGGTAGGGCAGTTGAGGCCCTGGTAGAAAGAAAGGGAAGGGTTCTTTTGCGACGAGACATCCATTGTTTTGACAAAGAGTTTCTTGGTCTTTGCATCCTCGTCCAAGACAAACATGGTGTTTCATGCAACGCAGTCGACACATGTCCATGCGCCGGGCAATTAAGCAATTTGTCCGAGTCGAGCGAGTCTCTCTGCTAACTTAGTCTGCGAGATTTTCGACGCCAGATCCCCATGATCGTCAGTTGCATCAAATGAGGGCTGAACTGGAGGTGTTAATTAGCCACTCACCGACCTGCCAGACCAGACCCTGTTGGACCGTGGCATGGCATGGCGCATTAGACCGCTTCAAGAGTGCAATCTTGGGGAAGAAGAGAGAAGCCTCTTGACGTCAACGAGTGATATTGCAGCTGCAGGGCTCTCCATTTCTTCGACATGGGCTCTCAAGGCCCTACTTGCCTCTTCTGGTAGGTCCCTCCAGTCGCAATGTCACCCGCTGACGCCTCTGAGTGGCCAGCTTGCTGCCGCCCGGCTTCAGGGGTCCTGCCAACCAGCTGCAGGTGCTAGCCGAGGCCCGTTGCGCTAGGAAGCCGCCTGACGCAGGAACCAGGAACAGGCCACCACACAGAAGCAAGCAAGCAATAGATACCTACGAAGTAGACAAACAGGTTGCACAAGCTTGAGAAGACGCAAAGGATGAAGAGAAGAGGAGAGAAACATTCATGGCAGACGTGGCTCTTCTACGGCTAAACTGCCCTCCCTGCTACTCATAGACCCCTTCCTATTGGCTCTCCCACTCACACGACACCACCCGGGTTTCAGGTTATTCCATGAACCAGGTCATGGGCCATTAGCCTCTCGACAAGACGACAGGGATCTCAAGGGCTGGACCGAACGAGAACGTCAGTGGCAATTTCAATTTCAGAGTCTGTCTCTTTGTCGAGTCTAGCTATGGTTGCAAGACTGCTCGCCCGGACTCACCAAACTGTTAACTCTCACCTGTCTGTGACACTCTGCGCATACAAGTCAACAAACAATTCATTCATTATCCACTCTATTTCCTCTTCACCGACAATATATAGTATTCTATGTTTAGACTTTGTATGCATCCATCCTCTGCCAACACATTGCTTTTCTATTTATTCCCTATCATGCATCACCATCAGGCCAGCTGCATCACCTCAATGCCTCGCATCCAAACAAACCACCTAAAAATAAAAAAGCAACCCCGAGACAGACAACCTGACTCTCTCCTTCTCGTGACTCACTGATTCTTTATGCATTTACCAACATGCATCTTGCCGTTCGTGTCAGTACTGTCCCGACGGCTGGCGACAAGTTGCAGTCAAATTAGACGCCCTTGAGCAGGCCCAAATATACCGCAAATTGCTCCTCATCTCCAGCAACTCGGAACATCTGTGCCTAGCCGTCCGGCGGGATAATTCATCGCGGTTCATAGCACTTGACCCTTCAGTCTAGTTCCACTTGACTCACCATCTCCTCCACTCACCTGCATCACAACATGGAAACGGCCAAAGATCGTCCATCTCACTTCACGTCGGTCAAGCTGAGCAGCGACAACAAGGATGTCCCGAGAGATTATTATCTATCTTGGTTGGTACACACAAAGACACCGCCTATTCCCGCCTTGCCCTTGCCAAGTTTCCAGAGACGCCTTGTAATGGAGCCTATTACACCAGGTACAATCTCATCCCTGGCCCATGAAATCTCTCATCTGCTCCCTTTACACCGTGGAAACCGAGGCGAGTGAATACCCTAGTTACAGTAAAGCCGAGAAATAAACCAGCCTCCATGCTATCCCTTTTGCACCGGGCTCCTTGACGGCGGCACCCCATCGTGCCTGGCCAATGTGTTCGAGGAGCCGTCAACTCGCTGCCACAATGGTCTCGAGGGGATCAAATTAGTCCTCGTCGCCAGTCATCTTGGCAACCCATTTGTTCATCTGCAGGAACTTTTCCTCAAAGGTCTTCTGGAGTCTCTCTCCAGCGGCCCACATAGGATCTCCCTCCTTCCAGTACGTGAAGCAGTTCTCAAAGATCTGGCGAATGTCCCTCAGGAACTCATCCTCGTTTGCGTACTCCTTTCTGTCCATCTTAGCCTTGATGGTGCTCAGGTCCATAGGTCGCTTGACTTTGTCAAAGTAATCCGGCACGCCATCTTCGATAGGCTCAACGGGATCACGAAAGGGGCCGACGAGTCGGGTCCAGAAACCTGTGCAAGTTAGTTCCAGTGTCATGCACAAAAATTGAGGGTTCACGTACCAGGGCCAGATAGCATTCTGCTCAAGAGGTCGGCACAGAATTCCATCTTCCGTGCTGTGCTAAACTCACGGCCGTCTGCGTAGCCCGCGCTGGTTCTACGCTTGACAGCGGGCTTGGGCAGGGTGACGCGAGCCTTGATAGATCTATCCGCCGACGACGGGTTGCTGATGGGGATCCCACTGACTCGTCGAGCCTTCTTAGCGTCACTGTCAGGCTCGTCCTCGAGGTAGTGAACATTCTTTCGGGGTGTCGCAGCCGGGATGGTGGAGGGCACAACGATGGATTCGGTAGCCCGCTCTACCGCGGGAGCAGTGTCGAAGGAGCTCATGGCGACGACAAGCTCGCTGAGGACCTCCTGGGGCAGCGACTTGGCAAACTCTGCTCGAGCATCCGAGGATCGCATGTACTCGGCCGTCCACGACAGGAGCAGCTTTCGGATCGAAGAGCCCTCGGGGGTGTCCTGCCAGACCTGGATGAGAAGAGGCGTCGCTGGGATCCGCTCAGTGAGACGTCGACAATCAACCATGGCGTCGAGGGCCTTGTCACAGAGCCCCTTGATGCCCAGGTGATGGCCGAGCTTCCAGAGTCCAACCAGGGCCTCGTAGGAGGGCACATTGGACTCGTCAGATATGACCTTGTCGGTGTACAGAAAGTGTTGGGCCAGCCCAAAAATCTCCTTGGTCGTGTCGGGGAGCTTGACAAGGTGTTCTACCTTGTCAAGGGAGCTCATCGCAGCGAAGTGTTTCTCATAGAACTCGGATCGCGCGCAAAGAAAGTCCTTCTGTATTCCAAAGGGACATTCTTCGGGGCCGACGAGAATAATGACAAAGATGGGATGCGGGTTACTACATAGGATATTAGCACGATGTTCGTCTGGAGAAGGGACGGGGTGTTGCATACAGCCAGGAGAATGGCTTCTCGTCCTTCTTGACATTGACAGTGTCAGTGTCAGTGTCCTTGCCAGCCGGGGGACTGGTCCCGTTCTGCGGTTCAGCCATCGCGATTGCGTGATGCCGAATTGTTGTGATATGTAAAAGCTGAGTTTTGATATTGGAAAGGTGTGGCTTTTAAAAGTCGTCGATATCTGATGCAGGCCTGAGTCGGTGGTGAGCAACTCATTCACGGTCACTAGAATGATAGAATATTCGTGCCACTGTCCTGACAATGGGCTGATCCGAATTCGACCCGTGCACTTGCATCGCCATTTACAGCCAGCTGACGATATACAGTCCTGGCGGGGGCGATTTTGGGTCTTGTTGTATGCAGATGATTGATGATCTGCGGTTCACAACGGTGTCTCAATCTTACCTCAACGTCCCCCAACTCCCGCGTTCAAACTCAGATCCAATCTCACCCACTGGCAGACACGCTTCGAATCGGGGTTCAAGGCCGATTGTGCCACATCTGTCGGCCGCTAACTGTAAGTGAATCCAATAATTGTCAGCCTTTGGATAAAGGGGGTTGAGCAGCGATGAAGCAAAGGCTGGCCGTCTGTGATCTCCTGTTCGGAATGGATGGAGTGAGCAGCAGTCGCGATGAGCTTGTTGGCCAATGAGGTCGCCGAATTGCTGTGAGGTGAGCCGGCATGGAGATTGTCCGTTTCCGGCTGACCTCGGTCAGGTGGGCTTGACCGAGAATTGGCTACCCTGTACCAACTCTGGACGCTGACGAGGACTTGGAGTTACATGAACGGGATAACTCAATGTCATTTTGCTACTTGATATTAGTATCCTTAACGGGCTATGACCAGCTATGGATAATATTTTTACTTGTTCTACTGAATATCCATGTTGTTTGCCCTTATTCTAAGTTCAACTAACGATGGTAGAGATACACATGTGTAGAAACACCAACACCACTACACCAATATCGGTTGAGGTGAGCAATCCAAGACGAGTAGCATAACGATATCTCGAAACACGTAGGGTAATAGCATATGCCGTAAAATTCGAAACCGTCAATCCCGGGAAGATATGAAACGAAGTCTCCAGAGATATATCAAACCCAACCCATAATAGTCCCTAACTAAGATCACTAACAACTACCCACAGCCCCAATATGCATAGATAGAAAACACACCGGCATTGACGGTATGGACAGCGGTACCCATCTCTCAGGCACAGACCGCCGAGTTTCCCCCATACAGCACTGCCACTGCTCATCACCGCCAGGTCCTACCGAGTATAGAAGGTGACGTTGTATCAGCTTTAGAGTTGCCCGACAACACATCAAGGGGAATCGGTTCCCTGGGGACGGACGGGCCTACATGGCACACGTGTGTAATTCATGCGGACTCTCATCCGCGGCAATGTCCAAAAAGCCTGAAGAGCCTTTAATGTCACGTCAGCATGGGACCCGAGAGCCGTGCCGGTTCAACAAGCCAATCGCTTGTTATCTAAGCGACAGTAAACAAAATTGAAACCAAGGCAGCGAAATGCCTCTTCGTTCCGCGGCTAGGGATATCCTGACACGCGACAGCCGGGACGAACCCGCCAAGAGATGAATGACCATGAGCAGCTCGCTCCGGCGTCGGCAACAGATTGCGAAGGGTGAGCGCGTGCTCAAGGTATCGCATCGCATTCAGGCAAATAACACTGACAGCCAGTCCCCCAAGGTTCGCGGGGACCCCGTGATCCAGGACCAGCGCCATCCTCGGTTCCCCAGGTTTCCCTTCTCCGTTCAACCACACCCCTTAAGGAGCCCGTGACCGGGAGAATGCGACGGCAATGGTAAATCATGGAGTTTGACAGGGCCGTCAGCCGTCCACCGCAACATTACTGCCTGTATCCATCACGCGTTTCTCTCTGGCCCCCCCCCTCCGTCCGGCACGGCACCCAGACTGCTACCCGGGAGAGGTAGAGGCTCCGTCCGTCGCTGAGTGCCGAGGACCGTCTCTCCCGAATGATACGATCGCGCATGTCGGCGAGGGAAGCCGTGTGCATCGGACGATATCACGTTTATCTGCCTTGCTGCGGCGGCGGTTGAATTCCCCAGACCGAAGGCATGGTGCATTCACACACACGGAGAGACACATCTTATGGGGAAAGAAGGATGCATCATGGGGTCGATGTAGCAAGATCGTCGCCCATCTGCCGCGCATATGCCGATGAGGCATCCGAGACGGAGGTGTAGGAGCAAGGAACGGGAGGGAATGATTGGGGGACGAGGGCGCCAAATCTTGGGGCAGACCGTCGTCAACCACGACGATCAGGCCAGAAGACGGTCAGGGCGCGTGCTTCAACATTCCATTCCACGACGGACATCCACGGATGCCGTACCGCACCGCACCGCTCCGTACCGTACAGTGAGTGTCCTCTCACCGACCAAGTCCGAGATGCCGTCGCACGCGCAGGATAACCCGAAACGGTCGCACGACGAGTGCAGTCCCGTCGTGTGCTTCCCGTCTGCCGAGGCCGCCAAGCATCCATACAAGGTATCAGTGAGACCAAAAGAAGCAAGCAAATCCAGGGGTATCGTCCACTGAGGTCGTAGATACAACCTTGCCCTTCCATATCTACCTTATCCCCCGTGTGTAGATAGGTAGCTGTAGCTGTAGCTCTCGCTGCAACGAGGGGGAGCTCTCGGAGACTGGTCTCCGCTTCGATCGGCCCATGTCGACGGAGAATCGCCTGAGCGCCCTGCAGATGCACCCTCGTCCTCAGTAACAATCCCTGAGCTTTCTCGATACGGAGCCCACGTACGATCTGACGAGCAGCCGTCTCACAACGGCAATAGTCACGGGAAAGAAGGAGAAGCGGGAAGAAGAAAAAAAAGTTGCCAAGGGGGAGATGGAATCGATGGTTCTCCGGGTAAGCAATTGACAGAGCACAACAACACCACGTAGCAGCGCTTCTACACCGCTAGCATCTCGTTGTCAAGGACAAACCATTGGGCGCATTTGCCAATGCCAATGGGTCTCGCAAGATGCACGACGAGATGTGTACAAAGACGGCCACCGTATAGCTTCATTTATCAATCCCACCATCTCACCCATCCCCCAACCCCAACCCCAGTCACGATAAAAAACGCCATTTCTTCCAGGTGCGGACATGTCTCAGCACCGCTGCAGTTCCCTACAGGGGCTAGTGTCATTTCTCTTCCTTCTTTAGCACCGTCCCATCTCGGCCCAACTGGCGCATCGCATCCCAGATCTCACGATCTGGGCGGCTGGAGTCGTACTAGCGCACAACCCGCTCGTTCGTTGCCGAGAAGAAGCGACATCATTGGCGAGACTGGGAACAGAGTTGAAAAGGCATTGAGGGAGAAAAAAAAAAAAAAAAAGCCACGACGGCGGTGTGCATCCAAAAGCCGCAAACCCGTAAAAACTCCATCATGGCCTGCTGCCCAACAACCGAGAACAAAATTTTTCTTTGCCCTTGTTGCCTTCACCTCCAGACTAGATAGCCGCCGTTGACGTTGAGTGGTGGTTCTCGAGACAGGTTGAGGCGGAACGGGTCATGTCGGGAGACTGGCTCTGACTCACAAGCAAACAACCAGCTGCGACTTGGCCAATTCAAGACCTTTCTGCGTATCCAGTCAGGTACCAGTCCCTGTCTGTAACCGCTCTACTCATGATCATGATGCATCTTGTTGTTGCGTTGTCTCGGGGCAGAGCGACCCTGTCAAACACGATCCCCACTCCATGATGAAGCACGACAGTGATACAAACCACAAGAGCATCGTCTTTTACAGTAGTATCAACCTCTCCATGCCATAGCCATGTCGGACCCTCGCCGAGTTTTACTCCACAGCATGAGATGACGTTGGGGACTCAACCCAGTCGACGACCAGGACGCTTGCAGGTTGCATCCCATCGTGCATAGATTGTGCCGGGCTGGGGCTAAAACTGCACCGCACGATGAGTAGCGGGCGATTTGTGAGAGTCTCTGAGATGACCGTCCTAGGAATGAATTAGGAATGAATGCTGAAGACTAGGGGATGGGCAGGTAACGTTAGTTGGGGTAGATTCCGGCTCAAGTCGCATTGTCGCACAGAGTACAGAGTCGAATGCCGATGGCACTGGCCCTATTCTTGGTACAGTACCGTGCCATCTCATGCGTCATCCATCCCCATCTTCTTCCCTGCTTCCATGATGCTTCCTCGGAGGTTTTCTTTGATTCCATCCCTCAGACCGAGATGGTTGCGTGCCCACCACGTTTTTCATGCCGAGTTGCCACCGTCCATGACGGCAAGCAGCAGGCTGATGGGGGAAACCTTGGGAAGACCGAGGATGGGATGGATGGCTGGATGGGCAGGGAAGATTTGGATAGCCAGGAGCCCCAAGACGCCATCGCATCGGCCATGGCCCAAAAGCGCATGAGGGTGGTGTGTCGTTACGAAACCCTGGGGCAGAAGCTGGGCCAGAAGTATCTTTTCCCCACAGGTACCTCGAGCATCCCTCCAGAAGAGCGACCGGCCCGGTGGAGCACGAGCCCTTCGATGCTTGCTAGGCTTGCTCGACGCTCCACGCCCGCTCAGTAAAACCTCCGCCAGCCGCCCAACCGTTGTCCCTGCTTCACCTGGATGGAGAAACGCCCAGGGCCTCTAGTCCTCTTCGGGACGCCTGGGTCCTGGGGCAGTCTCTTAGCTAAGACGCCAATGATGCCATAAGAGAAAATTCTTGTCCTTCCAGAAGCATGCCATAGTCTGGGGCACCCGGGTAAAATAGGTCCTGTATGACGAAACCCTCCCACCCCATGAGCCACGCTCGCTCCTCGCTCGGCCACGATGCTTAACCTCATGGGACTACGGCCGGACTTGGCCGAACTTGCTTGACAAACCGACTGTGGCCCAGCGAGCACGATGCGCGGCTTTATTGCGGTCCCCCACAGTCCCAGCGTTGCGCTGATTTTTCGCTTTCGGCGGAGAATTGGTAGGGTAAGAAAGGGGCTCACATCAATGCGCCTTTTTGCCATTCTCTCATCTCGCTCCGCGGCCATGTCGTGCCCTGCTCCGTTCCGTTCTGAGGCTCTGCCAATGCCTAGAGATGCCGGTCGCCGTCTCGACTCGGTGTCCATTCTCGGCGCTTCGCCGGCGCCGAGAAGGGTTCTCGCCTCCTTCTAAACAATCCCCAGACTCCATCCGACCCATCTAGAGCCTCCTTTACTTTGCTGATTAGTTGTCGTCCCCGTGCTCCCCATCATCTCCATCACTGTTCTCGTCCTCGCTCCGTCCGACTTCCTGGCCCAGGATGAGGTCCTCGCTCCCTTGCCACTGAGGCGGCGGGGCCGGCATAGCCGCTTCGTCTTCATCTGCCCATCCGTAGTCCTCGTCGTCCTCGCTGTCAGGAACTTCGAGCTCCGTCTCGCCAAGCTTTCGCTTGTGCCTGGCCAGTTCAATTGATTGAATCGCTTCGTAGGGAATCTGGGCCACGCCGTCCTGCCATCTTCATGTGAGCGATCGCCAGCTTGGACACACGATGCCTGACATACCAACTCCACTTTGAATGCGACTACGTTCTCCACGGTCTCCTGAGACGCCTTTCCATCCACCTTTTGCAGACCTGCGAGGAACACGCTCGCAAGCTTGCCCTCTTGCCAGACCCAGTCTCGGAACACGACAAGCCGTGTCGAGACCCCTTGCTCCCAAACCGTGGCATTAACTGCTGCGGTCAACGTTGCGCCCCTTTCTGAGTGCATCTTGGTTGCGCATTGAGACAGGATCACAACTGCGCAATTCCTAGTGGCCGCAAGTTTGTGAAGAGCATTCATGATGGACTGCAGTGCCTGTAGTCGTTTCGTAGAGGGACTTGGACCTGGAAACATGTCAGCTACGGGACATCAAGCACTCGCTTATCCACATACCCTTGGCAGACTTAGAAATAGCCTTGCCATCATGCGATTTTGGCAGAGCCGAGTTGACTAATGATGATAGGGAGCTGATAACCACCAGCGAAGAATTGGCTGGTATAGCCTTGGCAGTAGGTCGTGAGATGAGGGCAACAAAGTGAGGAAGTGTCAGACATGAATAATGAAGGAATCGGCCAGCGTCAACCTCAACATCATGTGCTTCCACGTCTGAATCGCCTTGATCGTCCTTGATAGCATTGATGACCGCCTTTAGCCTGTTGTGAGGAATAGCCTGAAAGCAGTCTATACAGCAAAGTTGGGTCAGATATTGGTATCGAAGGAGGGTTATGCTTGACTCAACGAACCTACCCAGACCACTGCATTGCCATCCCGCAATGCATTTGAGGCGAGCTGCAGTCTTCCTCGCACGTTAGTCTCGTAATATGCAAGGGAACGTCCACTTCCTTACCCCAAGGCAGTTTTCCCCGTTCCAGGGGGGCCCCAAATTTCTGTCACCTGGCCGCGATGAACACCACCTTTTGGGGTAGAATCCTGAGAGTCAACGGATACTGTGCCCGCAAGAGCATGATCTAGATCCTCGAGGCCTGTAGAGACGTGGTTTGACGCGTCGCCTCCAAGCTCGTCCAGGGCCTGGGAAGCCGAGACGGTTGGTAATCGGTCTGTATAGCGGGTTAGTTTAGGCACCAGATCGTGGGATGCATCGTGAGACTGACGGGTACCAGATGTGTCAAAGCTGGCTCTGTCATGACCGTGAATCGCATGATAATCCATCCTCCACTCTCATGACGATGCGCGGAGTTTTTCCAGGCCAGTCAATGAAGCAATCGTGAGTGGACCTTTCACCATCGGTGGTCGCGGCAGTCACGCACGTGCTTCGAAGAACAAAGAACGCGAGGTCACGTGACTTGTAGATACCCTTTCTAAGTCGTCGGGCAAGTCTCGCCGGCGAAGCTCCCACGTCAAAGGATCGACCATCTGTGGAGGATGAAACCCTGTCTTCCTTTACGGCATAGTCGACTTCTTTGGAACATTCGATGAGACCGAGTATCAGCCCACCGAAGCTCACCTGAGCTAGCTCTCCGCTTACTCAAGGTTGCCTTGAACTGTTTCCCCTTCTCTCCTCTCGTCGAGCCACTCAATCCCCGGCTTTGGGCCACGAATCTCGATAAGCGGTCCACAGATATCCCAGCATGGAGCAAGGGCAGTTTAACCGCTGTGGCAAACGGCCGTGGCAAACCGCTCGCCATTGGGGAGGGATCAGAGCACAATTGCCAGATAGTCGTGGTATTTGCTGTGAAAGGTGAGCAGTCACAGAGTTACTGTCCACTAAGAAAGCCGAGAAGGCCAAGGTCCATTGGACTTTATTGCATTCCACAACGCTTCGGTCACCACACCGGCACTTGCGGGCCAATATCCCAGCAAATATTGGCTACACAACCAGCTCCTGGGAATGGATGTGGCTCGGGTAACACTGAGCTGATTCTCACCAGGTCGACTTCAATACGGGGTTCAGCGAGGGCCCTAAACCCCAGACGAGTCTTGGAGCCATCGTGGGGACGTGGAGACTCCAGCTTCAGATTAGAGAGTGGCGAAGAAAAAGGTGCGAGGTGATCGTCGGTGGCAGATTGAGAGCTTGACTCGAGCAGCGCATGATACTAGAGATAACGACCTCGGCGCCATTAGCCCTTCCTCCCGTCCTTGAGATGATTGTGGGAGGAGGTTGTGGGGAAGACGAGGCTACCCCATCCCCCATCTCCCCGGTCCCCGGCAGAGCACGGAAAAGATTTCGAGTCACAGGATTGACAGTCTGGGGTCATGATAGGAGCCTGTCCGTAACGGGAAACTGCAGAGATAAGAGATTCCAGCTGACGGCGTGATTAGGACGGACCGGCCAAGGGACGGTACAGCGCAACACAGCACAGCACCCCAAAGCCAAAGACGGGGTCAGACGGTGGGCGGGCTCCGTTCTGCGACTTTCCAAGATTCTCTACGGTCTTGGCTCCCCGTTGATGCTTGTGTTACATCCAGACTATGCTTGTCTTGTGCCTTGCATGAGTTACCCCGTGCCAGTTTCAAGTGACACGGCAAAGTTTGCTTGCTCGACTCGCAACGGAGCTGGAAGCCTCGGCTTTCAAGAGACAAACGGACAATTGCTTGTCTTGTCTGAGGGAAAAGACGTCCAGTGGAGTCTGGATGGCTGAGACTCACTGATCAAGCTTCTAGACTTGCTGCAGCGATGACTTCGCCTCTTCCCCCAGGTCTGCCCCACCCGATTGCAATGCAGACCAAGGAGTTAGCATTACGGCATCAGATTTAGCGCCGCCATTTCCGAGCTTGACCCTCTCCTGGTGGTTTATCGCTGTTTGATGCTGTCCCGCTCACCCAGATTGTCCGTGTATCCTAGCTTGCTCCAGCTCGCCGACAATGAGGCTTAGTTGGACGTGCACTGGAGACGATGAGACGGCGTGTCCTCTCAAAAACCCTCACCCGGCTAGATGCGGCGGCTCTAAACTGCAAGGTACCGAATACGATTCCAGTCCATGATGGGGCAGCGTGGTGAAAGCCCTGGCTTTTATCATGGGTTTGTCGCCAGACCCTGGGGCCTGGTCGAGGAGCTCCTCCAGGAGGCCTTGAGTCTGGAGAACCAGGTGCCCTTGAGGTAGGTAGGTTGTGGGCAAGCGCTAGGCCATGACACCGGCCCGGTCAGATAGCTTCGTCTGGCTGAATGAAGCCATGACCACGGCGGTTCTTGTCCCTTTTTTTTGCGGGGAGACAGGTGATTTCGGTGCGACAAGTCATCTCACCTGAGGCTCTCAGCACCCACACCGACAGCTATAGAGATGGGCGATTGGGCCGACAGCTCGACTGTGCGGCTACTGTGCATCACGGCGGGCGCCAACAGTACGTGCACGGCTCGGCCAATGTCGGGATCGTGAGCGGGAAAACTGGGGATGGCCAGAGACCAGAGGCTCGGCAGCTTGCGTGCTGCTCGCTGCCATGCTGCAGAGGCAGTAGGTATTGGATGATGCCAGTGCAGCCGGACCAGCTTTACCAAGCGTGGCAACTCTCAGTGTCAGAGACCCCCACGGAGAGAAGCCTTTCATGCGACGCACGGCCACGGCTATGTGAAGCTCTCCCTGGCCTTGATTGTGACAGTTGCTTTCAGCGCCATGCTTGCGCAAGATCTTGGCCGTCTTGCTCAATCGTCCCCCTAAGCGCCGTCCGGGAATGGCCATGGCCATGACGAGCTTCATCGTCCTTTCCTGGGACTAGTTCAGCCTTCAATGAGCCGCAGGCCCCTCTGCAAGGGACATCATGGCACGCCGCTGCATTGTGCATGCAAAAAGCTGGAGCCCCGCGAAGGCTTGTTGGAGATCTAGACCTTGGGATCTGCGACGAGGGACCTCCCACAAGCCACCACCGAGGCTCTGGCTCGGTATGCCAGAAGCCGATCAGCGGCTTGCCAGGGCTGCTGTACCAACACGTTTCCTCACCGGATAGCTTCAACTCTCGGTCAACGACCGCTGCAAGGTCACGTCTAGCTCACCTATCACATGCGGCAGAGCACCCCCAGGTCTCTTTCTTTCGCCATCAACGATCCCAATCTCGCGCTGACATTGAAGCCCCCCAGCGGAGCCGCCTCCGATGGTGGTCGGATAGGCACCTGGATAGCATCACATCACGTAGCGGCTAGTAACGTAGTGTAGTCGACCCTGATGAAGAACAACACTACGCACAATACCACCACGTGGGTGGGAACAAGCACTGGGAAGTTTGTCGCCTCAATACGCCCAAGATCCAGCAACCGAGATGACCTGCCCCTAGGAGTTCTCGGGCCTTTAGACGCCTGGTCGGCTACTCTGGCTAAACGGCAAATCAGACGGCCGGGACTGACACATGAAAAACGCAATTCCTCTTGAGTGTCGTGAAATCCCCAAGCCGCCCCAGGGAACGGGGCTGCTATCGTGGACGGGGGTGTAGTCAAGCGGTCCAGTCAGGGCCGACGTGGCCGTATCCGCACGTGTTGGGTCCCTGAAAGCCGCTACTATGGAAAAGTCGTTTGACGGGCTGGGGTACAGAGCCGGAGACTGAATTCTCTCGGGAGGAGGACGGGCATGACTGCTAATGCGTCATTGAGACGAGAGTTGTACCCCTTCGGTCTGAAATAGATGACATCCGTGGCAACCACGAGGTCTTTCTGGGGAAATAGAACGTTTCCGGGTGCAAGTCTGAGTCTTAACCGGCTCGTTGGATTCAGGGCGGGCGCATTGGCCGTATCGGCTGGACATGGTTTGCCGCATCTTGCATGTCAGCGCATTATTAACATCGCGGACTAGCAGGCCCTGCTGGATTCCAATGGAGTCCCCTCATGGAAGATGGAGGCTCTTCTCAAGCTGGACCCTCTCTCTAGGGCAGCGAATCCGCGACAGTCCAGGCGCAGGGCCAGGCCAGTTGGCCGGCGGCGCTACGGAAAGCTGGGCAATCCCGTCGAAACAACTGTTTGCTGACGACACTGCTCGCCTTGTCGAGGCAGGGCTCAATGCGTCAGGGGTACGGGGTAGAAATACGTGTATCCGTGTTGTCAAGAGCTTGCGCCTCGAAGCCATGGCAACCCGAGTGGCCTCGGAATGGTTCATGCCTCTCGTGCGGGAGTTGGAGGCGTCAAATGCCAGCTGCCAAGATAAGGACCAAAAACCTGGAAGGTCTCTGAACTCCGGACCAAATCCGAGGTGTTGACATGCAATGGCGGACATCGCCGTTCCGAATCACCGAGGGTCAGGATAAGATCTGAGATCATTTGCCCCGGAATTGCCGCAATCGGCTAGCTCGTAGGGTTGCGACAGGCATCAGGGGCTCGGGTCTGGGGCGCCATCGCACAAGGGGAAGCTGGAGAAAGATGGAGCATGACAGAGCCTCCTGGCCTGGGGTTTCTTGGCCGGGCTCAATTGCCTTATCTGCTCGGGGAAGCTCGCTCAGTCATGACAGACCAGACGAGACACACGATGCGGTGGCGCGCTAGGATTCTTGGATAAGGGCGGCCTTGGTCGACAGGCTAAACGGGCTAACACGACAAGGAAGCAAAGCAAGCACACATCAACAAGGGGCATGGGTCGACCCAGACGCCCGCCCGGTGGCTTGCGAATCCCTACCATCTGCCGGAGGAGGGTGTCTCTCTGCGCCTGTGTTTGGGAACTTGGGCGTGATATCAGCCAGATTAGCTTATCACCCCCACGTTGGAATTGGGAAAGTGTTAGCACCCCTGGCGGGCTATCAGCAACATTGGCAACATTGGCTGGATGTGGAGGGGGGTGAAGTGTTCATTCATTGTCCGACACCAGACCTGACTCCTGAAGCCTGGAATCTGGGGAAGACGTTGCCGTCCATCCGCTGTACCGTAGCCGCAGCCGCAATCTGGAGATATGGAGATATGAAGGGGGGGAGAGGGGAAGGAGAGCAGTCTCGAATCTCTGAATGGATCTCGACTTATCTCGTGATGAAGTTGATTGCGGAGATGGGCAAGATAGGTCTGGGCTGGACGACCCGCAGACACGGCAGGTGAGAGAGGACGGCGGCAGACAGACAGAGCAGCTCATTTGATTTGGCTTAGACCGAGGGTATTTCCCAGGGATGGGGCGGACATGAGGAAGCTGGCAGAACTGTGAGGAGGCGAATCAACCTCTGGAACCATGTCTTGGAACTGGGCCTCATGGGGACGCCTCATGTGGCTATCTCCCCCCTGGAAAGGGCCGGCCCCGGAATACCAAGCAGCACGCGACTGACGATAGGGACCTCGAGGATGATGCACTCGAGACCTTGCAAAGCCCTTCCCCCCAGACGACGGCTTAAGGCGGAACTCTGGGGAGCGCGCTTATCGCGTTGAATGGCCCGATTACACTGGGGCCAACAACCTGATGGTGATGGATTTGCGCCGGTCTCGTGGCTCCCCAGAAAAAGAGAGTACGGCCCGGGAGGGGTTCAGGAGGAATCTGGAGTTTAGACGACTGACAAGTCCGGAGTAAGGGTCTGTCTGGTGATTTGATGCCGGAGCTCAGGCTAAGCGGGCTTATCATGGTTCGGCCTGAAGTGGTGAAAGGCCGGCCATGGCGCCCTTTGGTGTTGTGGGAGCAGATACCCCACAATCGGACTCGCTCCCGAGGCTTTTGCCCTGCGATGTCGCTCGATTATTTGTTCGCGTAATTATTTTCGAGCCTGGCTCTCCTCTGCTTGGATCTCACAACCAAGCCCAGGACACCCTCCCCTCTTGAGCCGGCCACAACGACCTGGACCTGTGGCTGATCATGTCACGAGAGAGTTTGCCCCAAATCCGGGGGTAAAAGTGTGTGTGGAATTGTGGTAACCTGGGGTAGGGAGGATACTATCATGCGGGATAGGCTATAGCCCCCTTTGAAGGGCTGCTAGCCGGCAGCAACAAGCACCCTTCCAGGGACACAAAAGTATTGCCGAAGGGGGCAATAAGAAAAAGTAAAGATAGGCCGGAGCGATTGATAATGAGAAACCAATGCCAATCGACCCTGGGACGGGGTAGTGGCGCTTCTGAAGCATCGTGAGGTCCCAACCAGGAAGTAATCAACGCCATCCAGGACAGCCCTAGCGCAGTGTCCACCTGAGAAGAGGAGAAGAAAGAGGAGGGTCCCACTGGGGCTCTGAGACTAGCTAGCACGATAGCATCAGAAGACGGAGAAACGGAGAGACTGACTTTGACTGGGGGAGTGGCATTGGCATTGGCATTGGCATGGCATGATGGATGGGATCGAGGACAGGTCCGACGTTGCAGACGGGCGATTACGTACGTTGAGGAGCGCTTCTTCACCACGGTTACTCATACCAAGGCGAAATGCATGGCAGAGCATGACAACAGCGCCGCATAGAATGGGCAATATGCCTGATACAGGAGATCGACACGCAATTGCGTATTCTTTGCCTACCAAGGCGCACAGCCATGGCAACACGAATTATTCACGAATGGCATGTTTGAAAGCAACCGCTGCCATGCCATGCCAGCTCAGCCCAGCTTACAGCACAGTAACCCAGCCTCAACAAGACGACAACCACGAGTCAACGTGGCGGTCGCATAACGTTTCGGTACAGGTCCCGTAAAAACCGAAAAGGGCTTGAGGGCTCTGAGCAAAAAAATCACCGAGAAAAAAAGGATCAAAGGGGGCAGTCGGAGCCGCTTCATGGAATGGAGACCAATCAGTCGAGCACGACATGAACAAGAGGCCTGATGTGCCCCACGCCCCGGGCCGGCCATCAGAGAGAGAAAAAAAACTACAGCGCTCACAGCGAGAGGAAGCCCACGGTGAAGTGGAGCGAGAGAAGGGTGGGCGAAAGGTCTCACCGTCGAACCTCTTCGGGCATTGGCGGCGGCCAGATGGGCTGGGGGGACCCAAGGGCCAAGCGGGCGAACGAGAGGGCGAGGAGCAAACTCCACACGCCTCTCCAGGTCGGCATCCCAGGACGAAGGTGAGAGGTCGGCGTTCGGGGCGTGGAGGCCGAGTCTTGTCCTCTCGAGGAGGGAGGGGACTCCACGGGCGCAAACAGAGGCCAAAGATTGAGGATCCCAGAGATGGGGAGAGACTCGGAGGATGGTCGGCGCGGAGGGGTGGACTCCGCGGTCGAAAGGCCATCTCGGGAGGGGTGGCCGTACCAAATCCCCAGCTCATCCGTCCAGTCCATCCGTCGTTGTCGTCCCGACACTGGTCGTGACTCGTTCCGTTCGCTCTTGTCTCCGGGGGCGGATCATGAAAGTTTTCTCAATGTTGTACCGGGGGAGATGAGGAGGCAACTTGCAATGGATGGAACGGTTGGACGAGGCTTGGAGTCGCACATTGGGTCTCTCTGTGACTCTGATTTTTTTCTTCCTTCCTCATCTGTTGCTGCTCGCCCCGTTATGCCCCCCAGGATAAGGCCCGAAGAAACGGGGCATCCAGGTTTCCAGTTGTTCCAGAGCCCCAGCGCAGGTTTCCAGTGGAAGACCCCATCGCACCTTCCATTGGAGCCTCCTGCTTCTCCCGCCGGGGTAAGGAAGGGACAAGTAAGAAAGGTGGAGGGGCAGGAAGGTACGTACAGTCCACGCCCCACGCCCCACACGTCCTTCCTTCCTTACTTGACCTCCCACGCTCATAAGATCACCCCTCATTTTTCGTCTGAGTGGACCCTCCTCTGGCTTGTATGGCTCTTGCGTGCTTGAGGTGAAGAGGGAAAAAAAAAAACTGTGAGAGCCCACTAAGGGGGCCACCCACGGGGCACTCCACTCACTGAACAAACCCACTGGACATTGACATTCCCCTGTAGCTGTAGCGGTGCACCGGACCAACCCCCTAGTCCTCTAGTGACCTGCCCTGCTGGCCCTGAGGGCACTCCTGTTTTACCGCTGCCTGGCACAAGGCGGGCTCAGGTACCCTCTGGCTGTGCCTACAAGCCAGCGTGGGGTGCAGGGGCGTGCATCTAGGCAAGGCGTGTGTGCGTGGGTTGCTTGTTCCCGTCCCTCGTTCCTTCTTCCCCCCTCCACGCACCCTCCACCCTCCACCCTCCTCCACTCGCTCCGTTCACTCGCTCGTCCTTCTCCGTCTCGATGTCGCAGTGCGTGGTCTAGTACCGACCCGGCCGAGCCCGGCATTCTTTATAACCATTGGATCCCCCCCGTCCCCTCCTTCACTCCAGATTCCCGTTCTCTCCAAATCGTTACGCCAGATCCTCCAGCTTCCCCGGAACTTGACTCCTCCACCAACCTGCATCAGCTTCAGCTTCAGAGACTTCGGTCCAAGAACAATCACCCAATACACCAGCAACCCAAACCGCACATCAACGATCGCTATATCGGCTCTCGACTCTGGACTCTTATCCACTGACATCGCCAATCTTGATAACCTCTATCACGTTGAGCGTTGGGTCCTCCACCAGTCGACTCACATGCAACGAGCACTGGATTTCTCCAACCTACTGAATCCCACAGCGTCGGCTGATACGGAACCCGAGAAACCCCAACAGGGCGACGTCGAGATGGCAACCGCAGCAGTCACTGTTATCAAACCCAACGGGCCCCTCCCGGGTGCCCAGGCCTCAGAGAGCTCCAACGAGCTGCCTCGACCTTACAAGTGCCCTCTCTGCGACAAGGCCTTCCACCGTCTCGAGCATCAGACTCGACACATCCGCACTCACACTGGCGAGAAGCCTCATGCCTGCCAGTTCCCCGGCTGCAGCAAGAAGTTCTCTCGCTCTGATGAGCTCACCCGCCACTCCCGTATTCACAACAACCCCAACTCGAGGAGAGGCAACAAGGCTGCTCAGCAGCACCAGCAACAGCAGCAGCATCAGATGCACCAGCAGCAGGGCCTCCCGCCTCACATGCTTCCCGATGGAATGATGGCGCCGCCTCCCGCTCCCAAGACCATCCGCTCTGCTCCCACATCCACTCTGGCCTCCCCCAATGTCTCTCCTCCCCACTCTTACTCGACATTTGCTCTTCCCGTCTCGGCTGTTCACTACAACCGAAGTGGTGACATTTCCATGCTGGCCAAGGCCGCTACTCAGGTTGAGCGTGAGACCCTCACTGCTCCTCCTCACCACAACTCGCGTCACCATCCCTACTATAGCCACGGAATGCACAGCTCCCGAGGCCACCTCCCGACGCTCTCCTCTTATCACATGTCGCGCTCTCACTCCAACGATGAGCCCAACGACGACCACTACTCTGGCGCTATGCGACACTCCAAGAGGTCGCGGCCCAACTCCCCCAACTCGACGGCTCCCTCTTCGCCAACCTTCTCCCACGACTCTCTGTCTCCTACTCCCGACCACACTCCCATCGCCACTCCCGCTCACTCTCCTCGCCTGCGACCTTTCTCCGGCTATGAGCTCCCCAGCCTCCGGAACCTGTCTCTCCAGCACAACACGACCCCTGCCCTAGCCCCCATGGAGCCTCATCTCGAGAACCACCACCTTCAGGGACCTCCTCCCGCTTCTGCTCCCCGCGCCACTGGAATGTCCCTGACGGACATCATCAGCCGGCCAGACGGATCTCAGCGAAAGCTCCCCGTTCCCCAGGTCCCCAAGGTAGCAGTCCAGGACCTGCTCTCAGATAACGGATTCAGCCACAGCGGCAGGAGCTCCGGCGCCAACAGTCTGGCAGGAGGCGATCTCATGGATCGGATGTAGGACAGACGATTGCTTCGCAGCTCGCACGACATGATGACGAACAATATGGGTTATAGAGGTATAGAAAGAGACGGCGTTTACGGGTTACTACATGGCAATCGAATTTCATCATCTCAAACACAGTATTGAGCACTCGAGGACTTGGGCGGCACTTGTGAAACGAAAGAAGGCAGGCATTTTTCTCCAGGGGCGGCGGACATTGGTTCCAACATGAGTCCCGCCCTCTACGGGGGGCGGCAGAAACTAGATTTCGAATTGCGGAGCACTTGGATTTTTCCCTCGGGCTTGCCTCGGGGCTGTTGGGGCCACCATACCTCGACCGGAAAAGCAGAGTCTATTTTGATATCCATGGCTGGTTTTTTTCCCTTTCTTTTTTTTAATTCTTGAGACAAAAAACTCGACTCCTGTCTATTCAAACAAAAATTTTATGTCAAATGTCTAATGTTCATGTCTTCCTTCTCTTGTTCAATGTGCGGGATCACTTCTATTGCTTCGGCACCAAATGTATGATTTGGCAGAGGGGAGGGTCTTGAAAGATAACTAATGGCGACCGGGGGTTGCAGTATCGGGGGGTCGGCATAATGGGCGGAGACGTGCCCCCGGGGAGATTTTGCTCTCCTGAGAATTACGAACCAAGTGTATGATGTATGGTAATAGATAGACGCAGCGCAGCGCATGCAAAGCAAACTAGCTCGAGCTTTACCCACTCAACCCTGACCTGGCCTGTGACTTTGTTGCTTTGACTTGACTTGATCTGATCTGACCTGTGTGATTTGGAATGACCAAGCACTTGATCCAACATGTGTAAACAACCTGCCCCGGTGACCGACGTCAGGATCGCCTCGTGTGACATAATGAAGACGGAGGGAGACACTGTGGGAGGGAGCACCCAGATCAGATCGGATGGACAACCCTGCGGAACCGCAGCTGGAGGGTTGGAATCTGGATCGCGTCCTTACTCAAACGGGGGAGCAGGTCCGGGGAGAACCAAGGGAAAGCAGAAAAGTCAAGTTGAGGTGCTGTAGCTAGCGAGCACACCTTGGGCCAGGCAACTCGCGCTTTGGCATGTCGTTTGGCCTGTTTGGGTAGCAGGGCCAGCGAGGCGTTCGGCCAGCCCAGATGGATGGATGGCCTTAGTGCGCGCCCCTTGGGGGCTTGGGGGGAGGATAGGTAGATCTCAGGATGCCGTCATTAGTCGGGGAGTTTGACAGCATCTGTGGTTGCTAGGGGCTTGTCGATTGTTACGCAGATGTTTTCCCTCTTTGACCCGGGGAACACTCCTTGGTCAAAGACGAGACTCTTTGCTTGTGTTGCGTGTCCCTCGAATCGATGTCCCCTCTCTGGCCATGTCTCTTCTCTCCCCCACCCACACACGGGCACACACACACACACACACATGCTTCCAAAGGGCTGACGGGACGGCACAAATCAATCTGATCTGCCGCCTTCCCCCACCACTAGAAAGCCAAGGCCTGGGAAATCCCACCACCCACACCCATGCCCCTCCTGGATCTCTCGTCCAACCCCTGCGCCGTCAGCTCAAGTGGGTGAAGATGGGTTGAAAGTCAGATGGTCGCAGTTATCACATGGAGACGAGAAAACCGCAGGTGATAAGAGCACAACACCACAAGGGCCTGAGCCTAAACACCATCCATTACCACACACACACACACATTCGTACACAAGAGAGGAGGGGAGAATAACAAATGCCTTCTCATCGGCTCTGCGGCTAAGGCGTGTATGGGATGGGTTACGTTGCGTGCGGCACGCGGTGCGAGGTCGGCGCATGAGCGGACCGTAACCGGGCAGAGAAGAAGTTGAACCGGATTCTTTTCTGGTCTGATGGAAAAAATATTTGCCAGCAAGAAAAAAAAAACAAAGAACCCCTCCGGTTTTCGAGGCGCAGCGGCCGCACGCTTCCCCAGTTTGTGAACGATATACTTTCAGGGCGCTCCAGCAGAGAGTGGGCTCTGAGTTTCAGGGTACAGCGCCTTGGCCTCGAGTTTATCGGGCAATGGAAAGCCACCAGAACCAGTCCAGCATTGGACCTAACTTTCTGTGTGCTATGACAAGTCCCTGACAAGGCTTCGCCTCGTTTCTGTTCCCCCAGACTCTCTGTGTGTTGTCAGGGGTGGTGGTAACACAAAAAAGCAAAGAACCGACGTGGAATCCCCCATACAGGCACACAAAAACAAAAAAGCTCGTAAAAGCAACTGCAACATTTGGGGGGGGCAGAAACCTTCTGAGTGGCACGCCTCAAAAGCTCTGCATCACGTCAGCCTGTGAGGCTTTGGGCGGTGGTGGTGGATGAAAGCTGAGCCCAGGCGCAGCCCCCCTGATAAGTGTTTGCCTGTTTTCCCCCCTGGTGGCGGCTTTGTTTGATAACAGGGCCAAAGCGGCCGTCCATCTTACAGTACAATCAGAAGGAAGCTCTTGCTGCATCCAAAGACGATGAACCACGTAGGACGGAGAGAGGGCTGGTTGCGCGTCCCCTCCAAGACCAAGACCCAAGCCTCTTACTCTTCCTTCTTTAGAACCGCGTACAAGTTCAGGGGTGCAGCTATTTAGGATTTGGCAAAGGCAAGGGGAAGCAGCGTCATTGGGTGGACGGGCATTGGGGGCGTACAGTCGTCATGTTTGTGCGTTGTGCCTCTTTTTTTTACCCCATGGGCCAGTTGAATGAGGCATCCAACGTCAGGTCTACGCAGCACACGCACGGCAATCCCGCCTATGAATTGTTGGGGGATGGATCAAGGGAAGTCCGCCCTGTGTAAGAGGCAGGTCGGCCGGCTCGTAGGGCCGCTCCACGGTCTCGGTCTCGGGCCGGGATGGTCGGTGAAGGTGAAGGGGAGGCGTTACGCGCGGAGAGTCGCACAATGGGCGTATCTCTTGCTCAATCCGGCTGCCCTTCGTGGGCTGAGTGGTCGAGTGCTGGCCCCTGGCCTACGATAAGCAGTCCGGTTTAATTAGAAGGCGGACCAAGATGCAGCACAAAGCACCACACGTGCGTCCTACATACCACCTACTGTACATGTACAGTACACCGCCAGAACCGGGGCTGGCGAATGAGGGCTGAGCCGGAGATCGGGAGAGGATAGAAATAAGGGAAGTGGTGTGAAGAAATCTTGGGAACCCAAAGGAAGGAGAAAAAAGGGAAGCCCATGTTTGGTCCATATCTAGGCGAGTGTCAGAAATCCGGGGGTGGTGTGTGCGCGCGAAATGCGGGTGTGTAGCCGCCGCTGGCCACTTCTGCTGCTTGCTTTTTGGAGGGTGGTATTCGCGGGGCAGAATGAGCCAAAGAAAAAAAAAAAAAGCTGGGGTTGGAATGGGCGCATTTGGCTGGTGGATGGGCGATGACAACGGCATGTCGACGACGTCAAGTCTTTGTCGATCTTTTCCCCTGACAAGAAGGGGAAAACAATTTTGTTATCACGCCCGTTTCTCGAGTCATCGCCGTCGCGGCCCCCGTTAATGATGATGATGATGGCTTATCTTTGGAGTTTCCGGGGCCCCGGAGGAACGGAGTCTCTAATGTTTGACTCAGGGGCCGAGCATTTTGGAGCACATTGTGCGCCAGTTTGCATCTCCCCCAGACCAGGGCTCAGATTGAATTAATGAATGAATACCCTCATCACCATGCAGGCAGGCTTGATTTTGTCCCACGTCTAGCTGCGGATAGCGGCGGCCGCGGTCTGGGGGAGTGTGTGACTGTGTCACCTCACCTGGGGATGGGCGCAAGCAATGCTGAGTGGGCAGTTGAACAACCTGATCCTGAATCCCGGTATCCT
Source organism: Fusarium keratoplasticum (assembly GCF_025433545.1). Lineage (NCBI taxonomy): Eukaryota > Fungi > Ascomycota > Sordariomycetes > Hypocreales > Nectriaceae > Fusarium > Fusarium keratoplasticum. The sequence continues at coordinate 1,886,465 of NC_070530.1, read as the reverse complement.
GATCTAGCATTGGAAGTCGACCACCGCCAGCAAGAGACCGCCGGCCCGCTCGACGAGAACCGAGTCAGTCAGTCATGGGAACGGCAGATCTCATACGGGCCGGAGTCTGGCGTGGGGTTGTCTCCCGGACTTTGAATGCCATCAGAGTTGACTAGTCAAATGCTTGGATAGAATAGCCGGGCGAGACTAGAGTATAGCATGCCAATCTTGGTCTTGAACACGGGTCAAGTCTCGGGATCAGCGTGTCTCACGACACAAATAGACATGAGCTCCTTACTTGTTGTCTAGAAGATGCTGTCAAATGGCTGGCTGACCCGAGACCAATTCACTTCAGTTCCTTTCCTTTCCTTGCGGGGGTGGGGTTGTCTTGTCGGTTGAATGCAGTTGAGATCGGCCATCGCTTCTCATGCATCATCCCGCCTTGCGTCGCGCGGTTGAGACGAGATGAGCAAGCGGCAGACGAGAAAAGGGAGCTTTTGTTCTTCAAGGGGTGTGTGAGACGACCCTTTCATCAATGGATTCTTTCAATTCCAAATTTCTGGGGAAAGTAAACGCCCTTCTTTCCTTTGCTCCTTCGACCTATCACCTGCCTAGGTAAGACTTGCCTAGGAAGGCAGGCAAGTTCTTGATGCAATTTATGCGCCCACTTAAGCGCTACCTAGACTTTTAGTCGAATCGCAACAAGAAGAAGGGTCTCACTTGGTCGATCCGTTATCTTTCTCATCCTCACATTCATGTCCTCGGTCGATTAACACCGAGCCTGACTCGTATCCTCACCTCGCCATCATTTAGCCGATCATTCAAAGGGCAATCGGCGTACAGAAAAGCCACTCTGCCTTTGTGGAGCTATCCGCGCAAAAACCCCAGACGATCGGCAAACGCCCGCAGACAGCTAATGACACATCTCCCATGTCCAGGCCAGGCAAGACTGTTTCCACAAAAGAAAAAAGAACCTGTAAGTTGCGGTACCTGAAATCGGGCAATCTAGCCCGGGACGGAGCGCTGATCAGGGCACCCTGATAGCGAAGAACGGGCAGCAGTCCAGCGTGTTTTCCTGTTGGCGCTAGCTCGAATGTCAAGCGACATTTGATGCTCCTCGTGGCCTGCTCACGATGTCCATGGGATGGGGCTGCGGATACACACGGCATGAGCATGAGTGAGCGAGCGGCCGTTCATCCACACAGACGGGGCGGGCCAGGGAGTTCCAGCGGCTGGGAAATGAGGCCTTCTGAGGCTCCTCTGGCGAAACCAAGAACTGAACTGAATCAGGTCTCGGCCGGCAAGGGGGCTTTGAGGGCGAGGGCAGAAAAATGTCACAAAGCGGACCCAGGAATGACGACAGGATCCTCCAGCGGCATCGACGAGAAAGAATCTGATGAGCGCTGTGTACCTCTACGGAGTACCCGCCGCAGCTCCATCACCTCCAGCTCCAGGCGATGGATGGATGTGTCCCCCACGCCGCGCCCCGCGAGATGTCAGAACAGCAGGGGTCAGCATGGGGAAGACGTCGTTACAAACAACGATGCCCTTGCCAGACAGCTCCATCTAGGGCCCCCAAGGGGGGTGGGTAATCGCACGGGGTCCTCTGCTCTGGTTTCATGCCCACAGGCTCCAAGCACCGGGTTCGGTTCACCAACAAACACCTGCTGCTGTCTCGGCCTCTGAGAGGTTTATGCCGTTGAGCAACCCCCATCCAGCATCGTCTCATCTTGCGCCGGGACTGCTCATGCTGACAATGAGGCAGAAAGCTATCCATCCGCACATACTGTACAGTAGACTCACCGCAGTTTGTATGCCGGACGGGTTGCACCCCGATGCCTGACCGGTCTGTCTGAGTCTGCACAGATTGCCGCGAGCAAGTTTGCGCAGACAAGTGCCAGGCAATGCACAACATTTCCCAGGTGCCCAAGGCAGTTGCTTGCATAAAGCGCAACCCTCTTGTATCTTCATTTGATAAGAGGCAGAAACCGGCTTCCGGCTAGCGCACGTCGTCGGCTGCTGACAAGTGCAGCGCGCCCGACGTGTTGGACAGCCCAGATTGCCTGTTCCCTGCCAGAGCATGGCATGGCTGCGATCCTGTCATGTACGTCCCGTCCCGGCAGACGAAACCAACACCGAACGTGGCCTTTGCTTGGCGTGGGTGACGACGGGCTTTGGTCCTACGGGCGTGAGACGGAATCCAACGTGATGGGACAATCTCCCACGGGTGGTTCGCGCATCTGACTATGGAGCAGGCATTGCACAATTTCACGCTCTGCCTACGACCTCGTCTGATACTTGGACCAGGCCCAAATGATGCAGCTCTTTGCATCTGCCGCCCAGGCCTGCCCTCTTTGTTGATGCCCAAGGCGGCCGCAGCGCAAGCATAACGACAGAGAAGCTCCGTGATTGCCCCGTCTCGCTTCACGGGCTTATTGTCAAGCAATCACACAACCTTGCCGTGTAACGAAGAGCCTCAGACCGCACGTCCTTGACTGGCTATTGAGCAACCACCAGCGAAGGGTTGGCTTCCAGTTGCGCCCGGCCGTCTGAAGGAACGTGATAAGACTCTGAACTCGCAGCATGTGCGTTGCGGATGCTGAGGAAGCTATCTGCATGTGCTCAATCGCGGATCCGAGAACTCTGGAGCCATAATGGATCTTGCGGCCGCGCAATATGGAGCTTATCATGAAGATTGAGACCTTGGTTGGGGATCCATCGCCCTGACAGGCCTTATTTCGCCGGAGCGTTGTGGGGATCGCGGAAGCAAGGGACCAAACATGGACGTCTGTGGTGAGATTGTAACGCGTGTTTAGGGCTCTGAGGCATCCAAAAGTGAGGATTGATGGGATCTTGTTGAGCCGCCATCTATCGATGAAAAGCTTCCGCAGGGCTGAGATTCCTACCGCGAGTCGGTTCCGCCGGCAACGTTCTGCCGTATCACGGAGCTACATGTTGCCTATTGTTGGAACGTGCTTTAGCTATTTGTCACAATCACATGTGAGGAACCATGGCTAACAGGTACGTGTACTGAGTCGATGTTGACTAACAAACTCGAGGTCTTTCAGAGGTTGGAGATGCACGTTGAGGGTGTAGCAGCCCCGATTGGGCTCTCTTAGCATGTGATAATGCTTACGCAAGCTCTGGTTTTTACTTTATTGAATAAGTGATGAGTCGGATCATAATAGTCCATGACGGAAAGGCTCTGAGTGGGCTGCTGCAGAGTCGTTGACAGCATCGGCATCAACCAAGATGTCTTAACTTGCACACCATTAGCTTCGTCAACAACAGGCACCTTCTCAGCTGTGGACGCATCCAAGATCGGAACGTTCGGGCACCACGGACCACATCCCGATCTAATCAGGTACGCCCGGCATGAGCATGGTGGATGATTCTTTCAGCCTCAATTCCAGGTTCACCTCCCCGGGTGTGCTGGTGCTATTTGCTAATATTTTAGCTCCCAACAAGCCGGGGAACGACTAAGCTGTTCGGACATGCGGAAAGACTTCACCTCTGGAGCTTGCACATGGCGAATTAGCCCTGCAAGTTTAGCTGATGGGCTCGTATCATTCTCGGTCAGAATCCAGGCGCTCGAAACAGCCAAGGAGGGCTTGCGTCAAGTCAAAGCCACCACGCTGTCCTCTTTTTGCAGGGTCCAAGGCTAATCCAAGGTGAGCTCACCAGTGAGGAGCAAGCACGTTCTCAACAGGGATCTTGAGCATCCAGGGTCTCTCCTCGGAGGAAGACGGAAGATCCGAGAAGACTTCGGGGAGAGACGTGTTCTCGCGCACTAATCAACCCCTTTACGGGTGAACCAAGAGCTCCCGATCCAAAAGCCAAGAGATAACGTCAGTTTTACGGGGCCCGTGGGGAATTGGATGAATGAAATGCTGGGGGTGAGTCGTGGGACCGCAGAGCCGCTCGTCCGAGGCTCGCAATTGCCGGCGCAGCGTTGCTTTGGCGGACGACCTCCTGACGCAAGACGCCGGGCGTAGACCGAGATTGTCTTGAATGGCGGCATCCCGAGATCAGTGAATGGAGACCGAACCCCCGAAGACAGAGACAAAGATCGCGGATCCGACTTCGGATCATGGCTCTAGTGGCAAGCCTTTGTCAACCTCTGTTCATTTCCCCAGATTTCACTCCGCACGCCTTTGCCCCAGAAAACGACGATCGCTGAGCCGCAGTACAGTACTGTAGGCGTGGGCGTATGACGAGTGTGGAGGATGGTCATGATGCCTTCGTCGAGGAACTCTAGTCTGGTTCCTCACAAGGTTTCGCCGACTGTCGACACTTGGGGATGGGACGATCACTCCGTACCTGATTATGTAAATGAATAGGTGCTTGAGACGGTAGTGTAAGTGTAGTTCTCAACTTGGGTGTTAGTCAATAGAAGACTACCTACCCAACTACTCAACAAAGCAAGTTAAATCAACCTCCAGCCTCGAAGTTCTCTGACGTCGAGAGGCTCCCATGCGGCTCAAGAAACACGAGGTTGTTGGTTTGTCCCCCGCATAATCACATGCCTTGGCCCGTTCTTGGGGAAAGATGGCTGCCGGTGGAAACGCGGCCCGTTTTCCCACAACCTCGCCGCTACGTACAATGGGTGTGCAAAAGTTCCGACAATTAGAGCTCCACCCCAACCACCTCGATTTTATCCGCCATCTTTAAGCAGCTATTGCGGACTTAATTCGCGACTAATGAAGAAGTAATGTATATCATTTTGAAGCCTGAAAATCGTAGTTTATAGTGATATATATCAATACTTAGTGTAGTAGCCATTTGCGTCATAAAGGCTCTGTATACGGCCGGGCATCGAATTTATCAGGTTTTCAAACACCTCATCTTCAATGTCAGCCCAAACCTCTTGCGCAGCTGTGATCAAGGTCTCCAAAGCTTCCTTTGTAACCGGAAGTGTTGCGAGATCTGGATACCGGCTGCAAATCCTCTCTTTGAGGATTTTCCATAGATTTTCTATGGGGTTCAAATCCGGGCTATACGGAGGCCAGTCGACTAGAATAACCCCTTCTCTTCGTGCCCATCCTTTCAACCAATTTTGCACGATTTTGGCCCTGAAAGTTGACCCGTTATCATGTTGAAAGGTGATACCGTCTGGGTCAGGGATTTCAGGAAGATGCTCCTTTAGACATTCCAAGATAATACGCCCGGTAACGCCGTGACGCCTCGCAAGGGGGTCTCCCTCGAGAGGGACAAGCTCAGATGAGCTAGTAAGGGAAAAGGCGGCAAAGAACATCTTTGAGTGTCTTAGGGGCTTCCTTTGAGGCTGCACTTTGTCTTTCCTTAACCGCTCGCCCTATGGTATAGTTAGAAATAGAGGTTGAAAAAGGGGGGGGTTACTTACGTATTTATGAAAACACCACTTAGTTCTATCACCGTCCGTACGGTCAATTGAGACCTCGTCAGAAAACCACCAACTATACCAAAATGAAGCATCTTCATGTCGGTATTTCTCAGCGAAAGCCCGGCGCTTTGCGACTGTTGCTGGCCCTAGAAATGGCCGACGAAGTGCGAGGTGGTGTTGTATCCCTGACTTAATGAGCCATCGCCTTATAGTCGACCTGTGGCAGCGTAGACCGGCCTTATCGAGGATTTCTTAGTATGTGACGAAAGGGTCACGATCAATGATTAAATTGATATGCTTTTTATCGCGGTCTGACAAGACTATCGGGCGCCCAGAGCGTGGTTTACTCTTAGCTGATTCTTGGGTCCGGTAACGTCGCACGATGCCAAAGATCGCATGTTGCGTGACGCCTTCTTTGGCTATGATATCAGGGACTGAAACGCCATTATCATACATCGTCACAATCTTCGTCCTCTTATGAGGAGAATGATGTGATTTATTCCTTATTCTGGGCATTTTTGGTTGAGAAATCGCGTGCCAAAGACAAAGAGGTATTTTCGTGTTTTCGACGATGAGGGGGCTGGGCGGAAAATTGTCGGAACTTTTGCACACCCACTGTAGCGGGATGCCGAGGTGATGCCGTGCACTTCGATGACCGAGGTGTTTGTATGAGCTACTATGAGTACGTGATTCGGCTTTGTAGTTCCATGGGAGTTTATGGGGGGTGAATCTGAGAGCCCATGCCGATGTTAACAGCTTCACGGCCAGGGTGTGTTGTGAGATGAGGCGTGGACAAGCGACCCGAGGTTATTACCGGCCTCGGTATAGAGCGGTCGATTCGGCATGATGGTTCATGTCACATTGTGGAATTCTACGATGAACGTGTCTACCGAGGCTGGGATGATCCTAGATGTTGGTGAACTACTAGCATGCCTTGACTGTGAGAACCAGTTCCTTGGCAGACCAATATCGAACGGGTGGTCATACCACATCCCTATTGAGAAAATTTAGTATTGCCGAGTTACAAGTCGTTGTAACTCGTTCAGGCCTGAGGTTGACGAAACTCAACTATCAAGCTCATCAACGAAGTATCATTCGTCCTACTATCTACTCCATCTGTGTCATCCTGGGGTTGAAGATTTGAGACTCGCAATAGCTGCTATGCTATGAGACTACAAGGGGTTCCATAGCTCATGAAACACGGCTGCAGTCAAGACTTTAAGCGCTGCGACACACTCGCTTGAAACAGTTCATACGGCCATAGTTCTGAAGCGGCGAGATTAGTTATATTCGACAAGGCTCAAGATCCTACCGCATTCCTTTTTGCACTGGTATAGCTATATTTGAGCCTTGCGATAGTTCGTGGTTGGTTCGATAACTAGAAACATTGGCGAATGCAGGATACTAGGAAAGCGGCCAGTTGTGTTTTTAACCGCCCTCTAAGTTGAGCTACCTTAAGTGGTCGAAACTGTTTGAGATGGTCGGAGTTTATGGCCTTGGAACCAAGCCGCTCGTAGCTGTGAGTGATAGTATCTTCCTCCTCATGAGCTTACAGGCTGTTTCCAGTCCTTCCTCCCACAGCCATTAAGTTACAGTGAACTGCCAAGAACTCTGGGTGCAATGGTTCTGGATAGGGTTGAAACGCAACCGTCAGCTATTAACCTGAGGTCAACTACATAGGATCAAACGGCTAGATTAACGTCCTTTAAGGAGTAGGGGCAATTGTCTCCCAGCCAGAACCCAATCATGAACCTGTTCTGTAGTAACTGACCAAAACACATCGTTCATAACACCAGGGGGGCCTCGCCTCTCAACAAGCTTGAGATCAATGTTGTTCTCCAACCTGGTAAAACGGCCCGTCTCCTGCTCCCGGCTCGAGTTCTTCTCTGAGGTAAACCAATGCTATCCCTGACAGTTTGGAACCAAGCCCAAAAGGCATCACCTTCCCACTTGCTTGTGTGGTAGGCATACTACTCCAACTTGGACCAAAGCCAATGTCTATTGACAGAGCCAACTCGCGTAAGCCAGGACAGCAATATGCGCTGTGTCTTATGTACTTGTAAGTGTCGAGCAGAATCGTCTTGGTGGTTGTGCTTGGCTAATGATGCATTGAAGTAAACACCCATTCTCATCGAAGTAAGAGGATGGTCGAGATGGGTTGTTAACATGGGATATATCTGCAAGGAGTTTTGGATGCTGGCCACTATGTTGAAGCGCACGTTGTGATATCCTTGTGTTTATAACTTCATATCTCTTCACTGGCTGTCTTGACGTATTCTTTTGGATTGCTCGTCAATTAAGTCAGCAAGCAATGACATTCTGTGAAATGAAAGAGGCGATGAGCGGCGACGATGCGTAAACGTGACCAATATCTCAAGAACGACCGGGTTATGTTCAGTAGTTTAACCAAGTCCTTTCAGTTGCGAAAACAGCCCGGTGATCTGGGCATCGCGTTCTCTCACTTGGAGAGTGAATGATATAAATACAGATTTGGCTAAATGTCCAAGACTGAGCAGTTCATGCCCTTTGACGATGTCTACTTCGCAGAGATGAGAAACATCAGTACTTCTAACTTCTATGCAAATTCAAGATATGGATCAAGCATGAAATTGTAACCTCCCAGAAACTCATCACGTCTGAACGACGCCCGAGTGTGGTGGCCTTTGCAGCATGGTGACTTCAAAACGCATCGATGCCCTTACACGGATATCCCAGTGCTAATGAGTAGAAATAGCTTCATAGACTGCCCCTATCAAGTAAGAACTTGCTAGCATCCATCGTTAGGGTGTTATGGCTTAGCAAAGCCATACAATAGGGACACATTGAGAATGTAGTCGATCAGCTTTGGAGAGTGGAAATGGATTTATGTTCAGCGCGAACACATCAGACAGTGATGTATGTTTACTAGAGAGTGTCGGATTAACAGGAAGGGCTGTAGAGTTGGCTCAAGGTGGTTTCGCCTGAGTGTTGGTAGGTCAAGGTGAGGAGAAGCGTTTAGCTAGGAATGACAGTGTGATTGACCAGAGGTTTGTAAGGGAGTGATGAGAAGTGACCGTGGATTAGCAACAGATGCTGTCCTCCGGTCGTCCAATTGAAGCGTCACTTGACATCGACGAACCCAATGAAAGAGGTCAGCTCTTTAAATATAGATGGCCCATCGAGAACTCCGCCTTCGGGCATGGGAAATATCCAACATCATCAGCTAAGTTCATAGATACAAGTGGAAGCTGACCGGGGGCCAAGCAACCAGGATATGATACAAGGAAACCATGCCTGCTCATCACATCGTCGAGGCCATAGCAGAGGCTTTCCAGACCAAGGCCGAATGCTATCCTTGGTGGGAAACAGTATTGATACACTTGGTGCCGTGATTCAACCCCACTTGACACCAAAGAAGCTGAGCTTCTTTCCTATTTTCGAAGCTGCTGTCTCTTCGTGCTCGAGGTAGACCCTCTCGTGGCCCTTTACATCCACAAAGAAGTACTTGTACTCGTAGTCACCCTGTCCGCGATGCCTGATCATGTGTAGTCGCGCAACGCCGTTGTTCAATGGCCCCTCGACCTGTTGCGGTTAGCATATGTCCGACTTTATGTATACTTGTGAACTTGCATAGAAATGCATCAGCAAGTGCTGGTTTCCCTGGGCATCAACAGACTCCGTGGACCTAAAGTTGTCAGCACTTGCCCAATGTAAGTATGTGATATACATACGCAACAGGGCGTGCCCGTCTCCACTTGTTGAATGTTTCATCTCCATGCGCCGAGATCTTCTTGGCATCGCCGAGCAGCTCTAAACATCGAGGGTCGTCCTTGATTCTGTCGACGGCGCGATTGAAGTTTGAGATTTTGCTATCGGGGGAAAAGACTTCGGTCCACATGAAGTATGTCACGCCACCCTACTAGACGTTTAGCAACTTGTCGCATGCCTTGGCGGGAAAGGTGACTTACAGTGAGCACGAGGCCGATCAGAATCATGCCAAAGTTGACGGTCTGTTGTGTGGCTCGGCCAGCCTTCTCTGCCACTGAGAGCTGGCTCCATGGAACATATCCGGTATCGTTGAATGGCGTTACTGCCCTCCGCTTAGGGCCCTGGGGTGTTGCGCCCACGCCTTTATGTGTCGCATAGCATCGCGAAAGTAGGAGAGGTTGTAGTTTGGAGGGGCACCCCACGAAGACGGTCGATCGGATCGGAAGTAAGGTGGTGGTCGGCTTCATCCTGGCGGTCTCACAGCAGCCATGGTATCAGGACGATTGTCCTGACAATAAATCCAACGATTGAACCAACAAAAGGCTGACGTAGGAGTGGACTGCATCTCGAGCCTCTCTCAATTGGAGCTCCACGATGGAATGGGTTCCATGCTGTAGTTGCTTCACCGCCCGGCAGAACGACGTGGGGAAGAGATGCGACCGAATCGGGACTAGCGTGACTGATATGCCACTTTACCTTAGAGACACCTGCCCTTGATGACCGACTCCTTATTATTCCTTGAACGATTCCGGCGCCCAACTTGACGTTGAGACCTCCCTAGCCCGACGGACTCTGTCTCTTCTTTGACACGTCGCCTATAGCCGTCGCACCTTAAAGCGGCCTCTCGAGCTCCCGAAGTACTCGCCAACCCTTCCAGAACATTGTGTCCTGCCTGATCGAGGCCCAAAAGTCAACATGAGCGCTCTTGCGACGAAGCAGCAGTCGCTGAAGATCTTTGAGAAGTTGAAGACCAAGCCTACGAACAAGGTATGTAGCTGTCAAACACTCTTTGCGCAGCCGTGGCAGCAGCGCTGACCATTATGCAACCTAGATCTGCTTCGACTGCGGCCAGAAGAACCCTACCTGGACATCAGTCCCCTTTGGCATCTACCTTTGCCTGGACTGCTCCGCCAACCACCGAAACCTGGGTGTGCATATCTCATTCGTGCGATCAACCAACCTCGACCGTATGTAGCCTGCGACACCTCCCTCATCGCCTACAAGACTGACGACCGAGTACAGAGTGGCAATGGGACCAGCTGCGCTTGATGAAGGTCGGTGGCAACGAGTCTGCCACCAAGTTCTTCCAGCAGAATGGCGGCACCGCTGCCCTGAACAGCAAGGACCCCAAGACCAAGTACCAATCTAACGCCGCCACCAAGTACAAGGACGAGCTTAAGCGACGCGCTGCGCGGGACGCCCAAGAGTATGTCTTGATTCTTCCCCTGGGGCGCCCCTTGATATGCCTACCTGACATGTGTCTAGTTTCCCCGACGAGGTTGTCATCACCGATGCTGTCGATGACGGCTCTGCTACCCCCGCCGGCGAGCCTGACGACGACTTCTTCTCTTCCTGGGACAAGCCTGCCATCAAGAAGCCTACACCCCCCGTTTCTCGCACTGCGACCCCGCCTGTGATGGGCCGAACGCCCTCTCCTTTCCTCAACGCCGGTAACGGTAACGGCAAGGACATTGCCCGCGCTTCTTCGCCTCTTGCCCGAAACGCCTCGAGCGAGTCCAAGCCCGCAAGCAGAATCACGACATCGGCTGCCCTCCGCAAGACTGGTGGCATTGGTGGTCCCCGCAAGGCCAATGTCCTCGGTGCCAAGAAGACTACCAAGCTGGGCGCAAAGAAGGTTACTAGCGACGCCATCGACTTTGACGAGGCCGAGAGGAAGGCCAAGGAGGAGGCCGACAGGATCGCGAAGCTTGGCTACGACCCCGACGCGGAAGAGGACCCTGCGACCAAGGCTGCTACTGGATCGGCTGCTGCCATCATTTCTCCCACCCCCGTCAGCCCCAACAAGAACAGTTATTCATCGCATACACGCCAGAAGTCGGATGCCGAGGTTGAGCGATTGGGCATGGGCATTGGACGACTGGGCTTTGGCCAAATTGGTGGTCCCAAGGCTGCCGCCGCCCCCAAGAAGAATGCTGGTGGATTCGGTTCCGTTGGACCTGTCAAGGCTGCCGCTGTTGGCAAGTTTTACCTATGCATCTATCTGAACAAGTATGTGCTAACCCAAGACAGATGACTCGGAGCGATATGCCCGCGACAAGTTCGGTGCCCAGAAGGGCATCTCATCAGACGAATTCTTCGGCAAGGGTGCCTTTGACCCCAACGCCCAGGCTGAGGCCAAGACCCGACTCCAAGGCTTCGAGGGCGCGAGTGCCATCTCGTCCAACGCTTACTTTGGACGACCTGAGGATGAGCCTGAGGAGGAGTACGGCGATCTTGAGTCGGCGGCCAAGGACTTTGTGCGCAAGTTTGGCATCACGGCCGGTGATGATCTCGAGAACCTGACACAAATGGCGGGCGAGGTGTCCTCCCGGCTCCAGGGAGCCATCCGATCTTACCTTGGCAACTAAACAGATGTGCAATTGACAAGTTAGAATGTGAAGCATGAGGTTCCCGTGTCTCGAGGGGACGCCGAAGGAGAAGAAGAAAGCAGAGAGAGGCATGGGCCGGTTCGAGAATATGGCATCGAGCAAATCATGGCGCATATACCTACGTGCGCTCGGCATGGCATGGCATGAATCTGTCTGGGGCGGGGTGCTTTTTGGAGCTGGCGTACATGCGATGTCCCAAGTTGGCTGCTTTGGTTACCTAGTATGAAATAGAGATTTGATGTTTGCTACCTACCTTAGTTTACGATAAAAAAGAGTCTACACTGTTTTAAAACTTTCAAGTGTCAGATCAAGTAAAGCAATGAATTCATGCCGCAATGGTGCGTACTACATGGTGATGCTATAGTCTACAATAAGGTATCCAGAAAACAGGAGCGTCAAAGGAAAAAGGTTGTTACAGCTTGGCAATCATCTTGTTGCCCTTCTGCAACCAAGCGACGGCATCATCCACAAACTCGTCCACGACGGCCTTGGCCGACTTTTGCTCGTTAACCACGGCAGCACACTTGCCCATGAGGTAAGGGCGGTACTTGTCAAAGATGTCCTCCTCCTCGTCATCGTTGTCGTTGGCGTTCTCGGACAGCTTGTCCAGGTCGGCCTCGTAGGGGATGACACCCTTGGCGGCGAGCTCCTTCATCTCAGCCACGCGGTTGGTCTCCCAGTCGTTGATGTACTCATTGTTGCGCACACGCATGGGTCGACCGGTGAAGATGATGGTGCGGATGTTGTCGTCGTGGCCAGAGGTGCGGACAGCCTCCTTGTGAGCCTTGGGGGCGCCAGCCTCATCAGTCAGGATGAAGCGAGTGCCGACCCAGACGGCGCCAGCGCCCATCATGAGGGAGGCAGCAAGAAGCTGGCCGTTGTGAATGCCACCAGCGGCAATGACCTGAACGGGCTGGCCGGTCAGGGGCGACTTGTGCTTCTTGCAGATGTCGACGACGGCGGGGATAAGGACGGTAGTGGGGATGTCGCCAGTGTGGCCGCCACCCTCACCACCCTGGGCGCAGATGATGTCGACGCCGAGGTCGATACACTTCTGAACGTGCTTGACATGGCCGATCATGTTCATGTAGACGATGCCGTTGGCGTGGAGCTTGTCGACAACGGCCTTGGGGGGGACACCGACGGCCGAGACGAAGAGCTTGGCGCCCTCCTGGATGATGATGTCGACCAGCTCATTGAGCTTGCCCTTGGTGTAGTCGTAGCTGTTTCGGAGTGTCACGAGTCAGCCAAGGTGTTCAAATTTGCATGTGATGGAGGAGTGGAGGGCCGGAATGTGGAGGATGAAAGAAAACGTACTTGGTCTTGCGAGCGCTTCCGCCAACCTGGGGGAGAAGCAGGTCAACACCAAAGGGGGCGTTCTTGTCGACGAGGAAGCTCTTGAGCTCGGCGATCTGCTCGCGCAGCATCTCTGGGGTGTAGCCGACGCCTCCGATGACACCGAGGCCGCCGGCGTTGGAGACTGCGGCGGCGAGCTTGGGGCCGGCAGCCACGTTCATGCCGGCGAGCAGAACGGGGTGCTTGATCTTGAACAGATCGGTGATGGGGGTTCGGAGCTTCTCTGCATGAAGGAGAGTTTGGTTAGCGATTTGCTTGCGCCATCACGGGGGAGCGAATGCGATTCCGGGGTAATGACGTACGTGGGGAGGCCATGATGTCTAGATTGGCGACTAAATGTTTTGTAGATGGAGGACAAGAGCTGCTCGCTTGGTGGATGAGGAGGAAGTGGAGGAGGAGTAGAAAGAAAGAGTATGGAGAAGTTAGCAAGCGTGGTCAGCAGGGGCTCAAGGGATTATAAACAAGCCCCTAAAGTTGTTTGATCAGCTGAGGGGGGGATGCAAGAAAGAGGCCAGAAGCTGGCTTTTCGCGATGAGATGGACGACGGATGGACCACATGCCGAGGCTTGGAGCCGGAGATGGGAGGATGATGCGGGGGGTTATGCCGGTTTTGGCTTAGCGCACAATTGAAATTGAATCTGGGGAAGATGCCGAGGGACGAGAGTTGCGTGGCTGCCTTTTTTGGCTCGGTTTAAACGGTTATGTCGGTTCATCGCTGAGGAGAAATGAGATTATCAGATGAAACAGACAAAGTGAGTTCTTTTTTTCTTCCCTGTTACAATTATCAGCTGAGGCTGGGATCCATTGTTGGACGACAGTCTTCTGTGTCTCTGACATGTGCTCTCGGTCCTAGTTTTGACTAAGACGGTCTTGGCCTCGGACGCTATTCAAGACCCCGTGACATGGACAATGACAACCACTGCAAGTTCAACGTCAGCCCCAAAAGCCACCAAAAGACAACGACTCTGACTCTGAGTCAGATTGAACAGTATCAACTCAACTCAACTCATCCAGGGCCCAAATGTTAGGGCCCAAAACTCTAAAGAGACGACTCATTGTCAGCCTAGACGCCTCTTCATGGCGTCCACCTTCTACCGTTCACCAAGGCCCCACCAGCTCGTCGATTTAGCGCCAAATTTTTGCAACCTCTCCATCCATGGAGGCTCACTCACCACCCGCTCAAACACCATAACCTAGTCCCGCGAACCAGCATGTAGGTAGGTAGCGGCGGCAGACGAAAATCGCCATGAGAAAATCTTTTCCTTCCCGCTCGCTGATACGCAGCCTCGCCACTACACGCAATGCTGCATACCCGTCCAGGCGGGCCTTTGCCTCAGCCTCGCCATGCCGGATGCCCTCGGCCATTGCGGTGCGACCTCGCCTCTGCGCGACGATGCCTGGACTGAAACGCTCAGCCTGCGGCTGCGCGTGCTCGTGTGGTAGCGGCAGCAACAGCGGACCGCGCAAGACGACGGCGTATATCGCCTTGGGGAGCAATATGGGAGACCGCGTTGCAGAGATTGAGCGTGCGTGCAACGAGATGGACCGTCGAGGCATCAAGGTCAAGAGGACCAGTAGTCTTTGGGAGACGGAGCCCATGTATGTGACGGACCAGGACCGTTTCGTCAATGGAGCTTGTGAGGTGTGTATATCAAGAGGAAAGAAGATGTATGGCTCTCAGGGCTGACCAATCATCCAGGTCGAGACCGAGTTGGAGCCCCTGGCTCTGCTGGATCAACTACAAGCCATTGAGAATGAAATGGGCCGGAAGAAGGTCATTGACAAGGGCCCACGCAACATTGACCTAGATATTCTCCTATACGGCGACGAGAGGGTCGACCATGAGCGGCTCAAGGTTCCTCACATCGGCATCCTGGAGAGGGAGTTTGTCCTCAGACCCCTGGCCGAGTAAGTTGAATTTTTCTCGTCAGCCGTGTGACAAGGAAATCTGACAACCGCCTCAGGCTCATCCCGGCAAAGTCATTGGATCCCTCCAAGCCGTGGAAGCTCATCCAGGACCATTTGAATGAGTTACCTCTCGGAGAGCCCCTGTCGTCCATGACACCCCTCTCGCCGTCCTCGAGTCCCCTGACGCCACTCGCGCGCAAGAGGAAGACGCATATCATGGGGATCCTCAACCTGACGCCGGACTCGTTTTCAGACGGCGGCGTGCATGCTCAGGATAGCATCGCTCAGACGGTGATCAACATGGTCAGGGACGGGACGTCTATTATCGACGTGGGCGGCCAGTCCACTGCGCCTGGCCGACCCGAGGTTTCAGCTGACGAGGAGGTATCCCGCGTGGTGCCAGCAGTGCAGCTCATCCGCTCCATCCCAGAGGCCCGCGATATAGTCATCAGCATCGACACGTATCGGGCGTCAGTAGCCGAGCAGGCGATAGCCAGCGGTGCAGACATGATCAACGATGTATCAGCCGGTGTGCTCGACGCCGATATGCTCCCAACAGTGGCCCGGCTCGACAAGACCATCTGCCTGATGCACATGCGCGGGACGCCGCAGACCATGACGGAGCTCACGTCGTACCCGGACGGACTGATCCCAACTGTGGCGTCGGAGCTCCTTTCGCGGGTGGCGGCGGCCGAGGCGGCGGGGATCCGGCGGTGGCGGATAGTACTCGACCCGGGCATCGGCTTCGCCAAGACTGGGTCACAGAACCTCGAGTTGCTCCGACGTCTCGAGGAGCTGCGGTACTGGCCTGGTCTCGAGGGCCTGCCGTGGCTGGTGGGCTCGAGCCGCAAGGGCTTTGTCGGGAGGATCACGGGGGTGACGGAGCCGGCTCGGCGGACGTGGGGCACGGCGGCGACGGTGGCCGCGGCGGTGCAGGGCGGAGCCGACGTGGTGAGGGTGCACGACACGGCCGAGATGGGGGCGGTGGCCAAGATGTCGGATGCCATCTGGAGGTTCTAGGCAGTACATCTCAAGTGGAATAAATCCAAAATGCCGTGATATAGAGCACGACCTGGTGACTTGCATTCCAGACCTCTCCCGCCAAGCTTTCCTCTCTTCCCCCCGTCAAACCTGTCACATATCAGAATCCGTCTCAGCCTATCACCTCTTTCCTCCCCACATATACAAGACCACGCCCCTCCCTCCCTTTTCCCTTTGGGGAGGTTTTCTAAACCGGCGTCCGAGGAAGGCCTCATCGGTGGAGCCTCTCTGGCAGGGTGCGACCGGTGTAGAGGCCTGCATGAGGCTCATCAACCCTGTTTGTTTTGGGCAGTCGCTTGGCGTCTTTTGTTTTTTGCTCCGATTACTTTAGGGGGGGAGTTGTTTTCTCAGCCTGATTTTTGAATCTACCGAGTGACATCTGCCTGAACACACTCCTTCTCATGTGATGGCTCTGTTCCCTCCAATTCGCTTGATCGAATACAGAGCCTGATCTCAAGAGGTCAATGCCGGCATGCATTACTACCATCCACCCACGTCAGCGGGCTCCCTCTCCGCCTCCGCCGACCGGGCTGCTGGCTTCATCGAGATGTGACGCTTATGCCGCAACACGTCGGGAGATGTGAAAGTGGTGGCAGCAATGGATGGCAACACAGCGCAACGCAGGAAAGGAGGCTTGCATGATTACCCGCCTCGGTGGAGGGGATGAGAAAGAAAGGAGACCGGATAACAGGGAAGATGGAGGGGAGGGGCTTTCTTTCCCCCCTCCTCCGTGAATCTCGCCATTGTTTGTGATGAGGGCATACTCAGTCAGCAAGGCAGGCTTGATGCATACAGGGTCTTTTGATGGGCCTCTGTGAGAGTGACACAGCACGGACGTGATAGACCCTGATGCATCTCGTCGATGTCTGTCTCCGGTCGGCCGCCCAATGTAGACATGGCCTGACGTCTGTATGTATGTCTGTATGTCTGCGAGCAGCACTTGCAGTTGGGTTTTAGTGTACATACCTAGATGGGTAGATAGCCGTGCTGAGCTGAGCTGAGGTGGTGTTTTTGATTTTCACGCCGCAGCCTCGACTCGGGTATTGTCCAAGAAACTGCAGCATCCATCTTTTAGGCCATGCAGTCTCATCTCACCGTGTTACTCGACGACAGCTGTTTACTATCACCAACCTCCTCTCCTATGCCTCGTCAATACCCGTCTTGGCTTATTCCCGATCTGATCCACTCTCCCGCTCCAGACTTTGCGATAGCGTCGATCCTCTTTCTCTCTGCTCAACCCTAGACCCTCTCACGAACCCGCCCCGCCGATCCCTTCCCCCCTACCAGATTTGCCCTGTACTGTTTCCAACCCTTGTAGGTGATAGCCACTAAGAGAAGAGATGAGCGCTTTCTTTTACATACAGTGCGTGCGTGCCGATTTTATCCCTGCTTTGTCGCACTTGGCCAAGTTTTTTAGACTTCAACCGACGTCGGGCTAAAATAGGTCGAGTAATCGACCACCAAAACCCATTTGCCATCGTTGGACTGTCAGATGGCAATTAATTCCCCGTCGAGTTTTTGATTGATTGAAATTATTTTCCTTTGCCTTACAATGAATTAATCTGATGGGGACGGTCCGCGCCTTTCCCGCCGGGAAAATCCCCCTCTAGCGTGCCAACCTTAATCCAACAACCGCTTCAAGCACGGGTCATCCAACCTCTTTGGTAAAATCTGCTGATAAACACCATGTACCGAGCACATACATACTGTACCAGTGAGGGTGGAACGGCACAGCGTCGGGGCCAGGGGTTCGCTTGCTGGTTTCTCCCAAGGCTGAGCTGGGGGTGTTACAGCATCATGTTGGCGTGGCCACCGTTTTTTGTTTTTATGCCTGACAACCGATAAACACTATAATAACTGCCGCTCTCGCCTCCCCGACGTATGCACTTGGCAATCTTGACCTCTGAGACCTCGAGATGCCGTCATCTTATGCCATGTTCGAGACAAGACAAGACGAGATACCCGTAAATCACATTCACGCCCCTCCAACCTCGACAAGCCTCTTTGGATAAATCAACGCCATCCTCGCACCCATACGACGCAACCGAATCGAAACGAATCGAAACGATACGACACGAGCTGAACAAGCAAGCAAGCATCATTCACTCACTCCCTCCCTTGCTTCGCTCCCTAGACCATGCAAGATCCCTCCTCACCGAAAACTGACGGAGCCGCCGTGCCGTCTTTGGTGGAAATCAAGTCATGGGACCGGCCAAGTGACGAGAAGACATGCATCGATAGTGAGAATAGAGAAATGACCAGACACCCGAGAAAACCTCCAATCAACACTGGCCCAACGGGTTCCCGCATACCACCGAGCCCCCCCAATATGCCTGTCTGTATGCCTGCCTGCCCGCCTACCAACCTACCTGGCCATGTATGTATGTATGTATCCTTGAGCTCGACGCCCAGTTACTTCTCTCTCAGCTTGCCAACGCCCATGTCTCCCTCTCATGTCTCATCCTCCTCACCCACAGAGTGCGCCCTTTCCTCATACCCCTCCCTCACCGAGCCACAGGAGCCAATCGAAATATCAAAGTAACCAAGCAGAGTGTCAAAAGAAAGGAGGTGTAAGAAGAGGAGCAAGAAGAGAAGACCCTAGTTAACTAGGGCTGTGGGGTGACAAGATGAAAAATGACCAAAATTACATTCAGTTGAGAAAATGAAACTTGTAGTAAATCCATGTGTCAGAAGAAGTGAAGAAATGCACACTCTGGGTATCCTCCCATCCCCCCTTCTCTCTGCCTTTGACCTTCTTGTCGAGCCATCTGCCTCTCTTACATTCTCAGCCCCGGTCCGTGTAGTGTAGTGCAGTAGACATCCAAGTCATGCCACACAACCAACTCCTGACCAAGTGCCGTACCCATCGTCGTCATTTTGATTCTTGCCCCTGGCCTGGCCTTCTGTCCCCCCATGCGTGCGTACCGTCACAGGTAGTTCGCTTGCTGCTGTCCCAAAGCGCCCCTGTCTTTTCAAACGAAAGAACTTTAACCTCAGATCGATCGATCTGGTTCCTGAACCCAAAAACCCATGCCATTGTCATGCCCATATCCATGCCCGTAGTCGTACCTGTGCCTGTAACCGTGCCCATGCCCATGCCCATGATTCTTTTATTTGTTTTGTTTTGTTTTGTCTTTTGCTCTTTTTTTTTTTGGCGTCTTTTTTTCTCCTTTCTTCTTGTAGAGAATTTGTGTGTCCAACGAAAGTA
Organism: Fusarium keratoplasticum; assembly: GCF_025433545.1. Lineage (NCBI taxonomy): Eukaryota > Fungi > Ascomycota > Sordariomycetes > Hypocreales > Nectriaceae > Fusarium > Fusarium keratoplasticum. Next base: position 1,867,255 of record NC_070530.1, on the reverse strand, counting down.
TGCAATTTTGAACCTTTACTTGATTCCTCCATCTTCTTTTCTTCGCTCGTGTGCGGGTTCGTCTCGTCTCGTTTCGTTCCCTAGAGCGTATCTTGAGCCATCCATGTGTGGCTCATGTCATGGTCATGTTGATTCCAGACGAGGGAATCATGGAAGTCGGATAGTAGCCGCTCGATGTCGACTTGCCCTCGAATGGCGCAGGCGTGCGATCCCCGAGATGTGCCGGAGGTTGAAAGATGCTTGGGAGTGTAGTACTATCGTAGTCGGTCTTGATCTTGGCGCCCACGTCTAGCCCGGTGGCCATGTGAGGCACCACGCCGTCACGCTCTGTTCGAGGGTTGAACAGCTCAACCCGTTCGCTCTGAGTCTCGTAGATGGTCCCTGGGTAATACTGATACTCTCTGGCCGTGTTGATGGCCTTGGCCTCCTCGGTCGAGATCATCGACTCGGGTGGAATATCATGATGACGCACGCCATACATGTTTCCTCGGTTATCGAACCCACCACCGCCGCCGCCGCCGTATCCCGGCCCGTTCATCATGGGGTTGGCGTTGAAATCCGGCATTCCGCCCATAGGTCCAAATGGCCCAAGGTTACCAGCCGAGCCACCTGGTCCGCTGCTCTGGCTTCCGCGTCTGTCATTTTGATAATGTCCGGGTGATCGGCCCCGAACAATCATCTTTGCGGATTTGCGTGTGGCCACCTTGACGAAATGGTCACCGTTGCTGCCTTGGCTGCCAACGTCAGCCCACAGCTCCACGACCAGCTGGTAGTATTGCTGAGCAGCTCTGCGCTTGCCATTGTTCTGCGTGGCCTGCTTGAACTGGATACGCTCAAAAGTGTGTTCAGTGGGGAGCTGCTGGCCGCCGGGCTGGCTGCTGAAGCTGTCCGAGTAGACTGGGCGGCTGGCCACGTCTGGGTACATGCCCATGTGGTGGTGATGGCTCGCCTGGGGTGGTTTGACGCCCAGGCGAACCCTTTCGGGCTTCATGATGGGACCTTTGTCCCGCTTAGGCGTGTGCTGCACGAGTTCAATGCTGTGCTGCTCATTGTCGGATACAACGGCCGAGATGCACATGGCAAAGCCGTAGACTTGGACTGGCTGGTTGGAGCCGGTCGCGGTGTACTGGATAGACACACCGGGAAGATGGGGGTTCAGTGAGAAGGAGCAGATGCAAGAAAAGTAGTTTCTGCGGTAGCAGGTCCATTCGTTCTCCGAGAGGAAGAAGCCTTTGTCGATTACACCCTGGATTTCGGCCTTGACAGGCGTTCCCGCGCCGTCGGCGTACTGAAGGCTGCCCATCATGTGGACTGCTTGCAAGGGAGGAATGTTGTTCGGGGCCGGTCGGCTTGTGTAGCCACTAGAGCCCATGCTTGGGGCAGCAGTGGAAAAGACGGTGTTGGGGCTCGTCGTCGGAGACAGGGGATGACGGCCTCTATGCTGAGTTGCAAAGGATGGTGAGCGGGTAGCGTGTTCAGACGGCCTTCTGAAGGAGGGCGTCGCAGGCGTGTACTGGTCTCGAGTACTGATCTGAGGTCCTGGGTGAGGAAGAGCTGCGGTGCGATGTGAAGGTGGATAGGGATGTGCCATTCCCGTCGAGGAAGTGCTACTGCTGACGGCAGTCAGTTTCTACCTGTTGCTGCTCAAGAGAGCTTCTCTCTGGTGCTTGACATATCCAGTCCGGCACATGTCTCGGACGAGGATGGGGGTAACGGGAGGGAGGGGGCGCCTGGGAGGCCGGCCAAACAGGACAAGCTGATCGGTCGGTTCGAGGCGGCTCCCGAAGACTGAAGGGTTAACAGGAGTGGGATGAATGATTGATTGACTGATTCTCTATCGGAATGACAAGTGGGCAAGGTAGGGTAGAAGGTGTGCGACTCTGACCCTGACTCTAGAGGGCGAGGTTGAGGAGTGAGGAGTGAGAGCGAGAAGGACAAGTGAAAGTGAGTGAGAGGGAGAGCTTTAAAAGAAAAGAGACAACACGACGTACTTGGAGCCAAGGCGTGAGCGGACGTCGATCCCCGGATACAGCTGAGGCCCGGCAGGTTGAGATTGGAAAAAGGCACCTCCGTCCTGGGGGTACTGCGCAGCCGAGTTAAGGACCGGCGGATGGAACAGGTTCAAGAGCGACGAGGACTGGGTGGGCTCTATCGTCAAAGAGGAGGTGCTGGCTTCTTGGGGGTATCTGACGCCTCATCAGCGGATCGGCCTTAGGCCAGGGAGCGGCAGACAGTGGTCGCGGTAGCGGTAGCGAGGAGGACGCGGGCAATAGGTAGCAGCAGCAACGGCAACGGCAACAAAAGCAGCAAATGGATGGCAATAGCAGCAGCAGCGACGGCAACGGCAGAGGACGCGGCCACAGAGACGCTGTATTGCCATGCCCTGGAAATACAGTGTTCCCCGTATCACAGCTTGCAGCGCACCTCAGGTATCACCGTCCACCGTTGGTGTGCCACAGGCAGCCAGCACGGTTTCGAGAGGCTGCGGGAAATGCAGCAGCTCACGGCACTGGGCAGTGGGCAGCAGCGGGCAACGAGGCAACGGCAGCAGGCTTGCAGAGGAGGGGGGAAGAGGAGGGAGAAGAAGAGAGACAAAGTAAGCGCGGGAGTGGCTCCGGGGTGAGGCAGAGAGCCATGGCAAGGCAAGGCAAGGCAAGGGAATCAGAGAAGGTTGCAGAGCCCTCCACCATGCGTCCCGTCAGTGGACGGATAGGATAGACACAGTGGAGGAGGTTTGATAGGCAAGGTAGGTAGGTAGGTCGTAGGTAGGTCGGAGGCAGGTACGTAGTCAGAGGTAGACACCAAAGGATAGACTAGATCCTCAGGCGAGGCGGCAACGGCAGTGACAGCGGCACCCCGGGCGTTAGAACAGCGTGCCCATTGCTCAACCTCAAGCCACCGACGAGGGGGGTATGGAGGGAAGGGACGACGACGTTCGTGGGCTGCACTTTATGGGCGGCGTGTGTGTGAGTGTGAGTGTGAGTGTGTGTGCGTGCGTGGGTGCGAGCGAAAGTGATGAGCAATCGGGCTGGCTGGCTGGCTGGATACACCGGCCGACCTGGCTGGGAAATTTCAACAAGGGAGCGAGAGTGGTGGAGGGACGGGCAGCAGGGATTTGCTCTGCGGGCGACAGCGGGGAGGGGGATAAGAGAGAAAAAAGCACAAGCAGGAGAGAGGGGGAGGCTGGCTGGCTTGCTCGAGCGACTGGATGGATGGACGGATGGGCTGGGGTTGGGGAAGCCGAGTTAAGAATGGGGATTGGAATGCTCGAATGACAAGGACGGGAAGACAATGCTGGGGAACTAATCCGACTTGTCGCAGCTGAGCAAGCTGACCCGACAAGGACTGTTGGTTCCAGGGCCTGGCCTGTCTCTGTCTGTGTCTGTGATCTGATCTGGCCTGGCCTGGTTTACAACTCGTATCCTGACGAGTCCAAGACAAGTTGAGTTGATTTGATGGGAGGGAAGTGGGCAATTGAAGCAGTCGTTGACCGTGACCAACTTAGGTCTCGGCAGAGATTTCCCCTCTCGCTCGCTCGTTGCCTCTAACTAACGCGTTGGGCGGGGAGAGAGAATACAAGCAACAGAGAGGGTCCGTCCTCGAATCGAATCCAGTATAAGCGGCAGAGACCAAGGCCGGCTACCTTGTAGGAAAAAGAAACGAAAACTGACAGGGGGTTCTGTAGTGCTAGATCCGGCAGAGAAAACTGCAACAACAGCAAAATTGACAAGTTACTGAGCGAGGCAACTAGCCCGTCCAGTCAGTGTTTATGCCGTCTGTCCATCCGTCCATCCGTCCATCCATCCATTCATTGTCTGAGAAGCCCGACAACGCCACCACCGACCTGCTGAGGCCTGCAATGAATGACATCCATCGGCTCAATTCGCCAAATGATAGCTGACGCCTGTAGGTAGAATGTGACGGGACAATAAAAGTGAAATGACGAGACAGGGCAAGCCCAACCTGCAGCAAGGGCTCTTGTCATGGGTGATGATGATGGATAACGTCAAGTACAACACAACGGAGCTGAACGCCCAAGCCAAGGGACAGACGGCAGCACGCACTCGAGTCAACCATTGCCGCCACCGACGTGGGTTATCACATCCAAGTGGTCCCTGGCGGAGCTCACCCCAGATCCTAGATCCCAGTTCCCCGTTCGCAACTTGCGAACGTTGGTGAGCCACTTGTTCTTGAGCCATCAATCATGTTCAAGGGAAATTAAAATGTGCAATGCGCCTACTAAGCCCACCGCAGCAGAACCCATGTTTTGCGGAGTACCGACCAAGGCCATCAAGAAGTAAGGTAGGCTGGGGAAACAAGGGTAGAGATACTCAACCAACAGAAGGCGCAGTAAAGAGCTCGAGACAAACAGAACATGCCGCTGACAAGGAGGGTAAAAAGATGAAACAAGATGCAAAGGAAAAAGCGCATGTCATCAAAACTCACCTCATTTCTCCCGCGTGCGTCGCCATATCCATGTAGCCCATCGTGGGCGGCGAAGATTCGAATTCCTGTTCAAGTGACGACGCATTAGCCCCTGGTCCCAACGGCGATGACAAGTCTGGCGAGTCTTTATTTCCTCCCCCAGAAGGCGAGGAAACCCTCTCTGTTGTTGAAACAGCCATGGATGTGTGTCTGTCGTCTGAGCGGCTACATGGCAACGTGTCTTGCTTTTCAGCCCGGGATGTCTGCTGTCTTGTTCAGTTAGCCGAATGTCAATCCCATCATCAACGTCGATAACAGCGCAACCACGCCCCCAGGTTGCCCCAGAGTCATGCAGATTGTTTGTCATCCAATTGTAGTTTGTCATGACAGCTTGGAGCACCGGATCCCTCTCGCCATGCGCCATACAAGCATGCTTGCCCGGTGCAACAGAGCACTCCAGACCCCCAGACGCAAGTCCACTGGGGCCGAAATCTTAGGCTTGCCGTTGCTGGCGCACGAAACACGAAGTACAAAGGTGCACAGCACTACAGCACGCAGAACTGCAGCCGAAAACAGGACGCCACAGATTTCTTGCAGAGGGCACAATCCTTGCGTGGATTGGCCACCCCCAGCAAGACTTGGCACTGCTCGGACGACGCAGCTGTCTATCGTTGACCTTGATTGACTGACAGCCGGAGCGAGCATTCAAAGCCACTGCAAGGAACAAGGTGTAGCCGAATACCATTAACTGCAGGTCTGTCTTTCCGAGCTGCAGCTGAGGGAAAGCGGCAATCAAACCCACCGCGCCGCGGTATGTCAGGAGGAGGAAGCTGAATGTTTCTCAGAAGGCAAAAGAAAAGTATCATACGTACCAGTATTGAGTGAGAGTCTTGAGAGCGCTGGCCCTGGTGTACCCGAACCTACTAGATGCCGTTCCCACTCCAGATGGAGATACACAGCCAAGCATCGTCCCCCCCAAATCTGGCACCTCAACGCTCCGTAAAAGAGAACGACCTCACCGTACCTTGGGAATTTGAGAATTCATGCGCGGCTCTCAAGCGACGCTTCGCTGTCGCAATCGAGAATGTACTCCACCTGGCAATTCGCAATAGTAGTCGGCCAGATTCGAACCACCTGTGGTCAAGGCTGGGATCCGGATAAGGCACTTATCGGCAAGATTCCTTCTTAGCTAACCGCCATTCTCCGTCCGAATCGTGGTAAGTTTGGGGTAGCGCTCGTACCTGGAGAATCGATAGTTGAGAACGATGGGGGTTCTTTGTCGTTGCCCTCGAATGTGAGGAACCCCTTGACTCCTATTGTTTTCTACTATGTTCTTGGACCTGCATGGGCAAACAGGTTAGCTCTCAACCTCTAGAAAACTCATTTGTACTAGAAGGTGCGTGCCAAGGGGGTGAATGAAAGTCGGAGACGCCAGTGTAATGTGTATGAATCCGGTTACGAAGCCGCCATATTGGAGATGCCGGTCTGACCCTGCTTCCAAGGCATTCTTCTCCAAAGAGCCAGCTTTCAGCATTCTGTTGCTACTGGAACTCAAAGAAAACCGCCCAGGTCCGAGCTGAGGGAGAGAGATGTGCGTGCCAGATTCGACAATGCTGTAGAAAGCTGCCCAGAGCAGCTCAGTAAGCACGTATGCGTTGACTGGTCTTGGCAAGGAACTGGCAACGCCCAGTCCCCCAAGCCCAAGAAACCCAAAAGAGTTTCCGTTGGTTGCGGATAGCTCAGCGGTTGAAACTCTAAACAAGCCCGTCAAAGCATCCAGGCACCGCCAGGTCTTCGATAGTGAATCGAGGAATTCCAGAATAATAGTTATGTCTCACCCTTGTCTACCTCGTAAATCCTAAACGAGTCTGTTCGTGCTGATAAGGTTTCTCCTTTGTAGGTTACGTTGTTCGAGAGAGGTGGCTGTCTTCGATCCACGGCCGAGTGACGACGTCGTTCGATGAGTTGGTGTAACGGACGACAGGCGGAGTGCTGGGCTGCTGCGAGGGAATTGAGAGCAATGACGATACAAGAGAAGGCACAACCGCGCGAGTGCAGGATCTCGCTGTCTATATACCCTCGCTGCGGCTTCAGGCGGCGGTGGCTGACCTAGGATCGTACAGGAACAGACTGAGAAGAAGGGATCAGAGAGGCTCAAGGGGGCGACGGCGAGAACATGTGGTACAGGTCTGAGCAAAAAGTAGAAGGGGAAAGGAGCTAAGTCCCAAGCAGGCAGTCTGCCGATGCTCTCGAAGAAATAATGGCAGACTCGGGGTCACCGGCCGGGGGCAGGGACCTTTGGATGGGGATGACTTTGGGTTGTGCGAGCCTGAGACAACGGGAAGGAGACATGAAAATTATGGGGAGCTCGATGATCCTGGTTCTAATAAAAAGCCAAAATTCTGGACATCTCTTGGATGATCGAGATAGGCAGATCCAGGAGCGGTGTAAGGCATGGCCTAACCGCCATCAATGACTGGCAGCAGTAGAGAGCCGCCGAGGGTGCCCGCGATGTTGACGGAGCTCACGGTAACAATCAAAGGCAGGAAGCCGTGTCCAAGTGCAGGGCCATGCTGCAAATCCCCACGGCTCTCGCCATCTAGGCCACACAAAGGCCTCGAGAGCCCTTCCTTGACGCAGTCCGGGATGAGATCACGGGCCGCCGAGACGCGGCGAACCATGGCCGCTCGAGAAGAGATCCGTCTGCTCGAGCTAGTCTCGATCAACAGTCTCCCCATCTAGACATAGCAATTGGGCAGTTGTGCTTCGGTAGGTGAACGCAGAGACCAGCCTCAGGACCAAGCAGAGCGGCACTTGCAGTCGCCGTGCTTCGTATATGGTACAGCCGTGGTGAGAACCATGGACGCTGCTCTGAGCCTGAGAAGCGTAGCCATCCATTCCGGGCGCCAGCCCGAGTGCATGAGTATGCAAGCACCCGGCCGTCAAGGCTTCTACGATACGCCACAAACACGGGCTTTGATTGGGAAAGGTCCGGCTTTGACGAGAGAAAGACGCCAGAGACGGGACACAGCAGGCCAGACCAGGTGTGAGGCGGTGGAGGGACAGCAGCCAGCCACTTGGATCGAAGTGCCTGATTTCTGGGCATTCTGTCTCTGATACGAAGTCGAGGTGGGTGATCAAAACCTGCGGTCACGGCGCAGGAGAAAATCCGCGGCGAGAACCATTCTGCGTCTGATGGTGAACGATATTGACGCAGCGACTGACGGCCTAGCCCATGCTTAATTCGGGGCTTTTCTTTCGCTAGGTGCAGCATTAGGTCAGAGAGTCCCCAGGGAGCATAATCGCCGAGAGATCAAGGCACCGGCCAACCAGAGGCAGAATAAGCATCCGAGGCCACCTTGAACGGTTCAAGCTTTTCGGCCCTGTGAGCACCTCCACGCGCTTCGACAACCGGGTGGCTTTAAACCCTGACGCCATACGCAGGCATTGCCTGACGTCCAAGTCTGAGTAGGGCGGAGGATGATCGACCGCCCCCTGTCAGATGCCCAGGCCATGTTTCAGGCCCTGACGAGGCTAGTCATCCTTACACAACGACACGTGAGGCCGAAGAAGGTTTCATCTCCACGTACGGCGGATGCGGCATAACGGTTAGGGAACAGCAACACACCTGGCTCTCTGGAGCCGAGAGTCAACGGCTCTTTGGCATAGGGGTTGGAAGCTCTGACCAGGCCAGGGCTATGCCGGATGCTCGTATGGAGCTGGCCAAAGGGAACGGGTGATCGATCTCAAGATCAGAAGTTCCGAGGGGGCGTTGATGATTGCGTAGCTTGGGGGCGGGCCAATGATATTCTCATCTACCCGAAGTGAGAGGGAGGGGGCGGCGCAGGCGCTTTTCATGCTCCATCGTAGCGAGGACGGACTGATGAGCATGCCCAGAATTGGAAGCGGCAGGAACTCGCAGACTTGCAGACTCGCAGCCTGCAAGCTCTCGTGTTTCTCCAGTATAAGCCCATCAAAGCCATCTGATGTTGGTGTCGGTTCCCGCTCGACTACCCAGCCTTGGGCGGGTGGGCGTGCAAGATCCATACGTCAACCCCGAGGGCGCCGTTGTCACGCTTCCCATCCGCACAGGGCGCGTACCTTGGAAGGCATATCGTGACATGCATTGCTTTGTCGCCTGAATCACACTTGACCATGGCAGGCCGGCGGCGCAAACAAACGAAAACATGGCGAATAAAATCCAAGTTCGTCCTTGAGTCGGATCGGGCCGTCACTGGGAAGCATCTATCAGACCGACGGCTGTAGCCTACAGTGTAGATGTTGTGGCTAGAAGGGGAGTGGTGAAACTGGAGCCGTTGAGACCGCTGCAGCAAGCATCAAGCGCGTGAGTTCGCAACAGTAAAGCTGGGGATTTGGACCGTTCGGCGTGATTCCAGTCAGATCTTTGTACTATGTGACATGTGACTGGGTTTCCAGGTCTCAAGTCGAGCAACCATCCTCTCTGCTATGCCTTGCTGATTGAGGCTGGACTGGGCGCGATCCTGCTGCAGCGAGGAAGAGGTGATACAAGAAGCAAGGCCGTACTGTGGGTGTTTCGAAGCAGAAGCAGAGCAGAAGCAGCGCCGCGGCGGTGAAAGCAGCAGCTCGGTGCCTAGCAAGCAGGGAAGCAAGCAAACAAGCATGCCAGTGGTGCACTGGACTACAGGAGGGTGCTGCGCCAGTCGTCCAGGGTCCATCTCTGACCAGGCTGCCGGCAGCAGGACCGTGAGTGCTCTCGTAGATGGACAAGGGTGGTTGAATTCCTATGAGATGCAGGCTGGGCAAATCAGCAAGGATGGACGATCCTTGCTGCACATCTCACCCAGGAGGTCGTTTTGATGTTGAGCATGGTCCCAACTTCCCGGGCGACCCTATCCTTCACGCAGGTGCCGTCCGAATAGGACATTTGTCGATGTCAGAATATCCATCCATTGACTGATCAATTCTCGTTGGAGCAAAGTCAAAACCGCCCAGGCTGTGAATAACAGACGGGAAAAGGCCGCGGATGGGCCGCGGACGGGCCCGTGATAGAAGGTAGGCAGCCTGTTGGTAATGGGCGTTGTGGGCGCGTCATATCCTACTCTGGGGTCTAGATGCGAGTGGATGATGGTGTTGTTGGAAGCGAAGAGAGTCGTCACGCACGGGCAGTCCCTCACCGGTCAACACATGGCTCCTGCCTCTTGATCTCCGGTGGCGGCTCTTGACGAGGGCTCTCGACTCATGATTGGTCAGATCACCCACACAAAGGACCCACCGTTCAGCGCTGCCAAGAGGCTGTCAGAGGGGAACGGTGTGGGTTTGTTCGGCCCCAGCTTGCGCTAGCTCGGCGTCAGTGCACTGTTGGTGGGGACCCCGGGCAGGAGCCATGATGGATCCAATCCAGGCTGAGGCAGTTGCTCCTGAGGCCGACTTCCATTCATCGAGCTATCACTGGAACTAGGGAGCTTCCATCTCATGCGCCATCATCAGCTTGCGCTAAACCAGGCACCAGAAGCTTCACTCTGGATATAGCATGACTTTGAGTTTATCTTTGCTCCACACCGGATGATTTCAGTCTTGGCATCTCGGGTTAGAGCCTTCTTCGCCCAACGGAATCCCTTCTGGATATCCATCCCCTCCTCCACCTTGACCAGAATCGCACGTGCCTGAACAACCATCCATTGCTGACTTGACCTCTCATCTCTGTGGCGCCGATGGAGTTGGAAGGCACGTAAGCACAGCTTAGCCAAGTCAGGCAACAGCATCTCCGGAAGCTTGGTTTGCCGACAATGGATGCTTGAGACTGGCTTCAAAGATTCCCCCCCAGACATCTCATGAGCAGCGTATTCACGCCCATGATCTCGGATTCAATTGACGCCTTGCGCTGTTTGGATGGCCCGGCATAAAGGCTGTCAACAGGACACTTGACAACAGCTGGTCAACACGAGCACAGTATTGTTGTCACGGCGTCGAATTTCAGCACAGACATGAGGCCTTGTCGCCTGCCTGCCGTGCGAAAATGACCAGTCTTCTCTGTTGACCAAGGTGAGGGGCATGCAGACACAGACAGACCGTGCATTATGGCTGACATGAAAACTACCTCTCTAGGGATGGGGCTTATGCCTCAGACTTGTTGACCCTTTCCCCTGAAGCTCACGATTCGGACATTGCAAGTACTTCTGCAGAGCAGAGCATCTTGAACGTCCTTGGACCAGTGTGCCATCCAACGGCAAGCCGGGGAGTCAGCCGTGGACACTCGATCATTACTCAGTTTCCTATTGCCCGAGATCGCCATTGCAATGGGTCCTACCTTGACCCCAAGACAGGTGGATCTCCAATAATCAAGACCTGTGGTCTGAGTGGCACATTCTTCCCAACCTGGAAGTCAAATGCATGAGATCGTTCCCAAGGTCACACTACACTTGACGGATTTCCTCCTCCGACGGCGTTAAACCAAATGCAACATGAAGATCAATCAGAAATCCAGGCTCGATACAAGTGTCTCACTTCAAATCAATCATTGCAGCATACCCGGTTTACCCCGGATGCGAAATGACTGGCGCAGACTGCTTCATGCTCAGAAACACCCGGGAGCGGAGACAATACCGTCCAACTGCATCTACTCTTGGCGGACTGTTGGTTGATATGTGACTTGGTCTTCAAGATAGGCTATGAGGCCAGCAGAAGCGAATTTGGACCCTGGCAATTATCTGGGACATCTTCATTTGAAGACATGTCGCCTGGAGGGGGATCAAGCCTGCCCTAGCTCAGTATGACCCTATCTCAAGTCCCATTAGACTTTGGGATGTGAGTGTCCATGAAAAGACGCAGATGACAGCATAACTTCGGCTATCTTGAGTGTCGCGACAGGGGATGCACCGATTCCCAACTCCCACCCCTTATTTGGACACTTTTGGTCCACAGTGGCTATCATGAGTCCTCCAAACTCATGAGGCCTTCAGTTGAAACTACACGGACATCCAACATCCGTCGAGTGTTGAGCTTGAAGGTCTAGACCCCGGGCATGTACCCAGGTAGACAGCCATCCCGACACTCCCTGTACGACCCAGAAGGAGGAGGATGATGGCTCCCTTCGGACCACCCTGCTGGGAGTGCTCACAACAACCTATGCAGGTCTTTTGACACCAATCTACCGAGCGATATTTGTCGGCCTCAAGCATGCCCGGAGAAATCGCTAGAGGGCTTCATGGTTGCTCAGCTGTCCCCTTGACCTCAAATCGGGCCTGCATTAGAGCCATTTGCCGGATTTGTTCGCTTCTTCTTTCCTGATAAAGATCTTGTCAAACCAAACTACCCAAGCTAGTTTTGATGCCGGAAACAAGCTGCGGCAAGGAGGCTTTGGCCAAGGGGCCATGACTGCTGTGCGCGCCCTTCTCTCACGGGTGCTTGCCTCTGCGCGCGACAGGGTCTCTAAACAAGCCTGGCGTGACTGAGGCATCATTCCCTATTCAATTGATATCGCAACAGGATGAGGAAGTGATACGTGGCGAACGCCTGGGAGCACAAGTTAAAGCTGAATTGGTAACCAATAAGCCGCGCCCAAGCAAGCAGGGCGGCGTATTGTCGCCGCAAATACCCCCTCGGGCATGAGATGGATGCGTTGTCGATTGCTATCCTGAATGCCATGCTCCCTTCGAAACGACACGGACCAGGGTGGTATGGCATGGACCGGCTCATGACCCTCTGCTGCATCCTGAGATGAGTCGTCACGGATCTTATTGCCTTAATTTAGGGGACAAGCTTGCCCTTGGATCTGAACTGGCTATGCGAGAAAGAGACTTGAAGGGCACATGGCCGCAAAGGCTGCAGGCACCAAGCCACCACCTCGAATAGAACTCATCATGCCGACTTGGCCAACAACAATGGGGACATTGACCACCAAGCTTCGGCGCCACCCAGCGGTTGTCCGCCATAGATGGCCGGAAGGATAATCTGTACGACCCCCCCAGCTTCGATGGATGAAACCAGGTACGCAGGTGTCCGTGGTTCATGAACCCTTGCCGACGGGCAAGGCTTTTCCTGCCTGCAACGATCGAGAAAGCAACGTTCATTGCCACTTGTTCCCAGCCACGGGTCACTTACACGCAAAGATTCTTAGAATCGAGACTCCAAAGTTGATGGAACGTAGCAGAAGACCAGCAGCCATTTCCGGATATCCATCACTGGCCTGAGATGTCGGTTCCCGGAAGTCGTCAAGGCAATCGGGAGGATTTACCAATAGCGACTAGCCATCTCATGCCTACCTCTAACTCTCCTATGGCAAGGGACCTAGATTGCAGGGTTATGGGGGCATGCTGATTTCAGAACTGGATGCTCTAATTCTGGGCACATGCAGGTTTCCGAGCAGTCCATGTCATCTATCCTTGCAAGTCCTCAGACACAGCCGTCACTCATCAACACACTCTATGAGCCCGTCAGGACATGGCTGCTCGAAAAGAGTATGAAACTGCTCTAAAAACGGGATTTGGTGAGTGTGCACGACATGGTGCTCTTCGAAGTATGGAATCGCGATCCGACATGTAGAGGGGGGTTGCTCTCCAAGGCTCCAGAGACCGTTACCCACGCAACAGATGATGCTCATCACCCGGTGTTTTCTCGATACTCGGTGTACACCGGCTTGGTATATGGACGAGTATGCATGCACGTCATTGCTGGGGGCCGGTTGACGCATGAAGGCTGCATTTGGGCCGCGAGACGGCAGCGAGGCGAGGTGAAGCGAGGCGAAGCGAGGAGGCCATGGCGGTTGGCCTTGAGGGCGTATCGGCAAGAGATTGAGTCGGCCGTGCTATTTGCTTAGACATGATCTGACCATGCTCTACGCTGGATCCGTCCATATGTCAACAATTGCCGCGTGTGATGAGCAACAATGGATGGATCTGGATATCTGCAGTCACATCTCACAGCCTTCCCTCCACGCCTATCCACCCGACCAGGACTCCACACCAGACAGACTGTCTGCCAGGGGCTTGGGGGCTCTGTCGGTAGTGGCGTTAGCGCCTACTGGGGGTGTGAGACCACTAAGCCCAGCCTGGAGTCACCCTGCCGTCATGGCTTCTCTCCAGTGAGACGAAGCTGATTAGGGCGGCGGCAGGAGAGCTGGAAATGGATGGCTTGGATCAGGATGACTCTTTGCGCTGATGACTCTTCCATGGATCCCTCTCATCATCGTCATCCCTCAGTTCAACTCCACTCTCTCCCACGCGACAAACAGACGCTGGGCGTCAGCTTGACTCATCGAGGTTGATACACGATCCTAGACAAATACCTCTACGTTGCACCTCGATTTCCAGAGCTTCTTTCTGCCCTCACTCCCTCTCGGCTCGCCTGCCACTACCTACTGGAGAGAGGCAGCTTCTTCCCCGGGCATGCCGAAGAAAAGAAACCACATCAGGTCCTTCAAGCCAACTCCAGCGGCTTTTCCGACAGCCTCTTCATCTAGCAGCTCTGGTAAGCTCATCCATCCATCCAGTCCCCTTTCCCCCTTGACTTCTCGCCACACGCACCGCACGGCAGCGCACACGCCCCTCCTGTGCTCGCCCGAACCCCCGGCCACCTCTCGGCTTGCTTCCTTTCGAACCCCTCCCTAGATACCTCAGGACCGCGTGGCAGCCAGAGTCTCACAAGCTGTGCTCAGCAGACAAGCCCTCCCGAAGCGTCAACGAGCTCCTAGCAAACCTACGTCGTACCTCGACTGGCCCCTCCGCCGCCGGTGCCGCCGCCTCCTCGTCAGCCCTGCCTGCAACAGCTCCGAGCGTGCCCCCCGCCATCAGAGAGATCCTCCAGATCCCCGAGACGCCAGCCCCTGCTCCCCGACACATCACTCGCCAGAGATTCGACGGCCATGGCAGAAGACTCCCTGCTGGTCCTCCTCCGCCGGGGAGCTGGGTCTCCCGCGGCCCCGCGGATCCCTCTGCTGAGGCCTCCTCGAGCTCCTCGCGGTTGAGCCAGAGGGGCCTGCAAGATACCTGCCTGCCGGGGACCTACCTCCCTTCCCGTGGGAGTATGATAGATATCGTTTTGCGGAAGCTCGCATGCGACTGGAGCTTCCACCGAGTCTACAATCAGTATCATCTGTACTTCGTGCCCAACCATCTCAAGTCAGCCCTGATCCGTTACGTCGGAATTGCGAGCGAGGACGGCTTGTCCATCAGTGATCTCAAGATCATTCTGCTGCCGCCGCCGGATACCTTTGACGAGGATGAGTTGGATGAGCTGGCCACTTCGAACCTCGAGGTCAACTATCTTGATCTATCGGGGTCCATTGGCCGCTCGATGAGATTAAAGGATATTAGTGACTTGCTGTTTCCCGTGAAGGAGCAGGGACCCGCGTCAGAGCTTCAAGAATCCTGGGACACAGCCGAGGCGATCCCCAGTCCTCCTCGGACTTTGCTGCCCAACCTCACCCACCTGTCGCTCGCCTTGCATCCTCATCATGCCTCGTCTGCATCCTGGAGGCAGCTCATTGCGCTGTCCTCCAAGCTCACGACTCTCACCCACCTGAGCCTTGCGTACTGGCCCGAACCGTGCTTTACGCCACGGGCTCGTATGTCGACAGTGGCCACTCCCCAGGGGGGCCAGATTCCGTACGGGGGCACGAATCTGTACTCTCACTCGCTCGATCACGACTGGAGCGAGGCGTTGCTCGTATTGCGCATGTTTAGTAGGAATCTATACGCGCTCGAGTTTCTGGACCTCACCGGTTGCTCACCCTGGTTCAAGGCCCTGTGTGCTGAATCTGGCCACGACTTTGTCAATTGGGCTGATAGCTGGGGCAAGATCACAGAGCTTCGGCTCTACACAGGATGGACCCCTGGTCCGGATGCCTTGCCTTCTGAGCAAGCGAGCTATAGGGAATCTATTGAGATGGCCAAGAGCGTGGCGAAACATGTTCGAACGATGAGGGCTGGCAAGGGGCGGTTTATTGCTGTAGAGCACGATCATCTAGACGCATAGAAAACAAATCCGAAATACAACAACATAATTGTATACATTATTTGGTATGCTCTACGTGAACTAACCCCGAGAGTTGATCTTGACTTGCACAGGGTCTCGACTGCTGCTTGGTGCCAGAAGATCCCCTTGCTTGCCCGTCTCGATAGCGTAGCCTTCCTCCGCGTTCCTGCCTATGACCTGACGCTTTGTGATCAAATGGTGGCTGCAGCATGCCGATGCTGATGCTGAAAACTACCATACTATGCTGTCAAATCACTCATTGAAACAGATTTCGTACCCGTTCCCTAAGCTGGTTCTTCCCATCTCGCCTAGTAGATGTCTCATGTCTTCAGCAAAGTGCTTGATTCAAGCTACCGATCTAATTGAAGTTTTGATCGACGCTTGAAACTAATTGAGTTTTTCTAAATGAGCTGGGCTATGTAGACATACGCCCGTTACACAGGCCTCGTCTGTTCGCAGTCGGATAGCAAAGGCACCGAGGACGGAACTGGTTTATGCTGCAACAGCGCTTTATGTTAAGGCACAAAAAGTCGAACCTTGAGAAAGTTTCGAGAAGCTCTGCGTATATACACCATCGCTTCGAGTTGACAGGGGCAGATCCAGAAGGAGTTTTGAGGCAGACATGAGAGCTAGATGAAGAGCACCCATCACCAAAGGTAGCCAACATAACCTGTCTACCTATGTTTACGATAATTCTGAATAAATACACGAAATACGAGTATGTATACACAGCTGTTTAGATTAGATTGGGAACTAGCAAGAGTTGTGATAACCTCAACCGTTCCAGCATTTTACGTGAATCTACGGTATGTGTCAAACAAGGCAAGACAATGACTACAGTTTACGCTAGCCGCGGCTTGCTGTGATTAAGCTATGATCTATTATTGTAACTCAGAGAACGTTGGCATCTCTTGTCAACCACTCCCACAGCGTAATTCTGATGGACTCATGGCTTATCTCAGGTATGGTCGTAACAACCTCACCAGAGAGTCATGTTACGCTTGCTTACTGAATGTCACTTCAGACTCCACGAAAGAGGCAACTTAGCCATATTACCTCCACTCTTAGATCTAATTACTAGTCAGGGGAATCTCTCAAAGCCCGTCAGAACGGCGTGACTATATGGAAGCGACTCGGAGGAGGCTCCGGCCGTAATATCGGGCGAGTGGAGCCCGGGGCCAGCGATCAAGGTAGATGCGGAGCTTTGCTCCACCTTTCAAGAACGACAAGTACAGAATTCGAGAACAATTTCAGAATGAAGGTATGATGGTGAGTATCTGAAGAGTCAAGAATAAGAGTTATGGTCAATGGGGAGATGCTATGTTGAGCTACTGAGACGGGAATGGGCGTTCCACAGAAGAATGAGGATGAAAGGATATGAAAGGTTTAGCTAGCAACTGTAATAAAATAAGTAGACGACTGGTTGTTCTACTTTGACTTTTAAGCAGCACCACCTTTGAGAATCGGTTATTAAAGGGAGACTCTATTAACTTAGGTAGGTAGGTAGTTAACTACTTCGTCTGGCCACCTCCCTATTTGGTGACTTGCCAAGGAATGGACCGAGGCGACGCACATCTCGTTGTGACAAGAATTGTGAGTCAATCAAGCCATTGCGCATATAAAAACAACAAAAACGACCTTTCTCACCCAATTTCGCATGCTGATCTTGTTCTAAACCCTAGAATATGGCCCGTGTGGAGGTTGACTTGCGAGTCACTCGGTGTGAGTCACTGCATTTATTGTGCGACATGATGGCGGCATTTTCAGTTGAGCCGGCGTTGGCAGTGGCGCCAGACGAAGAGACGTGTTTTGAAAGAGTGTGGCTGATGGGAATCGAGCAATAATTCACCCGCCACATTTCGACTCGAGGCTTTCAATGATCAAGGAATCTACTTAAACACAGCGACAGAATGTCATGTCGATGAGAGCCTGGTCTTTCAGGACTTCAATCATCAAGGCAGGAGCTTCTCTCGATTTCACCTTCCCCAAGTTTTTTTTATTCCCGAATTTATTCCCCTTTCATCTTGCGCCTCCTCACTTCTAATTCAACATCTTCAACATGACGTCGATGGCCTCGGAATCCGTAGCAACCATCCTCTGCAACTCCAAGCAGACGCGCTTCCAAATCACCAACTACCGTGAGGTACGGCGCCTCTACTATCAAATCCTTGGTTTGCCTACTAAAATATCTAGCTCGACATTGAAGGTGTCACCATCACTGTCACCTCGGGTGAGAAGCCCGTTGGCAAGGGTAAAGGCAAGGCTAGAGGTGAAGGCATCGAGATCCTTGCTGGCGCCAAGCTGCGACTGAAGGAGGGTCAGCGCTATGCCCTCGTAGGCCGGAATGGAACGGGAAAGTCTAGTAAGATAAGCCAACCGGAATCAACATGGCACTATTGAGGGCTAACACTTCTGTGCGAAGCCTTGCTCAAGGCTATTGCCGAAAAGCTCATCCCCGGCATACCTGAGGAGACCCGAATTGCTATCCTCCAGCAGACGAAACTTGTGGATGAGAAGCCCAAGGGCACGTCAGAAGCTGGCAATGAAGGCCTATCCGTTCTCGAGCAGGTGATCGAGAAGGCCACAGCCAAGCAGGCCGTTGAACAGGACATCAAAGGTAATCCCGACTTAAAATCCCCAAGACAAACAAAGCTCATCTCAGGTACTTTTAGATCTTTCCGAGGGTGTAAACGCCCCTGACCCATTTGCTCCTGTTCGAGCTCTTAGACGACTCAAACACCAGAAGCACCAGCAGCGCCTCTTCCGTCTCGATAAAGATGCTCGGCTTCGCAGTGGTGCCCGTGGCATGCAGGCTCGCAAGGCTTTGACGGCCTACGAAAAGGTCGTGGCCGAGTCAAACACTCTGTATGTGTCCCTGGAGAGTTAAGACTTGACCTTGTCTCTAACACACCCATAGGCTCGAGCAGTCGAACGAGGATATTTCGCCAGAGGCTCTCCAAGCTGAAACGCAGGAGGCTGTAGACATGCTCGCTGATCTTCAAATCCAAGTTGACCCAGCTCGGGTTTCAGAGATCGAGTCACAGGCCAAGAAGATCCTCACCGGTCTGGGCTTTAGCGATGCCCTCATGGAGAAGCCAATATCGAGTCTCTCGGGCGGTTGGCACATGCGAGCTGCTCTGGCAACCGCTCTAGTCCAGGAAACCGACATCCTCATCCTGGACGAGCCCACAAACTTCCTCGACCTGCTTGGAATTATGTGGCTTCAGCGCTATCTTCAAGGCCTTGAAGAGTCGGACCAGGCCCCGACTCTCATTCTCGTCTCCCACGATCGCGACTTCATCTCACTTTGCACCGATTTACTTATACTCAAGGACAAACAGCTCACCTATTTTCATGGAGACTTGCCCACCTATGAAGCATCGCAGTCTGAGCGCAAACAATGGCTCACCAAGATGAAGGACGCCCAGGACAAGCAAAAGGCTCACATCGAAAAGTCCATCGCCGCCAACATCAAAGCTGGCAAGGCCAACGATGATACCAACAAGCTCCGCCAGGCAAAGTCGCGACAGAAGAAGCTCGATGATCGCTGGGGACTGCAGGTCAGTGCCAAAGGCGGTCGCTTCAAACTCAACAGAGACCTCGTTGGCTATCACTTGACGGCCCGCGAGGAGATTGATATCCCACCCGAGGATCGGCCTGTGGTAGTCTATCTCCCAGAACCCCCTGATCTGCGTTTCCCTGGGGCTCTGATATCCCTCGAGAAAGTTGCTTTCCGATACTCGGCCAAGACACCTCTGGTGGTTCAAGACGTTACCCTTTCTGTCGGTATGGGTGATCGCATCGGCGTACTCGGCTTGAACGGTGCAGGAAAGTCGACACTCATCAAGCTCCTAGTCGGGGAGACGCAGCCAACCTCTGGAACTGTCACGACACATCCTCGCTTGAAGCTTGGATACTACTCGCAGCATGCCGTTGATGCGCTACAGGCCCTCGGCCGTTCAGAGCCTACCCTAACCGCCCTTGCTCTTCTCACTCGAGAAGTTGATGGGGAACTCACCGAGGGAGATCTCCGCGGCCTCCTGGGCCAGCTCGGTCTTCCTGGTCGCATCGCCTCTGATGTACCCATTAGCAAGCTCTCTGGAGGGCAAGTAGTCCGCTGCGAACTTGCGCGCCTTTTCTGGCGTCGTCCACACTGTCTCGTGCTTGATGAGGTGACTACTCATCTTGACTACGAAACAGTGACAGCTCTGCGGGAGGCGTTGAGGGACTGGGAAGGCGCTGTAATCCTAGTGAGCCACGACCGATGGTTCATGCGTGGTGCGGTTGAAGGTGCGATGGAGGATGAAGAAGACGATGAGGACGAAGATGAGGAAGAGGAGGGCTTGAGAAGGCGGGTGGTGTATCGGCTGAAGGGAGGCAAGATGAGCAAGCTGGAGAACGGAGTGGAAGAGTTTGAGAAACTCATGGAGAAGAGGGTCAAGAAGCTGCTGTAACGGTGCAATTCATGTGTCAATACAGAGTTTGCAAGGAATCTTGGCAACCTATCTCGGCAGCTACTAGCAGCTAGCAGAAGCTATCATAGTTCTGAGGACCTTTGTCCCTCCCAGAGATGAGTGTCGGCCAAGATTCTGACAATGATGTGATCCAGCATCTTGGCACTCATCTGCCCGCCCTTGGGAATTTCCACAATGGTTCCGTCGATGCAAACCTTTCGCCACCTCTCATCATCCTCAAGAACAGTAATTCTAACCTCGTCCACTTCATCATAGCCAACACGCTCGCCATCATCCCACTCCATGCCAACATGGCTTCCCTCCTCATACGCCTTTAGCATAACATTCATGGTGCGCTCGCCGCCGATGGGACCAAAGTGAACAAGCCTAAGTCGCGAATCCAGGGGCCGAGTCGCGGGGGAGATTGTGAACTTGCGCTCGAGGTTCGACACAAGGGCCGTCAGAACGTAGGCGTGCTTGTCGCGGGGGATGACCTCAAAGGCGGTGGAACCACGACGGCGGATAGACACCTCTGCGGCGTACGCGTGAGACTCGCGCAGGAGCTCCTGAGCGACCATGCCGAAGCGCTTGTCCCCGTGGACGCGGTGCTCAGGGGTATCGCTCTCGTAGACGATGCTCGCGTGAAAGCCGTAGCTGGCGACGATGGCCCCCTGGAGGTGCGACACTGATGTCTCTTGCTTCTGCAGCTGGGTCGGGTCGACGGCGGCAGAGGGTGATTTGGCGGATTTGTCGGCGAATGTGACGATGCGGGATCCAGGCGAGAAGGATGCCCGGAAGACGGGGAGGTCATGGGCCACTCCTCGGAAGAGAGTTCGTAGACCATGGACGAGTGGTGTTGGGCCTGGGCTAGAGTATAAAGGCTTGTGGGTCGAATGGAAAAGGGCATTCCCCGTTCCTAGAGGTAGCAAGGCAATCACAGGAGGAACTTCAGGCGGCTCATCTCCATCAGAACCATTCAGAAGGTCCACAACACCGCCGTCGCCACTGAGAAGCACGACGGTCCTCCCACAAGAGTGACCGCCATCAGGAACCCACAGTTGCCGTGAGAATTCCCGAACAGTCTCTGGGCTCTCTGTGATGGTGACCCTGTAGTGCGACTTGGATGAATCGACCGTCAAACCGTCGGTGCGTTCCTTGTGCCTAGCAACCAAGTCCCACAGGGGCTGCAGTACGTCCTGCCAGACCGTCAGGGCCAGCCCCGTGCCAGACTTTGTTGAGACGATAATGTCGACATGGTTTGTGATTCCAGATTTGCTGGTGACGCCGTGTTGGAGATGGGGAGGCAGCCCAGTGACCATGAGGTCGAGGAGTTCGGAGGGTATCTGCGTGGTCCTCAGGACCGACAGTCGAAAAGGGTGTTCCTTGTTTTCGGCATCTTGTTTGAGAAAACAGAGTAGAAAGTCGAGACCGGTGCCGAGTTTTCCTGCCATGAAGACAAACAAGAGCTCATGGCGAGGAGCCTGCTCGGAAACTTCGGCCCGAGTCCATGTCAGATTGTCACCGACGATCGAGACATTGTCGACGATTACAATCTCATTGGAGAGATCAGTGGATGGTTGTCTGGAGCCCATTGTGCCGAGGTAGGGTTCAAGGGATGCAAAGAAGACGGACGATGTGAGAAAAGAAAGAGGGTCTCGTTAAAGGTGGAAATGAAACAAGAAAGGCTGCGGTGTCTTTAATACTAGGTAGCTAGCAGTGCGATTTGGCGACAGAGGTGATATTGGTGTCTCTTCCTGCGGATAATGCGAGCTATCTAACCAATCGCGACGAGGCTCAGAGGTAAGGAATGCGACAGGACGCCATCAAGTCGCACGACGCGGCGATGGGCGATATCTGGCAAGACTGAGCGAGAGGCAGAGGCTTAGCAGTCGAGGTTTCGAGAAGCGTGTGATGGATGAGTTTGAGGGTTATACCAAGGATGCATCTTGGCCCTCCTCTCGGCGCTTTTGGTGGGGCTAGCGGCTTTGCTGACGAACATTGAATATGTCCATAATCGCCGACGCTTGCGCAATCCGTTTGCCTTGAGGCCTTGCTCGTCTCGTCTCATCTCGTCTCGTCCAATCCGCCCGCCCGTTGTCGCTTATGGTAGCCATCATGAAGAGCAATCAGGTCCAAGGTATCCCGTCTAGTTGCACAGTATCACCGGCTGCTTGCCTTGCTCAGAGGTCCCCAGTTTTCTCGTGGGTTCATCTGATATCGCACATACTTCTGCTCTCCTCGCCTGCGCGCAAGACGAGCCAGGTTCTCATCAAAGACGAGAGTCTTGCGCAACTCCATCTCGCTTGGGACACCTTCATCTTTCCCGTTTGTCGCCGTCGCATCCGCAGGCTTTGTGTCGGCGACTGCTGAAGATGGAGCCGACTGTTCCACGCCCTCCATTTCCGACCCGTTCTCTGCAGCCTCAGTCTCGGTCTTATCCTGCCCAACAATCCCAGCATCACTCAGTATCTTCCAGGCGGCCGAGTTTTTCTTGATATTGGCTTCCTTGATGGGCGACTTTTGCCGGATCCACTCGGTCATGACCCACCAGATGGTCGACCATGGAGCATCTGTCTTGATGCTACCTGGTCGGCAGTGACTCCGTGCAGTACGGTATCCTAGGTGAATCAGTGCGCCTCGGAACATGTCCTCGCTCGGGGTTGGGCAGCTGACCACATTAGCCAAGCGGCTTGGGATGACAAAGAAAGGATACAGGTCGCGTGTGGCAAGCTGAGCGTCCTTGGGGTCCACGGGCTCCTTGACTTCGGGGCCGGGCAGATATTCTTCAAGCGCCGTTCGGAGCATGCCCTCGAGTCTCGGCATCGTGCCATACACGGAGCGGTCGGCGCCAGGAATCTGGTCAAGTAGTTTTTGGATAAACTCCTGAGAGTGAATGTGTCCACCGTACATGGGACCGTTGATATGCATCCTGGTACCGCAGTGTTGGCAATGTTGATCTGCGGTTGGTCCCTGTACCATGCTATGCTTGTAAAATGCGCCAGTGCCCTTCTTGTTAGGAGCAGGCTTACTCTTCATCATAGGCTGAGTCTCCCAAGCACCACAGCCTTGGTCACAGCTGTAGACCAGCATGGTCTTTGCTGCCAGGAACTTGACGGCTTGCGGAGACTTTGTTACCTTGATGAAGAACTTGGTATAGAAGTCGATGGAGAGGGAGAGGAGAGGCTCGATCGAAAGGCCGTACCGAGCTGCCGAGGTGGCAACCGCGTTCAGAACAAGTCGCAGGCCAGCTTCATGCGAGTGCAATCCCTTGATAGGGATGCCTCCATACAAAGCAAATGTCTTCTCGCAGTAACTATGTCCTGCCCACACTGCGCTATCCGTGCAAGTAATGCAGAGAAGACCCCCATCATCTCTCACTGACTGCACAGCAGCATCAAAGAAAGGCGCAGCGGTGCCATAAGGGTCGAGGTCGATAACGTCGAACTTGTTGGCTCTGCCGGGGTTGCCAGTCCTGTCTCTGTTGGACAGGTCATCGGCAATCCCCCGATACATGAGACCAAGAGCATCGCCTTGTGTGACGGAAATCTTGTCCTCGAGTCCATTGTGCTTGACATTCATC
This sequence comes from Fusarium keratoplasticum, assembly GCF_025433545.1. Taxonomy (NCBI): domain Eukaryota; kingdom Fungi; phylum Ascomycota; class Sordariomycetes; order Hypocreales; family Nectriaceae; genus Fusarium; species Fusarium keratoplasticum. The sequence continues at coordinate 1,843,843 of NC_070530.1, read as the reverse complement.
TTGATCGTCTCTGCGGCCGAGTCAGACAAGTCGTTGGCCTTTACAGAGGTCACAAATGGTAGCTCGTGAGCATATCGGAGCGCGCGTAGTCCTGATGCTGACAGCGCGTCGAGAATTCGGAATTGGGCCTTGTATGGCTTTGGCTGTTGAGAGTTCTCGGCTTCCTCAGCCTTGGGGCCCTCCTCGGTCACTTGCGCATCCTTGGGTGGGGGGTTCGAGGTGGACTCGGTAGGCTTTTGCTCGTCATCGTCGCGCTTTCGCTTCTTGCCCTGCTTGTTCATCCTCGACTCAAACTGCCCCTTTCTCTTCTCAATGGACATCTCTCCATAGGTCTTGATCGCGAGAACCGACAGATCACGGTTGTACTGCTGGATCGGGTTGTAAAAGACCTGCTGCACCTCGCCGCGATCCTCACCAATCTTGGCGCCCTGGGGAACGAGGATGGTCGCCTTTCCCTCCGTTACGGTTCTGTACTCCTTGCCATCGAGGCTCACGACCTCTGTGTTGACTTTATTATCCGCCATGTTGCTGGTGGTTGTGGAAAACAAGCGCTGCGCAGGTGTTTTGTCGCAAAGAATTTGATGGCCGCGATTCGAGTTGGAAAGAGCAGTGCGCAGATGGAGGAGGAGGGATGGGTTCCTTGGTCCAAGTCCCGCACTGGCGCGAAGAACTGGCCGTAGTATCCGAGCACTGCGAAGCATGCAAAAGTGTTGCACCAAGAGAATTTGCATGGCTCTAGAGTAGAGCTTCTCGTGGTGGAAGCTGAAAAAAATGGAGATTCTGCCACTCGCAGGACGACAACGGCAGGCGGTGAGTGCAAACACCCACATAGAAATCTGGGTGGCTGAAGAAGTCTCATTCTTGAGTGCATCATTGGCTTCCTATTGGATGTTATGGGTGTCATAGGTTGGATTGGCATTGGTTGACGAGAATTCATCAATTATGAATTCAATCTGGTCTTATCATTTATGCTGCACAGAAGTATCCTCTGAGCGAGGAGTTACGTGGTGATCGTCATTTAGAGAACGATGGCCCAGATCAGCATCCTACAGCATAGCGTCAGGCTAAACTCCAGATCCTTTCTCATAATCGCATCCCCAGCCTATAAGATCAAGATGGGGTCAAGTGCCCTCGACTGCCCTGGCCAACTTAACCGAGTGCTCTTGCTGTATCCCAATAGCTGCTCGTGAGGCAGGCACGGATCTTGGTGTTGAAGGGAAGAGCGTACCAGTAATCAAGATGGAGGTTCTCGTCAACTCCCGAGATGTCATCACACAACTTCTTCATCTTGTGCTAGGTAATCATCAACCTCAAGCATCCAATCGTCTACTCTAACCTCATCAACATCGACACTCTTTCTCTCTCTATTCCTCTCACCCTGTGAGTTACAAGAAGAGCCCATCTCCCCGCGAGACCGGATCTTTAACACAGTCAACAGCCTCGTTCAATGAGCAACAACGCCTCTAATTTCCATTCACTTGGTCAAGATTGCAATATCAATAACATCACAATGTCGGATCATTCTAATTCCAGCAGAAACGGCGGTCCGCCAGCACTCCCGCCCCTTAGCTCTTCCCGCCAGCCTCCTGCATCTAACGAACAAGGCAATGGGCGTGCCTCCTTGAAGACATCCCGTGAGCAAGACCAGATCCAGGTTCCTCGTCACAGATTTCTTGCATCGAATGAGTGGACTGTTCTCGCTCGTGGTGTTGGCGCCATTCGGGATACGGAAGAGAATGCACTCGTGGTCCCGACTAGCTGGTGGTGGCCAGCCAAGGGTCTCCCTCCAGGACTATACGCAGATGTCATTCGTCGGAGGTCTGTTTCTTTCTACTTCTTTCACCTCGCCAGCATCGTCCGCTGGGGCCTCTTGGTTGTGCAGCTTGTTCTCGGCGCCAGCCTCACTGCGCTTGGTGCCTTTAGTTTCGTCAACGGTACATCTATTACTGTTCTTGGCGCAGCAAACACCATAATTGCAGGACTTCTGGCTCTCTTGCACAACAGCGGACTTCCGGATCGATACCGTTACGACATGGCCGAGTTTGAAGAGGTGGAGGACCACATCAAAGAGATTCTCACGACAAGATTAGTGCGCGCTGATCTGACGCTTGATCAAGTACTTGCACAGTGCTACGACCTCTTCCACGACGCAAAGACAACCGTCGAGGCCAATATGCCGGCGACGTACACTCCAAGCCAGGCCACCCCAGTCAGAAGAGGTAGCGTCTCATCGGTGACACCTGGGACGGTCACACCACCAAAGCCGACTAGAGTTAGCTCTGAAGACGACCAAAGTCCGGCGACGCGACCTGGCAAATGATGCAGGGATTGATAGAGTATGCGCTCTTTTCAGGGTCGACGCCCAAAATCGACTTAATTCGCAATGGCACTTGTACCTGCGTTAGCTTGCTTATCGACAAACACCATGTTAGTCAGACTGTCTTGATGTACGGATATCCTTGGCATCAAAAGATAGGAGTCAAAGAGATCTGCAACTTTGATACATGCAGGCTCCACGCGTTCTTCAAGATTTGACGTCAACTGGTGATGGCATGTTGAATGCGGCCAACGCCCTTGATATGGAAAAGTGATCGGCTGGCATCCACGCCATGAACCCTGTCACAGTTTAATTGCCTGCCCTGGATTTCCCCTCTTGAGACGACATGACACGACCAGGGTGCGCAGGGTCATGTCACGCCCAGAAACTGGGGCGCTTAGTTTCATGATGGCCTCGAAGGATGGCCAACCCCCACTACACCCTATCTACACTAAACAAGGGGACGATGGCCTTCAAAATGACTGTGCCGCATGGGGAAATTCGTCGCAACCGTTGACTATCTAGTGTTAATTTGCTTTAAATGGCTCTATTCGCCCTTTCTCGCGTGCGACCTTTTGTTTCCCCCGTCTCAGAAGTCGTTTCTGTTGCTTTGCCTTTGCACCACCATGCCTCTGTTGTAGTCGTTAGGCGACAACCATCCAGATTCTACCCACCCAAGTCACTCATTTTTTTACTGGATAGGTAATCAGATCGTCTTCTGGCGGTTTGATTTCTCTTCATTTTCACGCCATGGTTATGCTTTCTAGCTCCCCATCTTTACCCCCAAGAGTTGTTCAGTTGGTGTTATTGGTCGTCTTTGGCCTTCTCTTCATTCATACGCGATGGCTATCACAGTCTCGAGAGGACAGGATCGGCCTCAACCATCGTGAAATTGCCATCGACGGCCCGGTACCGGAAGAGCAATACTTGGACCGGCTGACACGACAGATCGGTCTCTCGAATTACACATCATGGACCGCATGGAAAATACGAATCTCGGAGCAGGACTCTGAGTGGACGTCACTCACGAGCATTGACGCAGACTTTCATTCAAACCAACCTAGAGTTGTCGACGTGCGCGAACCTGTCCGTCGAGACTTGGTTGCGAACCAGGAGCTCACCATCCCTGTCCCCGGAGGTCCTCGCCCTGGACAGGTCGACGCCTCGGATTTCTTGTTCGCTGTCTCAACTAGCTTTGAGCGCGTCGCCAGGGATGACTACGCCGTGGTCAAGGACTGGGCTCGTTGGATGACGGGAGGAAATCAACACGGAAACGGAGCGAGCTTTGTGCTTATGCTTGATCAGGCCGATAGCCTGCAGGTCAAGGAGCTCAACAACGTCCTACATACTTTCGGTATCGACGCCTATGTCACCACGTCTACAAACCCAATGTCGGCTGCGAGGAGATACTTTAGCATGATCGAGGCTATCAAAGGATTCGGTGCTAAGCTTACGCAAAACGGCCAGAGGAAGAAGTGGTACGGCATTCTCGACGAGGAGATCTTCCTACCCAACCTGTCATATCTCCAGGAACGCCTGTTTGCCTTCAACTCTGATAAGGAGCTCTACATTGGACTTCCAAGCGAGAGGGGAGATTGGGCTATCGGAGAGGGCTTCATGACCACCTATGGAGGTGGTGCCGTCTTTCTTACACGATCTGCTATATCGCGTATCCCACAACTGCCTTGCTTCGGTGACAGCGCCGATAACCCGACAGACAAGAAGCGATGGGACGGTGTTCTCCAAGAATGCTTGACACAGCACACCAGAATGAGGATGCATATCCTCCCCAGCTTCTACTCGCCCAGCCACAATGACGAGTATACAGCCCACATTGACAGCTACGAGACAGGCGTTCAGCCCCTGGCGCTGCACGACTACGAAGAGAGGCACCACCTCACTCCTAGCCTGGCACACCTCGTTACCGATGTCTGCGGTGAGGCATGTTTCCTGCAGCGCTACCGCTTTCGTGACAACTGGGTACTGGTCAATGGCTATACCATCACCGAGTACCCAGATGGCATGAACCTGGCAGACATGCCACTCTCCATGGTAGGAAGGTCAGCCGAAGCGAGACGCAAGTCTGTCATCGGCCCAGTCAAACTGGACGAAGACCCGACAGACCGAAAGATGCTGTTCTGGACTGGGAGACGTAACGTCTGGAAGCTGATGGACTCGGCAATGACCAAGGAAGGAGACGTATGGCAAGCGTACGTCAAGAGGGGCGCAGTGGATGATGCGATGTCGCGCAAGAGGTCCGTGGAGGACGTGACCGACTCGGTGATTGTGCTGATCTGGGAATCGGCCGCTTCTGCTGCGCCATGAGTCAAAGGAAAGGAATTTCTTACGTTGAACGTGTATCATGTGTATGGCGGGCCAGTCAGTATCTTTTAAAGCAAGAGAATGATATCCAATGATTTTCAAAGTGTCACCATGGGGATGTAGTAACTTGTTCAGCGCTGCGTGATGTTTGTATGAAGCCCGCCTCCGTTTCAGAAATGAACGTGCACTTAAGATTAGTGATTGATGAGTGTAGACTCTAAGTAAAAATAGTTGTTATTGTTGGCTATCTATTGTCGTAAGGATGGTCTGGTTAACTCGACATGTTCCCTAAACAGCCTAACTATCTCCTGTTCTTTCTTCACCTAGATCTTCATGCTCCCTCATCCGTATAGAAGTGAAGCTCCAACTTCAACCCTGCGAGGTTACCCGTGCTCCATACATGGAGATGCTTCTGCCTCAGCCGCCTCTCCGACTCGTTGAGCAACTCCTGGAGCGCCTCAGACATTTGGATCTCCCACTCAGCTTCAGATCCTTGGGGGATTCCACTCTCAAAGGGCTCCACCCAAAATTTCTCACCTGGCAAGTGTGCAGTGGCGCAGATGAAATGATCGGCAGGCGCTGGAGTAGTCAATATGATCTCGTGGATCAGACATTCGACAACCTCGGCCAGCTCGCACATACAGCAGACCTGTGCAATCTTGCCGCCTTCTGAGAGAGTAGGCAGAACAGTAGATAACTGGGTCGGGCAATTGGGCACGGGGATGCCCAAGCAGGCATGGGAACATTCCGCGTGCTGGAGATTGGCTCGACACGTAGGACAATTGGGATCGCGCCCATCCTCCTTCTCACACTCCCTGAGGTACTTGGCAATGCAATTGTCCCCGAAGATGTGTCCGCAGGCCAAGATAGATCCCCTGTGGTCCCGTTGGGAGCCGAGATTACTATATGGCCGCCCGCCAATTGTTGTCGACTCGAAGCAGATCTGGCACGATACATTGAGCCTGCCAAAGTTGTTACTGTCTTCTTCTAACTTTTTCTTTAGTGATGGCCAAAAACTATCACTTACCTTACTGGATTCATGGGACATAATGGATACCACAGAGGGCTTTCTGGGCCGTATTTAGTCAACGTTGTTGGCCAAGATGAGGAAGTATCCAAAGATTGGTAAAAAGGTAAGTCTCGAGACTTGTAGGTGTCAAGATGACTTTCGGTAGAAAGTGTACGAGTCGGCAGTGTCGAAGTGTCTGCTTGAGTGGGTGTGAGGGGGGAGGGAAAAGTCAGGGGTAAACCGAAGAGTCAAGATCTATATATAGAAGAATTGGAAGCCTTTAATCTATGAATTTGTAGGTTCATCTACTTACGTGACTTGATGGGTCGTGTTCTCGAGTTATTCAACCGTGTTCAGCTTCCTTTAAAAACGTTCAGTGTCCCAGTACATGACTGAAACTTAAGGACATGTATATCACATCTCAGTTTGCATAGTAAATAAGTTGATATTAACACACATATGGCAACTGTACTATCTTTTTCATGTGTTCTTATCTTCAGCAGCTCACATGCTCTGCCTTGTCTCGTCAGTTGTCTGATCACTCGTCGTCTGCCGCGGGGGAGTGACGGGCTGGCTTATCTGACGTACAAGTCGCCTATCCATGGCCAGAGGGCCGCTGTACCTAAACAAGCGAATCTTCACATCGCCATCTTTCACGGTTTGTCCAGGAAGGTTGCAGAGAGCGACTAGCTTGGCCTCTATACTTCGGCAGAGATCGTGCATGGAATCCGGTATGTCTATCGCGACACACTTGCGCTCGTCACCCGCCAGCCTTCCCCAGATGAAATCTAGGACTTGGACCTGATAGACGACTTGAAATGATATCAGCTCCCCAAAAAACTTGGGCTCAAAGATACTAGTGAGGGTTGTCAAGCACCGTCCCACATCCTTCAAGGTGCATGAACCGCATTTAGGAGTCACTGGCATACCTTCGGCCCTGCAGAACGGCTTGCCGTCAAAATCTTCCACCTTGTCGGGCATGTGCCAGCAAAAGAGGAAGCATCCGCACTCTGGGTGATGGAGCGGCTCGCAATGGAGAGGGCAGGTGAAATGAAGGCCATTCTGTAGACGGTACACATTGAACTCGTGCATGCAGCTGGTGCCGACTAGGTGGCCACAGGGAAGAATCAATGCTCTATGGCCAAATCCATTTTTGTTTTCACCATTTTTGTCGGCCTTGATTGACATGGGCAAATTGCAGATCATGCATTCTAAGTTCAACCGATCCATCCCTGAGGGATCCTTTTCAAGAATTTTCCGAAGAACCGGCCAGTACAACTCATTGATCTGGTCCTCCTCCCTAGGAGAGGCAGGGGTGTTTTCACTCGTCTCGTCTGAAGACATGGTGGAATCGGTGGGCGGGCTTTACGATGAGTAGACTCTGGATGAGCATATTAAGGCCCTGTGATGTGGTCAAACTCTTGTCTTTTTGTACATGGCCAGGAACTTGAACATTTGTGTACACTGTACTCAGCCATGGCACCTGAGTCAAAGAGAAGACTTGACATGTTCTGTTTTGTCTGTATTCAGACAGAACAGCACTGATTTAAGTTCAAGAGTGCAATTTAGGCCTTGAGAATAATTCCAGAAAAGCAACAAGAACATGGGACACTCGTGAACACTCGAGTTAAACAAAGACCATCACTATTAAGACTATAGGGGCCTTTTTTCTGAGTTAACAATTGTTCTTTGGTACAAAGGTCATGAGAGACTTCATCGTTACTCAGTTATTCAAGGCACAGACTGGGGATGGTAGTCTCATTGTCAATTTTACGTTAGGTCGCCCTGTGCCTAGGGTATATCTAGAATCACAACAGGTTTTCAAAGAGGCAACCCAATTTCTCGATCTCATAACCTCATGACCCAAAGTATGCGCTACCCCTACAGTTATCAGTTATAGATGAACTGTTAGCTTATACTTACTGTGCCATAGTAATAGCCGCTGCGTGCAACAACAAATTTCGGCCCATTCATTCCCCTTAACCTATAGTCGGAGTGATAATGAGGTACAAGAGATCATGGAGTTAAAGTTCTATATTTCTTTTGATTCCATCGATGAGACGCTTTTTAAACCTGTACCTTGACGATAGTGCTCTCCTGTAGATGCTTCGGGGTTACCATGCCAATAAAGCGTTTCAACCTAGACGTGACATCGGTCTACGTTCTCATCGTCTCATCTCAATCTCATCTCGTCCAGTTTTGGCATGAATTAAAGAGATATGGAAGGCTTCCTTGTAGATATTCATGTTCTATTTACAAGCGTTAGTCTTTATTTGTCTGTTGGCGTATGCACGATCGATGTGGGAGGCAGGACATCAGCCTCATCCTCCGCAATGGCCTCCTGATTTGGCGGTGGAGGATGCTTTTAACTTGACTGCGCCACGAGGCCTTGGCCTTTTATTCTAGCTGGCAACTCATAATTGGATGTCAGCCGTCTGCATGGTATTCCACGCCTAAGCCCCTGGAACTTCGCTTGTCATGTATCCTGCTCCTATCTTTAGTGGGCTGCATTGCTACCCCAGCCAGTTGAAGGATTCGGCGACTTGGCGACTTGGTAACTCCAACCCATCCAGTCAAGTAGACAACCTCAACCAGCTAAAGCTTTACCATCTGTCACTGTTATGGCGCTCTTAGCAAGGGAACCTTAACAGGATCTCAGTCCGACTAGGCGTGCATCCTTCAGGGAGGCAGCATGGAGGGAATCACATTTGGGGGCCAATTCTAGCCGATACTCACCAACAGGAGCGATGCCCTTGTAACTAATAAAAATAATTTTGCTGGGGCTTCACAGCCACTTATAGGCGCCGTTGCTGGGCAGTGATATCTTGACATGGTACCAACAGTGCCTCACTGTATTGTTGCTCGGCACGAATGTGATCATCTATAAAACCTCGATATACCATCATGTCAGGGACGGGATAATAAGACTCATCAGACTCACCCATTCAGTCACAGACCTTTCAAAGGCTCTCCCTTTCATCCTGCACGCCATCAGCTCAACTCTCACAAATCTCAACATGCGTTTGGCTCTACTTATTACCTCTGCCGTTCTCGGCTTCTTCCCATCTTGCATCTCAGCAATGGTAGTAAGAGGTCTCCCATCAAACTACAGAGTCGGAACCCCGGGCATTGTCCACAACGATGGAAATGTCACCAAGCGCGGCGACACCCCCAAGTACTGTTGGGTGTCAACCATCGGAAAGGGCACCTACTGGTACGTCCCATATTTCGCCGGAGACGAAAACATCGCCTGCATCATGGGTATGCAACACTATACGGGTTTGTGGTGCCCTGAGGAGAAGTGGTGGCCAAGCGAATACGTCGACGATATAATCGCTGCGGGCCAGGAGCAAATCACCAAGGACGGCGGTGGCGAGAGATCCTATAAGGGCGTCTTTGAAGCGCAATGGGAAGGGTGGACGAATGCTATCCCCAGTCGCGCACCTATGCAGGCCATTTTGGATGCCTACTTTCGATTCACGCTGCCCAACTGCGATACTGCGCCTTTGGCTTGCAGTCACCAGAACCGCCATTATTACTACAACTTTAAGGGAGAGGTGAGTAGTTCTTTACTATCATTATTAGATCAAGTACGTTAACAATAATAACACAGTCTATTGGAATAGTTCACAAGGATGGCGATTGTGGTGGTTTCCTGGGTATTGGAGGCGATCCCCTTGCGTATTGCCCAGGTAAAGACCACTGCAAGAAATAGGTAGTCAAAAGGATGCACCAGAGGAGAAGCACAAGTGTACCATGTAACGATAGACGATGGACTTGACAGCGATGAACACGATTGAAACGATTAAACGTGCCACACTTCCCTGCTTGGAGCGTGTCCTTGATTGTCAGATCGACCCATGTTGTTTGGAGATTGTTGAGTGAGGGATGGTCCATGTGCCCGGCCCCAACCGAGAATGTTGATCAATTCGAAACGAGGGAGCGAGATACAAAGGCGAGGATACTAATCTAAGTTATACAAAGGATGAACAAAAACAGAACCAAAAAAGCAAGCCACGCAACGCTCGTGGCGGCAAGCCTTTGATATGAATGTTTCTATTCTAATCCATTCCTTAGGCGCCCAAAGACTTCAACGGCGCTTCACCAACAAGCGCTCAAAATACGCGACAACCAACCAAGATACGACGCACACGAAAATTCCAGGCACAGGGGCCTGTTTCATCGCTGGAGGGTGGCCAATGAAGCCTCTGATGTCATACGGCCCCCAGTACAGCGTTACACCGCACGGCGTGCCCAGTTTTTGCTGCCTCCCACTCTCAGGGCCTTCCTCGGCGGGGGAGTTGGCCCGTCGGCCAGCGCAGCCAGTTCGGTGGGGACAGCATCACTGCCATCACACTCCGCCAATCAGACGCTGCGCTTTCCCCAAATTGGAATGGACGGTCCCACAATGGACCCCAAGAGGGCAGGGGTCTCCAATCATGACGCGACCGAAGGCGGCAGGCCAAACACCAATATCTTGGAAACCAAACCCTCTAATCGCCTACTCCTGTCTCTTTTTCTTGACTCTTTTCTCTTCTCATGACCTTTTTTGAGACCCTTTATCGTTTAATTTGTTTCTGTTAGTTATTCGCGTTGCTGGCTGTGGAAGCCCTTCACTTGCAACAACACCTCTGATTATCTGCAGAATCCATTACAACACACATTGGGGAACATACTTTCGGCTCCCTCCCCCTGCTGGGGCACAATAACCTCTCCTCCTCCACGTTTCACCTCCATTAACTCTCTCCTCCTTATCCAACATGTCTTCCACGGCGACAGACACCGCGGACTCGGTGACCGACACGGCGTCGGCCACCGGGACCGATTCGATTGTCAGCTCCCTCGCCAGCTCCATTGCTAGCACGATAGCTTCCTCCGCCCTGTCGGCCTCGGAGACCCTCAGCGGCTCAGAAACTCTCTCAACCGGAGCTACCAAGACATCTTCAGGAGGAACAGGTTTCACTCCATCGCAAAGCAGTGCCGCGGACAAAGACAAGGGCATCGGCATCGTCAGCTTCCTTACTGCGGTCGCTGTTGCCATGGTCGTCTTTGCAGTTCAAATCTTGCTATTCTTATTCCTGCGTAACAAGCTGGCCCGAATTTTGTAAGCCTTGGACTCCATATACTCAATGCGACTCCCTAACCTTCTTGCAGCAAGCCAAAGACATATCTAGTACCCGAACGCGAACGAACCGAACCACCTCCACGAACGGTAGTAGGCATGCTCAAAACCCTATGGCACTACAGCGACCGCGAAGTCATTGAGAAGTGTGGACTCGACGCCTACTTTTTCCTTCGCTACCTCAAGACACTCCTCATCATCTTCATCCCCATCTGTGGCATTGTCATGCCCATCCTGATCCCCCTCAACTACGTCGGCGGAAGGGGCAAGAACATTGACATCAAGGACGACGACGCCGGCAGAAACGAAACCATACCAACAGGTCTGGACACACTTGCATGGGGCAATGTCAGTAGTAAGAATACGAGCAGGTATGGCGCCCACTTGCTTATGGCCATTCTCGTCGTCATTTGGGTTTGCTGGGTCTTCTTCTTCGAACTTCGAGTCTACATCAAAGTGCGCCAAGATTATCTCACCAGCGCCGAGCACAGACTCAGGGCTTCCGCCACCACGGTTCTTGTCAACTCCATCCCCGGAAAATGGCTCAGCGAAGAAGCTCTGATGGGCCTCTTCGATGTCTTTCCTGGAGGCATTCGAAACGTCTGGATTAACCGAGATTTGTCGACGCTGCTGGACAAGATTAAGGAACGGAATAAGGTTCACCTCATGCTCGAGCAGGCCGAAACGGATCTCATCAAGGCCGCGAAGAAAGCACAGTTGAAGCAGAAACAGTCCCAGGAAAAGAAGGAACGCAAGGAGATGAAACTTGGTGCAATGAGCAAGAAAGAAAAGGCTGAGCGTAACGCGCGCGAGGATGCTGAAGCCCAAAGAATTGCCATGAGCGCCGAAGGCATGAACGCTGGAGACAAGCACGAGGTTCCTCATACCATCGACGCCGGAGTTCGCGAATCTCGATACGAGATTCTCAACCAAGCATCAGCAAACAACACCGAAGAGGAAGACAAGGCCTCATCGAAGGGGTTCAAGGTTCCCCTCCTGGGCGATCCCCTCTCAAAGGTTGGCCACGGCATTATGGGCGTTGTTTCTAAGGCCGGCAACAACGTGGAAGATACCCTGGAGACAACTAATGGCTTCATGGGTCTGAACCAGACCAATGATAACCGTGCCCCCTCTCGAAGCTCTGATCGATATCGAATTCGCCCGTCTGTCGATGAAGACGACAACCGTATCTCGGCCTCGGAGACGCTCCGCCAGAACAACCACTCCCGAAACACTTACAGAATGTCGGTCGAAAGCACAGCTGAGATCAACCCAAAGCCTTCGCGTGAGCCTATCGGCCTTGGAGGAAACACTGTGCGGAAACTCGAGAACCCGGAGGACATCTATACCACCAAGGATTCCAAGTGGTGGCAGTTCTGGAAGCCTCCTCCTGGTGCCTACACCTCTCCTGTCCCCCAGGGAGCTGCAGCTGCGGCATACAAGCAACTGAGGGAGGACAACAAGAAAACTCTTTGGCAGAAGATCAAGTACTCGCTCCCATTCGTCAAGCCCGAGGTCGAAGAGGAACCTGTCGAGTATCCCTTGGCATACAATCCTGATTACACCGAGGAACAAGACCAGCCTGCGGAATGGGAGAAGTATCTTAAGAAGAAGAATCGCCCATCGCATCGTCTCCCCCTCTTCGGCGCCACATGGCTCTTTGGAGTGCCTTTTGTCACCAAGAAGGTCGATACAATCTATTGGTGCCGAGAAGAGCTTGCTCGTCTCAACTTGGAGATCGAGGAAGATCAGAAGCACCCTGAACGGTTCCCCCTGATGAACTCAGCCTTTATCCAGTTCAACCACCAGGTTGCCGCCCACATGGCTTGTCAGAGCGTCATCCACCACGTTCCCAAGCAGATGGCCCCGAGAATGAACGAGATTTCTCCCAAGGACGTTGTCTGGGACAACATGGCTTTCACTTGGTGGCAGGAGTGGATTCGATCAGCCCTCGTCTTTGTCATTGTTGCCGCCATGATCTTCCTGTGGGCAATCCCTGTTGCTTGGACGGCGGCATTGAGTCAACTGGACCAGCTCATTCAGGATAATGAGTGGCTTCACTTTCTCAAGGACAACCCGACTGTACACAACATCGCCAAGGCTGTGGCTGGTGTCTTGCCCGCTGTGGTGCTCGGTCTGCTGCTCTTCCTCATCCCCATCATCCTCGACTTTCTGGCCAGTTTCAAGGGGGCCAAGACCGGATCGCAAAAGGTCGAGTTTGTCCAGGTCTTCTACTTTGTCTTCTTGTTCATCCAGGTGTTCCTCATCGTTTCCATCGCGTCTTTCTTTGCGGCATCTATCGACGAGCTGGTGAACAACGTGAAGCAGTTACAAACTGCCAAAGCTGTCCTTGATCTCCTCGCGACGAACCTACCCAGCGCTTCCAACTACTTCTTCTCGTACATGATCTTGCAGGCCATGTCGACAAGTTCTGGAACCCTCCTCCAGATTGGAACGCTGGTCATGTGGTACGTCATTGCCAGGATTCTCGACAGCACTGCACGTAACAAGTGGTCACGAAACACCAAGCTCAACCAGGTCAAATGGGGCGCCTTCTTCCCCATCTACACCAACTTTGCCTGTATCGCGCTGATCTACTGCGTGATCGCGCCGCTCATTTCCATCTTTGCCATCATCACCTTTGGGCTCTTGTGGTTTGCCCAGCGATACGCGATGCTCTATGTCACTCGGTTTGAGCATGACACCGGCGGTGTCTTGTATCCCCGTGCTATCAACCAGACTTTCACCGGCATCTACTTCATGGAGCTCTGCATCGCGGGTCTGTTCTTCATTGCCAAGGATGAGAAGGGCAAATCCGCATGCACGGCCCACGGAATCGTCATGATTGTTGTCCTCATCCTTACTATCCTCTACCAGGTACTCCTCAACTACTCTTTCTCGCCACTTTTCCGTTATCTGCCAATCACATTCGAGGACGAGGCGGTGCTGCGTGATGAAGCGTTTCAGAGAGCTCAGGATCGCCGACTCGGTCTTCTTGAGGAGGATGAGTTACCAGAGGAAACTGAGGATGAGCAAGAGAAAACACACCAGCCAGAAACTGCTCAAGACATTGAGATGCGCAAGTTTGGTAGCATTCGTCGCCCAGTGAAGCAGGTCGGCACTTGGGCCAGGGACGGAGGAAACCAGATTCGCAAGCTGGCAGCGGTGGGTAAGTCGAGGGACAAGAACAAGAAGGCCTCGGAATACCGGCGACAGCATCGCCAGAAGGATGTCGAGGCCCAGCGAGCTATTGGAGAGGCACTTTTCGGAGGAATTCACGACGAAATCGAGGATCTCACTCCAGATGAGAGAGATGCCCTCGTCCGACACGCGTTCCAACACGAGGCACTTCGAGCACGCCGACCTACCGTGTGGCTCCCTCGTGATGATTTGGGCGTCAGCGATGACGAGATTCGACGAACACAAGAATACAGCGAGAATATCTGGATCAGCAACGAGGGCACTGCTCTCGACAGCAAGGTCCGCGTCGTTTACGGCAGGGCACCACCCGACTTTTCAGAGGTGGACCTGATCAATCTGTAAAACACAAGACAAAGACAAGACAATAAGACAAGACGAGGAGGAAATGTACAACGATTTTTTACGGCCAGGCCTTTGTTACTCTTTTGCGCGGCGTCTCTGGAAGAAGAAGGTTTTCTGTGGCTCGGAGCAGCATCACAAAGCACCTTGCAGGCAAGATGCAGTTTCACTTACAGAATGAACGGCAACAAATACCCCGGCTCTAGAAGGGGGCATTTTGGTCTCGATAGAAAAACAAGCAATGGAGCTGGGGGGAGATTTCAATTTTTTGCTTATTAGACTTTACGAATACACGTATAACCACGATGTTGAATCGTATCATTATCATAGTGCTGTCCTGCTGGTGAGATCCAAGATAGACACATAGCCGTTCGGGGTATGAAATTGATCTGCGTGACCTTGTAAAGCACAGCCTCGGACGCTCTTCCGAGACTACAATCATCATGATTCTCGAAATTATGGTCCAAGACTTAATGCAGCCAAGTCAAGGAGTTCTAGCATCCTGTGATTAGGAACTCAATAGATGAGACCCTCAAGACAAAGGTGTCATGAATTTGGCTTCTCGGGCCGTCCCGACGCCTCACTGTGCCTGCATTAGCCCAAGGAGAAGATCTAAGGGGCATAGAAAGAGGTTTTGGCCGCTTTACTGTGTACAAAGTAAAAAGGAGAGCCCTGCTATCCGAGGCGTGGGAAGGTAATTGTGATGGGATTCACCTGAGTTGGTCACAGGCTAATAATAGCCCTCAGGTTAACTCTCTGACCTACTTAGTCTCTAATGTTTACCATATCTATCACGTGATAGAAAAAGCATAATTGGTTTAGTGGTAAAATTCTCCATTGCTATTTAGGCAAAAAAATTAATAAAACTATATTTAGTTAGTTATTAAATACTAAAGAGTTATAAATACTTAAAATTTTTATAAAAATAAAATTAAAAAAAATTATTATGTTAATATTAATTAAATAAGAAAAAAAAAGAGAAAAAAAAATAAGAGAGATTAAATATAAATAATATAAATAATAAGAATAATTAAAGATAAATAGCAAATATATATAGTATAAATTAGTAATTAATAATTTATTCTCGCGGTAATAATAAATTAATAAACTAATAAACCTAGGTAATAATAATAAATAGATTAATAAATTAATAAATATAGGTAAGTAGTAATTACTTAGACTTACGCACTAATTTATTAATAAGGCCTAGCTTATAACTCATGCACTAGTTTATTAATAATATATTAATTATTAATAGTAGGATTACCCTAAGTCGCTAGTATTAGCATAGCGGTAGTGATATATAGGTATTAATAGGTAATTATAATTATAAGAGTATACTTAGTTAGTATTAGTCCTTTCTTAATAAACTATAGTAGCCTAGAGGTCTTAAGGTTAATATTTAGGTTAGTATATAGAGGGTAGTCCTTATTAATATCTATTATTCCACTTTTATAAACTTAGTTATTAACTAAACTAGGATTCTTGCCCCTTAGGAGATAATAGCCGATAGGGATTAGACGCAGCGCCTATTTCTTATTAATAAACTTATAGGTATTAGATAATTCAAATAGTTAATAATTATTATATTACTTAAACTTAGCCTTTACCTTAGCCTTATATTAGTAGTCTCCTCGGAAATTAGTATTATATTACCTAATCTCTATCTTTACTTACTTATAAGTAATAAAAACCTAAGCTTTAGCATTAATATCTAGCTTAGCCCACTATGCCTTAACCCCGAACTCGCCTACTATTATTAATATAGATTTATATCTCTTAATATATAGTAATAAAGTCTTAATAATTAAGTAATATAGAATAATAATGCCTAGCGGTATAATAGAGATATAGATCTTATATTAAAGGCCTCCTAGGTTTTCTAGCTTAGCCTTATTTTATACTTATTAAAAGAACTTCTTAAAACCTAAGTGAAATTCGCTATTAATATATCAATCTAGTTTACTTAGCTACTATTACTTATTCTTAGCTTTATTATTTACCGTCTCGTCCTCCTAGCACTTTAGGTAGGTTATTATTATTACCGGCTTTAACCTAATAATAGAAGCTTCGGTGCTAATAATAAGCCAGACCTCTATTACGGCGCGGGCTACTATAGCATAATTAATCTCCGAGAGTTAATAGGTAATATTACTATTAGGAGAGAGCTTATCAGGGAATGCTTCTACCGCCTTACTATAATCGATCTAATACTAGAACTAGTCCTTAGTATTATCTTCTAGCTTATCTTGTTTATTATCCTTAGAGAAATTAGCCCCTAAATTAATACTAGAGTTCTCTATAGGGTTCTTATTCTCGTCACTAACTAAGGTTATTAGGGCCTAATTAGCGATATATTACCTTGCTTAGTTTAATACCTAGTAATTAAACTCGCGGCTTATTAACTATAGCTACTCTACTCGTAACATTATGCTATTAATTATTAGATTCTTTAATTACTTATCTATAAGCTCTCTTATCACCAACTAAAGAGTAGTATATTAAATAATATAATCCCGGTATTTCTTAACGCGGGTATTCTTATTATAGGGGTATTATTTATTTATCTCTTATAACTCTTAGAAAATGGTATTTAGTATTAGTCTAACTCTTCGCATCTAATCTTAGTTTAGCTAGGAAAAGACTAATAATCTATTAATAGGGCGGTAATTAACTTACCTATCGTTATTACTAAGGGCTAATAAAGTTAAATTAGGGAGCGAGGTTTATTAGGTTATATAATACTTTTCTATAATAATTAAGTATAAATTATAAGCTATAATCGCCCGTGCTATCTCGGGCCTAATCTTAGTAGAGAGATCTATAGCGGCACTTCTTTAAATATTATAGAATATAATCTCCTTAGTTAGGCTAATATTTTGCCCCTATAACTTTAAATACTTAATTAGGGCGCCTAATAATAGCGGTTAGTCGGCTTAAATGGAGCGTCTATGCGGGCCACCTCTTAAGAGGATAGGCTTTTCCTTAAACTTATCTTTAATAGAGATATTCTTCTCTTATTAAAGAAATAAATTATTAATTATATTAATGCTTAATAATATACCCCTTTATAGAGTAATTATTAATATCTAGTAAGGAGCAGAAAGTTTAAAGGTTAATTAACTATTCGGGCTATATAGAGATCTATATATATTATAGATTAGATAATAATATTCGCTTAGTAAATATCTATAGATAGGCTTATAAGATTAATAATTTATTATTACCGCCCTTCTTAGGGTCTATAGAGTATATCTTAAGGTTCCTAATAGTTAATTAAATAAAAAATTTATTAATTATTTATATTTATTAAATCTCTAAATTACCCTAGATAAGATATAATAGATATCGATCGCCTATATAGCTAGGTATAGTAATAGAACCAGGGTGCAGAGTAGTAATGCGGCCTAAGACCTAAGTAAGTTAATAGTATTTAGCTAATTTAATATAACGTACATGTATAGCGAGCCGGACAGCAAGCGAACCGGACACTTTTTTTTAACCTTTAAGATAGAAATCACTATAAAAACACAACAAACCATTTAATCAATTGAAATTACTCGCTATACTCTTCCCCAGATGTCTCAATCACTACCTGACATGTTCTTGCATTATGACCGGGCTTGCCGCAGACACCACAATGCCGAACCCCCGGTCGCGCTGACCTCCCTTGATTACCACTTCTCGACGATTCTGCCACTACCTGCGCATCTATATCCATCTGATCAATTGCTTGCCTTCCTTCCTCTACTGTCATTACCCCTCTTTTCTGTAGTCGGGTCCTTTTTTGCCCTCCGGCGCCGGCTTAGTATCTCATTTGCCTGTTCAAGTTCTTTAACCCTAGCCTCAAGTAAGGCAACCTTATGCATAACTATCTTTGTTCCCTTAGAAGAAGACCGTATAGCTTCTAGAATTGACTCTGGGGAGCTACTTTTTGTGCCTTATAACTCGTCTCTCGAGGTAATCTGACTGAGATTGAGCCTCAAGCACGGTCTTTGGGGTCTTTGAAACCCAAGGGGTCGACGGTTTAGCCACCTCCTCAGCCGGTGTTGGAGTCCGTAGCTGCACATCAAGTTTCGAGACCACACTTTCCGGGTCAAGAGGAACAAGCCCGGCCCCTCTGAAGGCTGACTTAATATTCTTTTTCCGTCATGGTGGCCTGAAATGCGGCGTAGAAGGCCGGAAAGAACTCAGTCTTTGAAACGTGAGTTATAGAGCATCTGATCAGATGCTCTATTTCTTGGCCGTAAGCGTTCTTAAGCACGCTAAAGCACCCGACGTCAAGGGGCTGCAGTATATGAGATGAATGAGGTGGCATACAAAGCCTGATGATCTTCTTCTCCTCACAATATCTCTCGAATTCGATTGAGTGGTGACTTTCGTGGCCATCAAGGATTAGAAGACGATAGCGACTATTTGATCGCTTGGCTGTGCACCGGTCAAAGTGCTTGAGCCACTCGAGACCGGTCTCGTTATCGGTCCAGCCATTTTGGGTCGTTGCAATAGCCCAATCGCCCGGGAGGTTACTATCCCGGTACCAGTTGGCGAGGTGATATTGGCCCGCACCGATGATGAACGGCGAGATCGCTTGGCCATCCGCATTGATCGCCTGAATGACCGTAATCCATTCCCGGTTTCCGGGCTGCACTGATTTTGGCTTTCCACGCCTATCTGTGCCTGTGACGACCATTCCGCTCTGAATTATGCCCATCATAAAGCCAGTCTCATCAACGTTGTAGAAATCATCTGATCGGATGCCGTACTTCGCGATTGTATTCGCCACAAGCGTAAACCAATTACGGATAATAGCTGGATCTTCGCACTTGGCTCTCTGGTAGTCGTACTTCCGAAAAAAACGCGTCTTGAGGTCTGGGTGTCGCCTGACGAAGTTTGAAGCCCAGCGCGCGCCAACTGGTGGCGCGTCGCGGTCGGCAAGTAATTGATCAGCCATTTCCTTCACACCACGAAGCCGGGGGGGAAATCCTCGCGAATCTAGGTCGAGAATAAAGTGAATAAGGATCTGTTCCTCTAGATCAGATAGTCGGCGTGAATTAGGAATAGTATTGACTCGGGCTTGGATGCCATTATATCGGTCAAATAGTGTTGAATGCTTGACTTGGTAGAGCTTTGCGGCACCTCTAAGACTTAGTTTTGGTGTATTTTGATGGGCTTGAAGTGCAAGAAGGATTCTAGCCTCTTTATTAGACTGTGACATGCTGGGTGGTTAAGAATCAATTGATCAAATAGAGATAATGTAGGTTGAGGGATTTTTTGTCCGGTTCGCTTGCTGTCCGGCTCGCTATACATGTACGTTATAAGTATTTAATTATTAAAAAGTAGATATTTATAAGAGATTATTAATAATAGGTAATTAAATATAGGAGACTAAGAGACTAAGGGTAATAGTTTTATTATTACCCACTACGATATAAAGTAAGAACCTAGAGAGAAAGATCGCTTAATAATACTAAAAAAAGCATTATTACCTACCTTATTATAAGTAAACTTAATTATATATAAAACCTATAGATCTATTGCCTTTAATACCCTTCCGCATCTACCCTAACTAAGTAAACCTCTACCCTTACCCTTAATTTCCCATTTATTACCTATTATCTATTATCTATTTACTACCCCTAGATAACTAAAAGTATTTATTTAGCACTAATTAATACTAATTATAAAAGAGGGCAATAAAAATAAAAATTAATAATAAGGATAAAGCCTAATAAAGATAATAGGATTACTATAGTTATTTATTATAAATATCTATTATAGCCTCGCAATAGACTAATCTCTCTTCTAGCGATATAATTCAGTTCTAGAGCTTAAACTTTACCTCGAGGATTTCCCGCGAGCACTTAGCTCTTAGTAATTATATCTAGTCTATATACCTCTATTCTAGGGCATAGATTTTCTCATTAAACTCCCTCTAGAGATAGATAATAGCTATTAGATTACCCTCGCTTAAGTAAATATCGCCCCTCCTTAACCGCCTATTATTATTAATAGGACTTCCAGCAGAGCCTTTAATCGCCGCTAATAATTATCCCTAGCTAAATTAGCTTTATAAATTACTCCCTAGAACTAATAGCCCTTATACTAATAGACTACTAAACCTAGAGCTAGGTGATTCTTATAAACTAGATCGGCTATAGAAATAGGCGGCTAATATTAATAGCTTAACTATAGGGGGTTTACTTAATAGCGCTAGTGATCCTTCCTAGTATTACTATGAGGGCTTAGTAGCTAACTCTTATAATTTAAACTTAAAGGGTTTATTATAGGGGCTAGGAGATGAATTAACGCTTTAAGCTACTAGTCTTATATAGATTAGTAATTATATATATACTATGGTTAGTAGCGCTAGTAATATAAACCGCTAGGTAGTTAGAAAGGCACTATAGCTACTTTTATAATAAGACTTAATTAAGGGATTACGAGGGGGATATTTATTATATTAAGGCGATTATAATAGTTTTTATTTATAATAAGCATTTATTAATAAGTAATACGAGTAGTTATTATTAAATTATATTAGTTATAATAGTATTACTAACTTAGGTTACTAGTAATTAAAGCGCTTGCCTTATTAACTATAGGGTATTAATTACTAATTATTATAACTACTTATTTCGTCTATCTATCTATTAAATTAAGCTTATTAGAGATACTTCTTAGTAATATTAATAAAAGGGTTTTACTCTCTATAAGTAGGTCCTTTAATATTATGCTAAATATAATCTATATAAATCATATACTCTGGGAATCTATTATTATTAGATAACGCTTAGGGGTTAACTAGCTAAGGGTTAACCGGTTAAGGGTTAACTGGTTAAGGGTTAATTACTTAGGGGTTGGTCGCTTAAGGGTTAACTGGCTGAGGGTTGATCGCTTAGGGGTTGGTCGCTTGAGGGTTAACCGGCTGAGGGTTAACCGGCTGAGGGTTGACTGGCTGAGGGTTGACTGGCTGAGGGTTGACTGGCTGAGGGTTGACCGGCTGAGGGTTGATCGCCTAAGGGTTGGCCGCATAAGTTATCTTTTATCGGCGTGATAATTATTAGCCTTTGTGGCTAGGGATAGCGGGTCGCTTCTTAGGTTTTTCGGGGGTATGCACTATTGTGCTAGTAGTTATTAAAGTAATAGAATCTATCGAATTATTAAAATCTATCTTAATCTTATTGAAATTAATATCTAGATAGTTTGTTTCTAGGATCTTCTTTATCCCATCGAGCTTTTTTGCTCTATAAATAATAACTATAATAATCTAATAGCTAAGGTTCTAATGACTATTCTTCTAAATTATATAGCTACTTAGTTACTTATGGTTCGATTTAGTTATATAGATATATTTAAGGTTATTAATAATAATAGATTAGATATTACTTAGCTAGAATATATAGTACTTTTACTATATTTTTCTAATTTCCCTAAGGTTAATTTAATTATCTATAGCTTAAGAAAGGGTAGTATTACTTAGAGATAAAAATCCTCCCGCGGTAGCTTTTACTAAGATTAATACTATAACCCCTTACTTAATATTAGACTTCGCCGGCTAGAGATCTATAGGTAATATACTAACTATTTCAAATATTAATTACGCTAGAGAGGCTCGAGGATAGTATTACCCATGGGCTAAGCTTGCTTTAAGGGCCGATCGGTAGTAGATAATAGGCGATATATTTATTACTAATATGAGATTATAGGCTATAGATAGAGAGAAAAAAAAAGAAAAAGAGGGGTAAAATTAATAAGAGAAGATTTTAGAAGACTTTAGAATTTACTTAAGAGAAAAATTACTTAGTATAATTTTACTTCTATCGC
Organism: Fusarium keratoplasticum; assembly: GCF_025433545.1. Lineage (NCBI taxonomy): Eukaryota > Fungi > Ascomycota > Sordariomycetes > Hypocreales > Nectriaceae > Fusarium > Fusarium keratoplasticum. The sequence goes on along the minus strand of NC_070530.1, from coordinate 1,821,709 downwards.
TAATAATTAATAGCTAGTAGTTAGTATAAGGGTAAGGGCTAGCGATTTTTTATATCTATTAGCGGTAGGCTAAAATAAATAGGCCTAGATCTCTTTTATTTATAATTTCCTGAGTAATCTCCTTATTTCTCTCTTTCTCTTATTAATTAATTAAAATCTCCCCTTCTCTTAAATACTTTATTAATATCTCCCCTTTACTTATCGCTTTATTAGACTTTAAACCTTATAATTAATATTAATATAATATTAATAGCAAGGATGCCTCGCTTAGCTATAATAATAAATAAGCCCGCGGAGGTTATTACTAAAGTAGAAGAGGACTAGCCTATTGCCGAGAATACTATCCTTATACCTAATATCGATATAATATAGACCTTATAATAGCTTTTTATTAATAACCTTAATTTACTTAATATTATTAGCCTTATTATTATGAATAACCTAAAGGTAATAAAGATATTATTACTATATAAACCTTAGCTTATCTACTTATAAAATCACTAAGTAATAACTCGTATCTAGAGCTAAGAAAAGATACTACTTGATATTACCTAGTAAGTTAGGTATATATTTAATGCTATTTTCTATTATTAGGCTCTAATTATTAATATTTATAGAAAAGGCAATAGAGGCATCGACTAGTTCGGCGGCTAAACTAGTTATTAATCTTCTATTAGGAGTCGGCGCTTATTAACTAATTAACCCGCTAGCGAGGCCTTAGCTAAGGAGGACTAGGGTACCTATGCTTTTAATAAGATTATCGAGAATCTTTTAGCACTTAATAATTACTTTAAATGATTTATTCTAAGCTCTAATTATATTCCCTTAGTTAAATGCTTAAAGTATATACTAGTTTTATCTACCGCCTTTATTAAGGCTACTAAAGGCTAGCCAGGTAGCTATCTAGATAAGGCAATTATTAATAAACTATCTAGCCTTAATAATAAGGATATTATTAATATTTATATTAAGCTTAGTAAGCGAAATTAGACTAATAAGTTAATAGGGAAAAAGGTTATTATAGTTACTAAGAGTTTTTATACTAATATTATTAATAGCACTAATAGCTAATTGACCTAGGTAAATACTTCTTATAACTAATCTAATAAGTATATTATAACATACATGATAAGCAAGTGTCACAGTCATGCAAGTGTCACAAAAATCCTAACCTCTAAGCTAGAGATTATAATAAAAACACCATAAACCATTTAATCAATTGAAACTACTCGCTATACTCTTCCCCAGATGTCTCAATCACTACCTGACAGGTCCTTGCATTATGACCAGGCTTACCGCAGATACCACAACGCCGAATACCCGGTCGCGCCGACCTCCCTTGACCACCACTCCGCGACGATTCGGCCACTACCTGCGCATCGGCATCCATTTGATCAATTACTTGCCTTCCCTCCTCTACCGTCATAACCCCTCTTTTCTGTAGTCTAGTCCTTTTTGCCCTCTGGCGCCGACTAAGTATCTCATTTGCCTCCCGAAGGTCTTTATTCTCAGCAGCTAGTAAGGCAACCCGATGCATAACTGCCTTTGTCCCCTTCTCAAGAGACCTTAGGGCTTCAAGGATTGACTCTGGGGAGCTACTTTGATGCCTCCTAATTCGTCTTTCCAGGTATTCAGACTGAGATTGGGCCTCGAGCACAGTCTTTGGGGTCCTTGACGCCCAAGAGGTCAATTGATCAGAAGCCTCCTCAACCGGCGTTGGCGTCCGTAGCTGCACATCAAGCTTCGAGACCACACTTTCTGGGTCAAGGGGAATAAGGCCAGCTCCTTTAAAAGCCCCCCTGATATTTCTTTCCGTCATCGTAGCCTCATGTGCTGCGTGGAAGGCCGGAAAGAACTCGGTCTTTGAAACGTGGGTAATAGAGCATCTGATCAAATGCTCTATTTCTCGACCATAAGCCTTCTTAAGCAGCCCAAAGCACCCAACATCAAGAGGCTGGAGTAGATGAGACGAATGAGGTGGCATACAAAGCCGGATGATCTTCTTCTCCTCACAATATCTCTCGAATTCGATGGAGTGGTGGCTTTCGTGGCCATCAAGGATTAGAAGACGATAGCGACTATTTGATCGCTTGGCTGTGCACCGGTCAAAGTGCTTAAGCCACTCGAGACCAGTCTCATTATCGGTCCAGCCATTTTGGGTCGTTGCAATAGCCCAATCGCCCGGGAGGTTGCTATCTTGGTACCAATTGGCGAGGTGATATTGGCCCGCGCCAATGATGAACGGCTGGATCGCCTGGCCTTCTGCATTGATCGCTTGGATAACCGTAATCCATTCCCGGTTGCCAGGCTGCACTGATTTCGGCTTTGAACGCCTTTCTGAGCCCGTGACGACCATTCCGCTTGCAATCATGCCCATAAGGAAGCCAGTCTCGTCAAAGTTATAGATATCATCTGATCGGATGCCATACTTCGCGATTGTGTTCGCCACAAGCCGAAACCAATCGCGGATAATAGTTGGATCTTCACACTTAGCTCTCTGGTAGTCGTATTTCCGAAAAAAACGCGTCTTGAGCTCTTGGTGTCGTTTGACGAAGTTTGAAGCCCAACGCGTGCCAACAGGTGGCGCGTCGCGGTCGGCAAGCAATTGATCAGCCATTTCCTTCACACCACGAAGCCGGGGGGGAAATCCTCGCGAATCTAGGTCGAGAATAAAGTGAATGAGGATCTGTTCCTCTAGATCAGATAGCCGACGTGATTTCTGGATAGTATCGCGTCGAGATTGAATGCCATGCTGTCTACGATGTAAGGTACGATAATGAACCTTATAGATAGTTGCAGCTCGTCGGATGCTTAACTTAGGGTCATTTTGCATAGCCTGAAGGGCAAGAAGCATTCTAGACTCAATAAAAGCCTGTGACATACTGGGTGGTTAAGAAATAATTGATCAAATGAAGAAGATGTAAGTTGAGGGATTTTTGTGACACTTGCATGACTGTGACACTTGCTTATCATGTACGTTACTAAAGATACTTACTTAATAAATATAATTACGCGCTATTATCTAAGATTCTAATAATAATATTAATAATAGGGAGGATATAGTTAAGAGTAGTCTTTTTATTAATAATTAGAATTAGTAAGCTAATTAGATAAGCTGTGAGTAGATAATAGCATCTCAGATAATATTAAGGTTTTAGTAATAGTAGCTATATTATTTATGAAATAATATTAATAAGATTTACTAGGCGATTATGCTTATAATCCCTATGCTTATAATCTATATACTTATCCTTCGCTTAAGATCTTAATATAATAGCGCGGGGTACTTTATTTATTACCTATTTATTATATATTTATTTCTAGCTTTTTTTACCTATTAATATTTTTTACTTATTAACTTTCTTTACTTATTAGCTTTCTTTACCCGCTATCTTTATTTATATATTAATATATGCATTAAGGCTATCTTTAATAACCTATCGATATAATACCACTTAGAATTAGGCATAAAAAGGAATAATTTAGGGACTTTTTTTAATAAGTAGAGGGGATTAACCCCGATATAGAAGATTCTAAGTTATTTTAACTTAATTAGTAATCTAAGGAGCTTATTAACCTTATATAAGGGTTTTAATATTATTTAATAAGAATATAGCTATAATAGGATTCCTATCTAAAACTCTATTAAGCCTAGGCTAAACTTATTCTTACTAACTTATATAATACTAATAAGCTTAGCGATAATAACCTTAATAAGCTTTATTTTCTAGACCTAGTTAATAATTATAAGCTATTTGCTATACTTAAGTCTTAGCTCTAGCGATTTCTTATTTTCGCTATTAAAAATATATTTCTTAGTCTATTAATAATAAATATATTAGCTACTAAGTCTTAATTTATTATTAATAAAATATAATCTTTTAGGCTCTCTAGAAGTATAGCGATTAATATATTACCCCTCCTAATTATAGCTAGCTAGACTTATAGATAACTGAGATTATGCGTTACTTATAGTCTATATATAAGATCTAAACCTATTAAGTATTATTACCTAGCCGCACTTATGTAGGGACTTAGGAGATCCTCTATATAATAGATCTTAATTTATAAGAGATATTATAACGTACATGTATAGCGAGCCGGACAGCAAGCGAACCGGACAAAAAATCCCTCAACCTACATTATCTCTATTTGATCAATTGATTCTTAACCACCCAGCATGTCACAGTCTAATAAAGAGGCTAGAATCCTTCTTGCACTTCAAGCCCATCAAAATACACCAAAACTAAGTCTTAGAGGTGCCGCAAAGCTCTACCAAGTCAAGCATTCAACACTATTTGACCGATATAATGGCATCCAAGCCCGAGTCAATACTATTCCTAATTCACGCCGACTATCTGATCTAGAGGAACAGATCCTTATTCACTTTATTCTCGACCTAGATTCGCGAGGATTTCCCCCCGGCTTCGTGGTGTGAAGGAAATGGCTGATCAATTACTTGCCGACCGCGACGCGCCACCAGTTGGCGCGCGCTGGGCTTCAAACTTCGTCAGGCGACACCCAGACCTCAAGACGCGTTTTTTTTTCGGAAGTACGACTACCAGAGAGCCAAGTGCGAAGATCCAGCTATTATCCGTAATTGGTTTACGCTTGTGGCGAATACAATCGCGAAGTACGGCATCCGATCAGATGATTTCTACAACGTTGATGAGACTGGCTTTATGATGGGCATAATTCAGAGCGGAATGGTCGTCACAGGCACAGATAGGCGTGGAAAGCCAAAATCAGTGCAGCCCGGAAACCGGGAATGGATTACGGTCATTCAGGCGATCAATGCGGATGGCCAAGCGATCTCGCCGTTCATCATCGGTGCGGGCCAATATCACCTCGCCAACTGGTACCGGGATAGTAACCTCCCGGGCGATTGGGCTATTGCAACGACCCAAAATGGCTGGACCGATAACGAGACCGGTCTCGAGTGGCTCAAGCACTTTGACCGGTGCACAGCCAAGCGATCAAATAGTCGCTATCGTCTTCTAATCCTTGATGGCCACGAAAGTCACCACTCAATCGAATTCGAGAGATATTGTGAGGAGAAGAAGATCATCAGGCTTTGTATGCCACCTCATTCATCTCATATACTGCAGCCCCTTGACGTCGGGTGCTTTAGCGTGCTTAAGAACGCTTACGGCCAAGAAATAGAGCATCTGATCAGATGCTCTATAACTCACGTTTCAAAGACTGAGTTCTTTCCGGCCTTCTACGCCGCATTTCAGGCCACCATGACGGAAAAAGAATATTAAGTCAGCCTTCAGAGGGGCCGGGCTTGTTCCTCTTGACCCGGAAAGTGTGGTCTCGAAACTTGATGTGCAGCTACGGACTCCAACACCGGCTGAGGAGGTGGCTAAACCGTCGACCCCTTGGGTTTCAAAGACCCCAAAGACCGTGCTTGAGGCTCAATCTCAGTCAGATTACCTCGAGAGACGAGTTATAAGGCACAAAAGTAGCTCCCCAGAGTCAATTCTAGAAGCTATACGGTCTTCTTCTAAGGGAACAAAGATAGTTATGCATAAGGTTGCCTTACTTGAGGCTAGGGTTAAAGAACTTGAACAGGCAAATGAGATACTAAGCCGGCGCCGGAGGGCAAAAAAGGACCCGACTACAGAAAAGAGGGGTAATGACAGTAGAGGAAGGAAGGCAAGCAATTGATCAGATGGATATAGATGCGCAGGTAGTGGCAGAATCGTCGAGAAGTGGTAATCAAGGGAGGTCAGCGCGACCGGGGGTTCGGCATTGTGGTGTCTGCGGCAAGCCCGGTCATAATGCAAGAACATGTCAGGTAGTGATTGAGACATCTGGGGAAGAGTATAGCGAGTAATTTCAATTGATTAAATGGTTTGTTGTGTTTTTATAGTGATTTCTATCTTAAAGGTTAAAAAAAAGTGTCCGGTTCGCTTGCTGTCCGGCTCGCTATACATGTACGTTAGTTTTTTTATTAATTTTTTTATTAATTTTTTTTCTATATTAATAAGAATACTATAAATAATATTTAAATAATTAAATAATTAAACTTTTTTTATTATTTCTTTTAAAAAAATTAAAAAGTTTTTTATGCATAATTTATAGCATCCCCGCTAAAGCGGGGATACCATAAAGAGCCCTGGGTTCGATTCCCAGATTACGCATTGCTTTTTGCCTTTTTTGCATCTTCTCTAGGCTAGGAGAGATGTCTATATCTTTTTGCAACATTATAGAGGCCTCGTTTAATATCATGCGTGTTGTGGTGGACCCATGTGCTCATGACTCTCTTCTCCGTTTGTTGAGATCACATACGGCTCTCAAATCATCACTCAACACCAGTGACCCAGCCACATCATGGCAATAGACCCAAAGCAACGCAGTTTAGAGTAGAATTGTATTTTATTACAGAGAATGAATCTTTATACCGCTGTCTAACACTTTTATAATAACCATGCTAGGCCGTGTATGTCTGTATCCAAGTCTAATGATGCCGCAGCACAAGTCAGAAAACGCCCCTCCAAAGCGGCTCAGCAAACCGGCAGGTCGTAACGGTCTGGGTCTCTCTCGACGCGCACGTCAAGGCGCTGCGTGCAAGTCTCCCTGGCGCTGGCCTTGGTCAAGCAAGTCCCATTTCAACGCCGATCCAATGAAGCCTTCCCTTGTCCTTCTCCTTTTGATGCTCATGGCAGGTTGAGTCATGTCGTCTATAGTCCGCGTTTTCGTCGCTCATCTGCCCTCGTCTCTTCAAGCTCCTTCCGTATCATGTCGTTAAACTCATCTGGGTTATCCAGGTACAGGTGGTGGCCAGCCTTGGGAATCAGGAGGACCTTTGTTGTGCCGTTCTCATTGCGCTTCTCCTCTTCTGTTCCGTGGAGTAGTGCCTTGAGTCTTCTGTCATTGAGCTTTTCCTGTGCTGCTAGGCCGCCAGCCACATCCATCCAGTCATTTTCACCGTACATGAAAACGATGGGGAGACCTGTTTCCCTCTTTGGCGGGGCGCCGTCGGGTTGGGGAATCAGTTGTCGGCCAACTTCTTGGATACGGTTGATAACCGGACGACGAGCGTAAGCGCCAGGGGCGAGGATGTATGCCAGCGCGTACTCGCCGCTGCCCTTTTGCTTAAAGATAGAGAATGAATAGTCGTGGAGAGCCTGGGACTCGAGCTGCGGGAGGTGGTTGAATCTCCGATAACTCCAGCCCGAGACAAATCGGGGGCCAAGAGGGCCGCTCATGCGAACAATGCTGAAGGGCGAAATGTTCTGGTCCCAAAGCCAGACGAACCAGCCAGGCAGAGGGCGTCTCAAAACATTGGAGGCAGGCTTGTGCTTGGAGAGCGTACCGGCATGATCGGTGGTACTCTGCTGGTCCTCGGTAAATTCGTTCGCCAGCGAGGAAGAGTTGGGATCAGGCATGGAGGCGTTGACAGCGTAAGGATCCTCAGGCACACCGACCGGCGAGGCCAGAATAAGCTTCTTGAGGCGCCCAGGATACTTGATGGCGTAGGAAACAGCAAGATATCCGCCTAGAGAATGACCTAGCAGGGTGAACTGCTCCAGCTTCCTGGCCTTTCGCCATTCTTCCAAAGCATCGATAAACCAGCTCTCAGCTTCAAGAACCTGGTCCTCCTTCTTCTTGGCGTGAATCTTGAATGGCGGGCGAGTTGAGTTACCCATGCCGAGCATGTCCAGCGCATACAGCTTCAGTCCCCTCATGCGCGAAAGGGGCTCGAAGTTCTTGTAGAAGAAGCCGAGACCGGCGCCATATCCGTGGATCATGACAAGAGCATCTTCCGTCTCCTCCCCGACCCGTTCGACCGTGACTTCGTTGAGGGCGCGATTTTTGCCCGACAGGTGAACCATTGTCCGCCTCCATACTCGGGTGCCATACGGATCGGGGCGGTCGGGGGTATCGATATTTGTGATGCTGTCATTAGCCTCCTTTAGGTGAGGCATGAGCTTCAAAAGGTTGCGCTCAACAGACTGAGGGGCAAGACTCGTCCACTAGATATTTTGTTAGTGCTATTCCCGACTGCGCTCCGATATTGCGCCGACTTAGACTTACCCATTGGTAGGCAGCGTCCTTGTAACCAAGGGGGAACAGGAAAGCAGAAGAAGGCTTGAGTTCAGGCTGATGTTTAAATTCCTCAGGAGCATCAGCGGCCCGGGGGGGTCGCACGGCACCGTCTGCGGTAGACATCTTGCAAGAGGCAGCGGGTAGCGAAGCGGCGAGAGTAAGACGCGATAGTTGCAACGCCGCGAAAGTCGGTTGAATCTTAAGCATGGGCGACAAAGCCGGGGCCCTGGCCTCTTTATGAAGGCTCAGGCAGCCAAAGCGACAAAAAAAGGGAGCCCCAATCAATTGATGACGCCTCGACCGTGACGCAAGTCGAGAACCGGAGTTAACGCAGAGATCGGCTTTTGGATGGTCCCGATGCCGACGGCCGGCGGCTGTGCTGTGTGTTAATGTAATGGTATGAAGTCCGCTGCGGAATGGACCAGACGGGGATACCCATTGCCAAGTCCGCAGCAATGGATTGGAAGCGGATTATGAGATGAGGCAGAGAAAAGAGTGTAAAAGGGCTCGCCCCCGAGGTCAAGGAGTTGTTGAGGCAAGTAAAAAATAGTAGAGAACGTCAAGGAGCCTTGTTAGTGGGAACCTGGAAGACGGGAGGCGGGATATATCGGTTTCTGCCGCTCTTGCCTTGGCCTTGCCTTGTACTGGGTACCGACTGCACCAACGATGTTTCCCCAACGTGTTGGGAGAATCCACTGCAATTGGCGCTCGGATCACCCTAGCCCATCAGGTACCCCATACAAGTACCGACAGGCCGAGCTTGGGGCTTTCAAGTTCTTCAAGGCAAGGCCTTCTGCCCTGGGCTGCACTGCAGAGCCAGAGGCGCTAGCCTAGAGGGGAGCTCCCTGTTCTTTTTGGCTTGTGATGACGATGGGCCACCCACCGAGAAACGTTCCACCACCCACCACGTTCCCCAGAAAAAGTCACCAGTAAAACTAACATCAACCACCACCACCACCACAACCACCTCTCGCATCGCCCACGTTTTGCGCTACCCTGAGCCGTCAGCGGCTCCAAGTCCGATTAATCACCCTCGAAGCGACGAATCCCCTTCTCCCGTTCTTCCTTCCCGTCGCTTATCGGGCCCGAACTTGACCGCCCATCGATCCCCCTCCCTTCGTCTCGCATCTTGGCTCCTCTGCAGTGCATGGCCTTGTGCTCTCTCTAATCGGCTGCTCCTCAGCCTCTTGGGACCGACTCGGCCGACTATACCTCTGGATTCCTCCATTGCGACATGGCCGACGACGTCGATTCCATCGTCAAGGGCGCCTCGGCCCCTAGCCAGGGCGTCAAGGAGGTTGCTGGCTCAAGTTCTTTGGGCAAGCAGGGCGACCCTCTTATCCATACTCCGAGCTCGCCCTCCATGATCTACCTGAATCTGTTGATTCTCGAAGCGTCGCTGCGTGCCCAGTTTCTTGAGCTGCGCGCCAGGAAGCGTCACCATACCTTCTTCCTTGCGCTCCTGACAATCTGGATCGCCATGTTTGGATATGCTCTCTTCTTTGCCCCCCGAGAAGACGGTAGGGGCGTCGGTGGCTCTATCTACTGGGCCGTAGAGGGTGCCGAGAAGGTGTGTTTTATGGGTGGCATCATCACCGCGATTCTTGTGTGGGCAACTGGGATCTGGGAGCGCGGCATCAGGTGGCCGCGACGCTGGTTTGCCGTCTCCAACAGAGGACTGCGCGGCTTTAACTGCAAGCTCGTCATAATACGGCGACCGTGGTGGGCTGAGGCGCTTTCGACCCTTGGTTTTTTCTTGACTTACGGCCTCTTCTCGCATACCGCCAGCTCATCCTACCGATACGTCGAGCCCAGCCTCTTGCGCGAGGTCGAAAGGGAGCTTCAAATCTCGAACGATAACCATCCCACGCTGATACTTCCCCACGAAGATGAGGAGCGGGGTGGCCATGAGGAGGACCTCGCGCCAGGTGGCGACTATGTCAAACTGCTACTCCTTGCCAAACCCTTCTCAGCTACCTTTAGAGAGAACTGGGAGCTTTATCGAACCGAGTATTGGGAGAAGGAGAATGAGCGGCGCGCATTGCTGCGTGAAAAGGTCAAGGAACGGGATCACCAGCTAGCAAGGCAGCAATATGGGTGGTTATGGTGGCTCCCATGGCGACAGCCCCAGCTCCGACGACAGGACCCTGAGAAGGCGGCTCACCATCCGCGACATCACGTAACCGAAAAGGAACGTAGGCGCCGGGGGAGCAGTGTTCGTCGTGCCTCGACCAGCTCCACCAGGAGCCAGACGCCGACTCTGGATGGTGAAGATCACCAGGTCAGCCGTCGATCTAGTAGTGGCTCGATTTCTGGACGCCGGAAGAGGCTCTCGACAAGCTCCAAGCCAAAGCGACCTGGAAGCGACTCACGATCCGTCACTCCGGATTTCCCATCGCCCCTGGCTCGAGAGAGCAGCGCAACGCATACTCCAGATTTAGGACCAGAGGGCGGAAGGGAGCTGCGAAGCTCGGGGTCGAGATCGACTGTTGGTTCGAGAGAGCGCGATGGGTGAGGGACATGGATAAGCAGGACAAGGGGTTCTAATAACTAGCAAATGATATGTTTACGACTACTCTACGCATGTATGGCATTCGAATATCTGGTGGGGAGTTTCTATGGTGAAGTCTCAGAAGTGCGTCACGGTCACCCTATCAATCTCCCTTGACTCCTGGTCACTGAGAGGTGTCGCCCCTAGGGCGATGAGTGCCTCGGCTGTGTATGGTTTCCATCGCTTGGTTAGGATAGTCACCAGCGAGTGACGGGATCCCGGGTAGAAGTCGCTGGGGGCGATATAATCGATATCAGCGCCGAGGTCAAGCAGCGGTTGCATAGAAGCAGCTGAGGCGTCGTTGTTTATGCCCAAGTATCGGGCCGCCCAGAGCAACGGTGGGTATCCATCAGCATCTGGATCGTTTGGCCCTGCGTGTCCTCCCTCTATGATCATCCTGATGGCCTCCACGTTTCCGTTTATGACGGCAACATGCAGCGCCGTGGTGCCGCAGGGCCGTTTACTAGCCGTCTCGCGGATCTCTATCGAGGCGCCGCGACGGAGGAGCAGCTCGGCCACATCGTTCTGCCGGCAATGAATGGCTGCAATAAGAGGCGAGAACGATACGGGAGGCGGCAACTCGAATATTCCACGGTCTTGGAAATCAATGCTGTAGGAATCTATACCGATCCCAAGGCCGAGGTCTCGCTGTGTCAAGGACTGGGCATCGATATCAGCGCCGTGGTCCAGCAGGAACTCGACAGCATCGACTTGTCCATGTTCCGCAGCGACATGTAGCGGCGTCCAGTACCATCCGGTCACAGCATCCGTCTGGGGATCAAAGTCGCCAGAGGTGTCGTATATCCTGTGCGTCCACTCCTCAGCGGCGACGACGCGGACCGTCATGTACTCGGCGATGTGCTTCAGAGTTCCGATACGGCCATTCTCAGCAGCCCAGAATGTTATGTCGTGGTTTCCCTGCTTTGCCTGTCGCTTGTAGAGTAGCGGTATGGCGATATCATAGAGGTGGTGCGATGTCGCTGCGATGCTGGTTACTGCTTGATTCGAGCAGCACTCTAAGACGCGACAGATTATCTCGGTGGGTAGACGATGAAATGAAGTCATGATAGTAGCTGCTTGTGAGTAATTATCTCAATGTTCAACATTGTGATGTTTTTGAGTTGTAGATCTGATCTGCCAATTGAGGCGATTTGATGCAGGTGGTTGAAAAGGATCATGATCCCCGCTTAGGCAGATGCGCTGCTGTGTCGTCCATCTCAACACGGATGGCAGATGATGAGCACTCAACATGAAGTGAATCTGTTTTATGTAAACAAGATTCCATCTGCGTAATTTTACCTTGACTGACGATGATTAAGACACAAACCTTTGTTGGAAGAGAACATGTGCCAAGCTGCTCCGCGTATAGGTTCGAACCAACATACCCTAGATGATGCTGCAATTTCTTGCCTCCATCTTGATAACGGCATGACCGAGCACTTGAGAGTACGTGACGGGCTTATAACTTCTCTTATCTTGCCCAAACTTTATTTCTGTTACAGTGAGATCCGTGCCGTCGTTATCTTGGCGGACTCACCGAGACCAGACCAACTACCGGAGTCTAGATATACGACCGAACCACCAATAGCGTCTCAGATCCCGAACCTCGAGGACCAATAAGATGACGTTCTGCCTAGTAAGAGCAACAGCCAACTACCTAAATTGTCGGGGTGGGTAATTTTCGCCGGCAGTGGTTAATTGTTCTTCCTGTAGGCGTGACAATACACTCAGGCAAGACTTAAGCTCCAAGCAAGCATCTTCTTTCCGATTAAGTAACCGCGTACTCGGATAAGAGGAGATGTATTCTCTTATTATTACATGCTACAACTTATTCACCTCGCTGCGGGATTTGATACGACCCAACGATCGTCAAACCTGACTCGCTGCAACCCTGACCATGATCCTGGCCCCATATGACAAAAGAAAACAGAACCACATACGTAAAAAACCTAGAATAGAGGGGGCATGGGACTCGTAGACTAATGAGGAAGACTCCCGCATCTCACCCCAGCTTTCCTGGCCCATCCATGGTACGAGCTTTCTCCAGGAGTCCCTAGATACCCGCCGGCACACCTCGCCGTCGGCCACCAACGACCGTGAGGCATTCATATCAAAGGTGGACATGCTCTGCGTGCCTAGAGTCTATCAATTACTTTTACTAGGCTAGCTTATTCGCTGAAATCCGGGGTAAAAACCTGCATGAGCGGTGCCGCCATCCGCCCGCCGCCGCCGTTATCTCCCCGGCCTGATCTTGAATCCTTTCCTTCGACAGGACAGTCACTATCTTGTAGGTCGATCCATTTAGGGTAAGATCAGAGATAAACTATGGCACGAGATTTTCTATCTGCAGGTGGCGGGTTGTGGGAGGACGAACGGTCTTGTGTAGTTAAATAAGCTTGCTTCTGCACGACTAACACAACGATCTTGATCCCTCATCTTCTGTCTTCCCTCACCCCCAGTGCCGCCTTCTAGAATCTGTTGTAGAAGCTGCTTGCAATGTTTAGCTGGGACAAGTTTCTCTCTGCGAAGCCGTCTCTGGACGTTCCAAGTCTGGAGACGGTGGACCTCAATGACAAGGAGATGGAGAAGAGGATCGTCAGGAAGCAAGATCTCCGTATCATGCCCTGGATCTGCGTCACCTACCTGCTGAGTATGTGCATATACACTCTCATTATAGCATCCACTGACATTCCCAAGACTACCTCGATCGAGTCAACCTGGGCAACGCACGCACACTCAACAATGACACCCCCGAGGACAACATCGTGGCCCAGCTCGACCTCACCGGCCAAAAGTACAACATCGCCGTGGCCCTCTTCTTCGTCCCCTACGTCCTGATGGAGTTCCCCAGCAACATCCTCCTCAAGTACTTTTCGCCTAGCAAGTGGATCTCTAGAATCATGGTCTCGTGGGGTATTGTCACCATCTGCACCGCCGCCGTTTCGACATATGCCGGTCTGCTGATTGTGAGAATCTTTCTCGGTCTCGCCGAGGCTGGTTTCTTTCCTGGGTGAGTTGGAAGTTTTCCTAGGGAAGAGAGGCTTTGCTGACTGAATAGTGTCATGATGTACCTTTGCTTTTGGTACAAGCCAGAGGAGCGAGCGACTAGAATGGCCATCTTTGCTTCCAGTGTCGCAGTAGCCGGTGCTTTTGGAGGTTTGCTGGCTACTGGTATCTCTTTCCTTAACGGAAAAGCTGGTTTGGCCGGCTGGCAGTGGTAAGTTTGAAGTTGCTCCGTTGATATCTCGTTGTCTAACAAGTTTAATAGGCTGTTTGTCCTGGAGGGCATCCCTGCTGTTATTGTTGGTGTCATGGTGTGGTTCTGGCTTCCCGATTGTAAGTACCAACACATATAAATCACATCTTGAATTATGCTAACCTGCGCTTGACCAGACCCCCAGACTGTCTCGTGGCTCTCCCCCGAGGAGAGGGCATTCGCCGTCAAGCGTCTTGGCCCCTACGCGCCCTCGATGGGCGACAAGCACTGGGACAGCAAGGTCGCCAAGGAGACCGTCATGGAGCCCTTCTTCTGGCTCTTCGCCATTCAGTACTTCTTCATGACCAACTCGCTCAATGCTTTCGGATACTTTGCCCCCTCGATCGTCGCCTCGCTCGGTTTCAAAGGATACAACGCCCAGCTCCTGACAGTTCCTCCCAACGTCTTTGCCCTCTTCATCATCATTGGCAACTGTCTTCACAGTGACAGGACCAAGGAGCGCTCGAAGCATGTTATCGGTGGCTTGGCCTTTGTGGCTACTGGATATCTTCTGCTCGCTGTTGTCACCAACTGGCGTGTCCGCTACTTTGCCGTCTTCATCATTGCCTGCACCAACGCAGCTGTTCTGCCTTTCGTTGCTGTAAGTTGTCATCTCTAATACTTACACATAGAATCTTGGTTATTGACTTTCTATTTAGCACCGAACGGCCACCGTCCGAGGCTCAACCGCGACAGCCCTGGCCACTGGAGGCATGATCGCCATTGCAAACACTGGCGGAATCTCTGCGCCCTTCCTGTTCCCCAGCAGCACCTCTCCCATGTATGCTATGGGCAACTGGACAGTCTTTGCCTTCCTCGTCGTGGCAGTCTTTATGACTGGATACGTCTGGTACGTCTTTGGCAGCCACAGCGGTTACCGAACTGGAACGGCGGATGAGGGAGGCAACCTCGAGGTCCTGGACGCGGGCGATCAGGACCCCAACCAGGTCATGAACGAGGCGCTTGCGGTGGAGAAGAAGAAGGAGCAGATCAAGGATATTGACATGGCTTGATGACTTGTGTTTTGAAAAAAAAAAGTTGGATTTTGGCTCTCATAGCTCACATTGCTATGATTCATGAGAATACTTCTAGAGTATGAAGTTGCAGATGACAAATCAAAGATGATGCTGCTACCGAATTTCATGCCGAAGATATTTGATCGAGTTCCATTGACAGTGTTAGTGACGTTGGTATTGTTCAGAGCCTCCGACTTCGCTTGGCATTTGATGTCACTCCTTGTGATGGTTGTCTACCTGCAACCAGTCAGCGCTGAGCCATTTCCACCGTCGACAATGACAAAGAAAATACAATAGAAAACCCAAAGCTAAAATCCAACTTGTTCAATTCGTTACGAATTGCTCTTGTAAAAAAGGCGACCGAAAATCGGGAGTAAAATACTCCATTCAGGTGCGTCGGAACTCCCCCGCATCCCGGCATTTACTTCGGATAGTAACACGACGACGCATGTATAATCGGATAAAGAAACAACCAGTCCAGCCTTTCTTATAAATGCGTCTTGATATTTTTTACCTCGATTATATCCTCAAGTGTCAAAGATAACGAATTCATCGCCGACATGTCTGACGTTAGAGACTTGGAAATCGCCATCATCGGCTCTGGCATGGGTGGCCTAGGAGCCGCCCTCGCCCTGGCCAAACGAGGCTTCAAACATATCAATGTCTACGAGGCCGCCAGTAACCTCGGGTTTGTTGGAGCCGGTATTCAGATGGCCCCCAACATGGGGAGGATCCTCGACAGGTTGGGCTGCTGGGAGGGCATTGAGAAGGAGTCAACCTGTGTGGCAGGGAGCAGCATCAGACGTATACCTTGATCCATTCCCCTATTCAGGACTTGACTAACAATGATTAGAGGGAGCTACAAATGTCGAACTTGCTCATGTCGATATGCCTGACATCAAGGCCAAGTATGGCTACTCTCACCTTTGTGGCCATCGATCCTCCTTGGCTGGCCACATGTATGAGGCGTGCAAAAAGGAGAACAACATCAAGTTCCACTTCTCAACCAGCCTACTCGAAATCACCAGCTTCTCCCCTCGGGTGTCATTCAAGGTCCAGCCCAGAGACTCGGAGCCCTACACGTGCCACGCTGACATTCTACTCGGTGCCGACGGCATCAAGAGTGTGACGCGAGCCCAGCTGCTACAACAGGTGGGTGCTGAGCCTGAAGAGGCCGAGACTGGGCAAGCTGCCTACCGCATCATGCTCAAGAGGGAAGACATGGCACACGATCCAGAGCTTCTGGCTTTGGTTGACAGTGACGAGGTGGTCAGATGGGTAGGAGAAAAACGCCACATCATTGCCTACTCCATCGCCAACAAGTCCATCTATAACCTGTCGACAGTCCAACCAGATGAGAACTTCGCCACAGCCCCATCCATCACGTACACAACCAAGGGGTCGAAGAAGGTCATGCTCAAGGTCTTTGAGACTTTCTGCCCTCTCGTGCAAAAGATGCTCAACTTGGTCCCCGAAGGAGAGGTCTGCGAGTGGCGCCTGAGGATGTACAAGCCTCTGCCAACCTGGACACAAGGGTCCGTCGCCCTCGTCGGAGACGCCTGTCATCCGACATTGCCGCATCTGAGCCAGGGAGCAGCCATGGCCATCGAGGACGGCTCGACCATCGCCGAGGTGCTGCTACAAGCCCCTGATGCTCGGCCCGAAACTATCGCCAGGTGCCTCAAGGTGTATGAGCTGTCTCGGAAGGAGTGGACCTCGAACCTCGTCCAGATGGCATACATGTCCGGGCGAACGTTGCATCTGGGTGAGGGCAAGGCCAAGGAGGAGAGAGACAGGATGTTCAAGGAGCACAAGAGCAACGGCGCCGTGCCAGACAAGTGGGCATCTCCAGACGTGCAAAAGATGATTTACACAAACGACTGCGTCGAAAAGGTCAGGGCGGAATTCGAGACACTCTTTGCAGGGGTATAGTATCAGATCGGTTTGAGATCTGGCCACACATGCACAACACACAGCATATACTAGTCTGCATTCGTTCAGGTGAATTATATGATTAGAAGTCGTGCTTTGATATCAAGGAAACAAGCAAAAACAGCTGAATGAGTCCTTCCGGTACCTAATCAAACGAAACCCCAACGCCTTTAACATTCCAGTGAATTCTGCCCATCTTCAGATGCGCCAACGCTGCGCTCGCCCCCTAGTCTCCTGCCTTTCGCGAAATAGGCCCCAATTGCCATCAAATTCTCAAGAATCTTGCGCAGTGTAGTGACGGTAATATCGCGGTGGTAGGTCTTTGTGTAGTCGGTTTTTCTTTTTTGTTTAGAAGAGGCAGTCCAAGCAGCAGCAGCATGCCAGACCGGCGAGCAATCCAGTCATGAGGCCACCTCCGGAACCGCCACCTCTTCTATCGTCTTCGGGATAGTAGCCTTGAGGGGGAGGGCCGCCGGGCTGGCCATAAGGACCTGGCTGAGGAGGATAGGGGCCCTGTCCAGCTGGGAAGGGACCTTGCTGCTGGTTGTAGTATCCCATTTGAGGACCTTGCTGATAGTAGGGTTGCTGACCCGGCGGAGGGCCCTGCTGGTATGGATCTTGCTGATAGCCACCGTAGGTAGGCTGAGGGGCACCTGGGGGAGGACCGTAGGCGGGTGGTTCGTCTTGCTTGTAGGCCATGATGAAGCGGTGATGCGCTGTGCGACTCTGAAAAGGAGAGGGAGTGGTGGATTGCGAATAGGGAGCGCGCAGGAATGAGCGGCCGATATGTGGTTCGCGAGGAAGGATAGGATATCAGTCGATATGAACAGAATGAGAGATGTAGGTATTGACGAGACGAGGAGAAAGGAAAGACGACGGTGAGGAGAGGAAGCTCGTAAC